>NC_073708.1:4821597-5196330 GCF_023634085.1 Falco cherrug | reverse complement strand
TGTTTCCTGCATCAGTAACTTAAATAGCATAAAGCCGAGGTGAGTCTGAGCACAGACAGCACCTGGAGGGGACTGAGGGCTTCAGGTGAAGGGAGAAAAAAGAGACCAGGAGAACTAGGAGGATTCCCCCAGGAAGGGGGTAAGGGAATGGTCAAACCCACTTTGTCTAAGTGAAGCCTGGGCCACCTGCCACCAGCCAGGCAAGGCAGTGGGCAGCAGCGGCTCCAGGCACAGGCGCGCCTGGGCATTGTGCTGTAGCCACCTCGGCTGGCTGCTGGGGACAACCCCCGAAGTTCAAGTCATAGGCTTTGGGGCAACCTGGTGAGGGCTGAGCCTGCTGCTTAAACAAGACGGTTCCCAGGGCTCTGGGAAAGCAGAGGTTTCAGCGTGGTGTTTCTAAAAGCGGTGTGTGCTCAGGGGTGCGCTGGTGGTGTCTGTCCACCCTCCTGCTTTATCCTGCAGCTACAGGACAGGAGGACATTGGAGAGGACTGCGGGGCTCCTGTCTGACGTTGGCCGAAACGGGGCTCGTGTGCTGTGCCGGCAGCATGGGGCTTTCTGGGCAGGTGAGCGTGTGTAAGCTCCCTCTTTCTGGTTCCAGGACAATGCGTCTCTTTGTGCTGTGTCTCTTCGGCATCTGGGGTCTAGCTGCCCCGGAGCACTACGTCGTGGAAGACATCTGCACGGCGAAGCCACGCGACATCCCGGTGAATCCCATCTGTATCTATCGCAACCCTGAGAAGAAGCCCCAGGAGGGCGAGGGGCAAGAGCCAGGGAAGAGCAAGCTCCCGGAGGCCACCAACCCCCGGGTCTGGGAGCTGTCGAAGGCCAACTCGCGCTTCGCTGTTGTCTTCTACAAGTACCTGGCTGATTCCAAGGACAATGGGGAAAACATCTTCATGTCGCCCCTGAGCATCTCCACAGCCTTCGCCATGACCAAGCTCGGGGCTTGCGGTAGCACCCTGCAGCAGCTCATGGAGGTGGGTGCCGAGGGTTGGGAAGGCAGCGGAGGGGACAGCGGGTGACCCGTCCGGGTCGGGATGGCTCTGTGGCTTGGGAAGGGAGGCCTCCAGTTAAACAAGCCCCCGGGAAGGACGTGCACAGGCTGCACTTGTCTCTGGATCTGGTTAGATCCCAGCTCTTTCCTCTGATTGCCTATTCGGATCCGGCATTCAGGGTGGATTTCCTGGGTTTGGGAGGTTAGCGTTCGCCTGTCCGGGAGCTGAGGGGAGGGAACGGGAACGGTTTGTTCCTTGCAGGCTGGGCCAGCACGTAGCTGAGCAGGTGGCTAAGCCTTTTCTTAAGCAAAAAGCAGGAAAAGCCGGGATACCAAGTCCCATTGGGAGAGGCTGTTTTTCACATTCCCTTTCTCTCCCTTGGGACAAAATCAGACAGGTGGGACACCCCCCAGTCCAGCTGGCTTCCAGGGCTCTGCCACCCTCTGGGAACGCAGGAACATCAGTTACTGGTTGAGGGCCTCCTTGTAGTACGTGTAAGAGCAGTCTGAGCCAGGACTAGGACAGCAGACTGTCCCAGGCAGGCCAGCCCGTGCGCGGGGACCGTGTCCCACCGGCCGTGGCTCCTGCGCTCGGAGCGGGGAGCCCTGGTCCCACTGGAGGGGTAATCCCGAGTGCTGGCTCTGCCGTGGGACCAGGTAACTCCCTGCCTGTCCAAGCACCTTTCTCAGTGTCAGCCCCGCTTGCCTGCTCCGTGGGGTTTAGTCCTGCCCCTACCTTCCTCGCAGGTGGGACACTTTCTCCCTGCAACGAGGAGGTGTGAATCCAACTGCTCCTTTTGTCCCCACTGCCGCTGTCCTGGCAGATCTTGTCTCTGGAGTAAGTCATGTTGGGGTTTCCTGTTGCATCTCCAAAACCCTCACTCAGGCCTTCCCCCCCGGGCAGCCCTTCCTGCTGGATGGGGACCCTTTTCTCACTGAGCCACCCAGGCTGCGGAGCTGCGCTCCTAATCCGCCCTTTTCCCTCCAAAAGCGCCAGGAACACCAACTTTGCCTGGTAGGAAACTGTGCCAGAGATCCTGGGTGTTTGTGTGGAGCAACGTGCTGTGGGATTTTCTGTGCCATAAGGCCCTGAGGTTAGATAGCGGTAGGCAAAGTGTAACTGTCGTTGTAGCTGGGAGCAAATAAGACCAAACACGCTGTGCTGCAGAAATCAACCCTCAAAACGCTTGCTACGTATTCCCGTTCCCTGCAAAAATAGGTAAGGGGTGCCAGAATTACTCAACGGGCCATGACAATTGCTCCTGGGAAGGAGCAGTCTTTTTGGCACTGTCCCTCACAGGAGGGTTTAGCACAAACCTTGTGAGTCCTTCTGGGAGCTGCTGTCGTGGTCGAACCCCGGCCGGCAGCTCAGCCCCACGCAGCCGCCCGCTCACCCCCCCGCAGTGAGGTGGGGGAGAGGATCGGGAGGGTGAAAGTGGGAAAACTGGTGGGCTGAGGTAGTTTGATAGCTTAAAGCAAAAGCCACACACGCAAGCAAAGCCAAGCCAGGAATTCATCCGTCACTCGCCATGGCAGGCAGGTCTGGCCACCCCCAGGACAGCAGGGATCCAGGACGGCTAACAGTCGCTTGGGAAGACCAACACCATAACTCCAGGTGTCCCCCCCTTCTTTCTTCTTCCCCCAGTTTATACACCGAGCATGATGCCCCATGGTATGGAATATCTCTTTGGCTCAGGTCAGCCGTCCTGGCCGTGTCCCTCCCAGGTTCCCATGCCCCCCCCCCAGCCCTCTGGCTGGCAGGGCCTGAGAAACTGAGAAGTCCTTGACTTGGTATAAACACGACCCACAACAACTGAAAACATCGGTCATCAACATTGTTCTCGCGCCACATCCAAAACACAGCCCTGCACCAGCTACTAAGAAGAAAATTAACCCTGTCCCAGCTGGAGCCACGACACCTGCACTGACCTGGGAGCTGCTTCCAGGCCCCAGAGCTTCCATGGCCAGAGCAAAGCTCATCTCCTGCGAGGCTCTGGCCATGGGGCATAGGGGCTGTGAGCACCGTGCACGAGTGATGCTAATTGTAGCAGCACCGGGGGAAGCCCCGTGGTTCGTGCACCCAGCTAGAATCTGTCCCCTGACACCCGAAAACCAAGGTGCGCGTGAGCAGCTCGCCAAGTTCTTAGGCTTCTGCACAACCACCTAAAGGGTCTAGCGAAGTCATGCCCACCTGTGAGCCGGAGATCTGCAAGACCATGTGTCTTGCCCACAGCTGGGGCAGTGGAAGGGGGTGGGGAACAGAGGCAGGGAAAGAGGCAGATCCCGGCAGGGACTGCAGTGAGCAAGAGCTGAGTCTTCCCTCGGGTAAGACGGGCTCGAAGACAGAAGCTGGGACCTGTGAGAGGTGGCGTATGGAGAGCAAGGGAACCAGAGCTAGAAAGAGGAGCAGCCCCTCTGCGTGCCGTGTTTTGGGAGTCCCCAAACTAGGTCTTAGGCTGGTGACGTGTTGCTCTTACGTAGGTTTGGGTTCCCAAATAAACGCGGGGGGTGAAGCTCCGAGGGCCTGCAGGTTTCTTGCGTCTGTGATTTAGGCTGCTGAGCAGAAAGCAAAGGCTGGATCACACTTGCCGTGGGCGCTGGGAGCTGTGGGGACGCAAGGGCCTGCTCATGGATTCCTCCTCACTGTTTGGCTCCTCCAGGTCTTTCAGTTTGACACCATTTCGGAAAAGACATCTGATCAGATCCACTTCTTCTTTGCCAAGCTGAACTGTCGCCTTTACAAGAAAGCCAACAAATCCTCAGAGCTGGTATCAGCCAACCGCCTCTTCGGGGAGAAGTCTTTGGTCTTTAATGAGACTTACCAGAACATCAGCGAAATAGTTTATGGAGCGAAACTCTGGCCCTTGAACTTCAAAGTGAGTTTGAAGTGCTCAGGATTTATCTTTTTTTGTTTGGTTTCGTGTCCACCGCCTCCACTCCGGTCCTCCTGCTTTTGCTGCGTCCCTATCTTTTGCCCACAGGGAGTGCCCTGCTCTGGGGTGTGGGACGTCGGGGAAGGCAGGAGGGAATCTGGGATGCAGCTCCTCCTGTCCCAGCTTGCCTTAACCGCAGTCACTTCCCCACTCCTGACTGCTAAACGCTGCAGCACTACGCTGGGATCGGTGTCCTGTTAATCTGCCTGCTGCAGAAGGGATACAAAGAAGTGTTTTAAACCCTAGACTTAACTTCTTTTGGTCTCATCCTTCAGGAGAAGCCAGAACTTTCCAGGAAGATCATTAATGAGTGGGTGGCTAATAAGACAGAGAGGCGTATTACAGAAGTGATCCCAGAAAAAGGTATTGATGATCTCACTGTCTTGGTCCTGGTGAACACCATTTATTTTAAGGTATGGCTAACAAAACTGGGGGTGCTGCCCACTTCCCTAGGGGAAACACGGCACTCATATTTGTTTTCCCCTTCTCCCTTTTTAGGGGCACTGGAAATCGCAGTTCCCAGCTCCAAACACAAAACTGGATTCATTTCATAAAGCCAACGGTGAGACCTGCAAGGTCCCAGTGATGTACCAAGAGTCCAAATTCAATCACGTGTTCATCCCCCAGGACAAAGTCCAGGTGCTGGAGCTGCCTTACAAAGGGGATGATATCACGATGGTGCTGGTCCTGCCCAATCCTGGGACATCGTTGGTGGAGGTGGAGCGGGACCTGACATCGGAGAAGCTGCAGGACTGGATAGACTCCATGACAGAGGTCTCTCTCTTCGTCTACCTCCCTCGCTTCCGTGTCGAGGACAGCTTCAGTGTCAAAGAGAAGCTAAGAAAAATGGGGCTGGAAGATCTCTTCAGTCCAGAAAGTGCCAGACTCCCAGGTCAGATGTGGGGACAGGGTGGTGCGGGGTGGGGGTGGAGGGTAATCGTTCCTCCACAGGCACCAGGGCACTAAGTGTAGCAGCACATGAGGAACAAGAACACGAAGGTGTTGAGATGTTGCTGCAGTCAGTGATGCGCTCTGTGGTCAAGCCCATCACGGAACGCAGCCCAGCTCCGCGCTGAGGCTGTGGAGTTAAGCAGTCAGCTGCAGTTGGCGGAGGCTATTTTTTGCTCTAGGGCAGACGTGCTTTCTGCTTGAACGCAGGCCATGAAGGATGGAAGGCTGTTCTCTCTTGAGCTGTTGTCTAAAAACCTAGTTAGAACCATCTTTATTTTGTATTTCAGGTATCGTTGCAGAGGGCCGTACAGACCTCTACGTATCCGAGGCTTTCCACAAAGCCTTCCTCGAGGTAACCCTTGGTTTTGTCCCAGCGGCATCTTCCTCTTTGTTTTCAAAACCGTGAAGCGTTGAAGGAAAAAAAAATAGCTCTGAACCCACGATGTTGGCTTCCTCGGCCTCCTGGGGCCTTGGGGGGAGCGGGGAGCTTGGCACCCGCTGTCTGTGGAGGAGGAGGGCCAGCCCTCGGCGTAATGCCCGTATTTGAATCCCATCTCTTTTGTTTTGGTTGTTAGGTGAACGAAGAAGGCAGCGAGGCATCGGCTGCTATGGCTGTCACAGTCTCCGGCCGTTCCTTCCCCATGAACAGAATCATCTTCAACGCCAACAGGCCCTTCCTGCTTTTCATCCGGGAGGCCGCCCTCAACACCGTCCTCTTCATGGGCAGAATAGCCGATCCTTGCTCCTAGAGGGGCTCTCAGGGCTTCGCTTCTCCCTCCTCCGCCCCCGCACGAGGGGTAGGGCATCGCCACGAAGCCCAGGCTGCTCCTGGGGTGGGTGGTCCTGCTGGCTGGTGCAAGCTGCAGGGGGGCTGCCTCCGGGTGGGCTGTGACCGCTCCTCCTCGCCGTGTCGGGTGAGGGGGCTCCGAGGGCACCTCACCTGCTGCACCCTCCTGCCTTCAAAGGGAAGCTGTATTTTTTTTTTTTTTTTTTTTTTTTTTTCTGGCACCCAAACCCGAGTCCAAGGTTGCTGTCCCTCTTATACCCAGCCCTCCTCCCTTTCAGGCCTCAAGCTGTAACTCTGCTCCCCTGGTTCATTAAAAACCTATAGATCTGTACCTAACGAGCTGATCTCTGAATGGGCAGTTTTCACTAAGTCACTTCCCAGACTTAAACTTTCTTTTTTCCACAAACGGGCCCTCCCCAGCGCTCGCCAGCCCCAGCGGGACAACCCCGCGCTGGAGGGCTCGGGGGCAGCAGCCCGGTGGCCGGTGCTGGCTGGGCCAGGAACGCCACCGTCTCCCCGTGCTGCGGGCAGCTGGCGGAGCTGCCCAACGCCAGCGCCCTGCTTGCCGGCAGCCCCGGCGTGTCCGAGCGCTGAGCCACGGCTCGGGGAAAGCCCTGCGCAGCCGAGGCTCCGAATCTGTCCCTTTGGGTAGAAAGATTTAACCTGGCCCTGTGCGAATAGCTGATGCGGTGGGGGTGGCGGTGAACCGTGGCTGTGCCCAGGTAAGGTGACCCAACCCGGTGTACCTGTAACTCGGTTGAAATTCTGTTCCTTCACCTGCAAGTTTACTCCCAGCGCTGAGGTGTCCTGGCCTGCCGCCCTGCCACACGTGTGCTCCCGCCTCTGGGCCACGCAAGGTGGCCGTCCCGCTGCAGGAGCTCTGATGGGGTTGTCCTCAAGACGCTGCAGAACGCCTGGTGAGCTTCTCCTCTAGGATTCCTGCATTGAGGGCAGCTGTTTAAAACAAGGGCAGCGACAGCAGGTGCCTGCCCCCTCAGCAGTCCGTTATGGGAGCGTTGCGTGCAGACAGCTGCTAGAACACCAGTAGATGGCATTGCCCAGCGTGCCATCTGCACCGGATTGTGTAGAACCAGTGACACATGTGCCTTGGGAAGGGCTTCCCCCCAGCAGTGTGGCCACAGCAAGCCAAGCACCAAGGGGCTTCACTTTGATGCACCCAGCTGTGGCAGAGCTGCTGCAAAAAGGCGTCCAGTGGCTCCGTCTGTAGCCCTGCAAGCGGTCAGGGGGTTGGCAGGACCGTCACTCCTGTGCCCCAGCAGGAAGGTCTGAGCCGCGGTGCGTGTGCCGCCAGCAGCGCGTGGTCTGGCCATGGGAGTCACCTCCTGTGCTGTATCACGGGGTGATGGCGTCGGTCCCCTACAGGCCGAAGGGACCCATAAAGCACTTACCCCTTCGTGCTGACGTGCTCGCCTGGGGCGCTCCCTCGGAACGCAGCTGCGTGTAACGCAGGAGCCGGGGCCCTGGGAGAGAAGAGCAGGAGCACTTTGGAAATAGCTAAGAGTTCAGGAAGCTGCTCTTCCTCTCGCTGCCCTACTGTGGCTTTTCTTGCTGGATCCCGTCTTCTGCTGGCAGGATCTGCTCACCGTGCAGCTCCAGAAACATACCAGCTCCTCCTGCAAGCTTTGCCTTTGCCGTTGTGCTCCAGGCTGCGGAGGTGGAGGCTGGTGGAAGAGGAGGGCTGCTGTGGCCGGGCCTGTGTCTCCCTGGCGTGGCACCAGACCAAACTGCTTCCCCTGCCCTCGGCAGCTGGGAAAGCCTCTTGCTGCAACAGGAATTGGCCTGCAGTGAGAGCGTAGTGCTTTCTCCACCTGGTGAGACCTAAAAAGGGCTGAGTCTACGTACTTAGTGAGACAAAGCTCATGAAAAGAGGACAGAAGTCATCTAAGACGCCAGGAAAAGCAGCCTGGCGCTTCCCAGCCTCTCCCACGTCACTAGACTTAGTGCAGCGCGGAGCTGCCTAAAGCAGGGACCAGGCTCTCGCACCCCGATGATGGCAGGTGGGCAGCAAAGAGAAAATTGTTGGATCCCAGCAGTCAGCTACACGACACAGACAAGGATCTGAGTATTAAACCATTTAATTCTCAAACCACTCACATGCATAATGTTCTTTTACACAGTGTTAAAAGAAAGAAGAAAATGCGATTTTTTTTTTTAATACAAACAGAATTTCAAGTATACATTTATAGAATTTTCAAAGATTCCTACCCAAGTTGCTAAGTTTTCATTCACATTGTTCTTAAAGCTGTCCAACGAGCGCACTTTTTGCTAAACTGCTTTCAATGCAATTGTACAGTCCCCTCTACCTTGGTTTTATTTCCCCCTTCCCCCACTCTGGTTCTCTTACCACCTTGCCTGTCCCTCCTCCAGCAGCACTGGCCACCCCTGTATGCCACTGGCCACGGGGCCACCAGCCCCTCCAGAGGGCTGCTGCCTGCCCGCTCCGCTGGGAGAGGAAGAGGAAAGCGATGATTGAGGACCAGCTTGGGACCAGCTTCTAAAATCATAGAACAGTCTGATATCCACAAGTTACAGCAGGCTTACACTTCAACCTACTGCAGACTAGTGTGAACACTGACTTTGTTTTTTTTCTTCTTGAAATAAGGACTGCGACCAAAAATTTAAAAAAAAAAAAAAAAAAAAAAAAAAAGAAGAATTAGTACAGCAGGAAATCTTAACTGTGAAAGTAAGTCTTTGAGTGTTAGGACACCTGTCCTAAAAAGCATGACTTATAGGTCAACAGTTGAAGGTGACAGCACAACTTTTCTTCCAAATGGTTATTCTTCAAACCAGCTCAGAGCGGAATCAATGTGGGATGCACAAACTTGGATTTAAAAAAAAAAAAATAAAAATACTGAACTGACTAGGGCTCCATATCCATGTTATGGAAAAAACCCCACAACCCCAGTAACAACTTTGTTGTGGCTTTGCTCGTGGGACTTAGCTCAGCCCTGTGCAGGCAGACGGCCCATCTGCTGTGTTGCAACTGGGTGTAACTTCTGACCTATTATAAATGGGGTTTAAATATTCTTTACAGGCAAGGATGGGTTTTTCTTGACCGATTACAAAAAGTATTCTAACAGGCCGCTGCATGCCGGCCCTGTTAGTGCTACAGCACGGCTGAGCTGCAACCAGGTTTGCGGTTGCGGTGGGAACTCCTGTCTGTAGTGTGGGCAGGGGCAGCGCCAGGCCGGGAGGGCTGCGGGAGCGGGAGGTAGAGCTGCGGTAGTTTGTGGGCCGCCGATGGCAGCGAGGGTCTGGCAACATCGCTCCCTCCCGGGCTCTGGCTGACAAGAAGCTGCCTGCCTGTACGGCTGTGTCAAAAGCCAGCAACAGCCATACTCATCTTACGATTTAAAGTGCATTTCTTCAGTAAAGGGTTTTTCTTTTTTTCTTTTTTTTTTTTTTTCTTTTTTTCTTTTTTTTTTTTTTTTAAAAGAGGAACCTATTTAAAGTGCTGTTCTAGTTTGGAAAGGGACTCTTGTTTAGAAAAAAAATGGCACCTTTTCACATGAGAGATCTGCTCTCTGTATGTGTTTGTATATATATATAAATTTGCAGTCAGATCTGCTGACTAATGAACAATATATAAAAGTGTTTTGTATTTTATCTTATTGCTTTTTTTTTTTTTTTTTTTTAAAATGCTGCCTGCTCCTTTGGAGGCAGGAGGGAGGTGGACTCTCCTCTTACCTTCCATCCCACTAATTTCCTGGCGCAGGGAGCGGAGCCGCAGCCTCGCAGCAGCCCTTGGCCCGCGGGACAGTTCACTATTCCACAGAATACACGAAGTACCGAACGCACCCCGCACTGTCCCAACCCCAGGGCAAACCTGCGAGGGTCACAGCAAGAAACTGGCAGCAAAGAGGGACAACAGACCCCAGGCGGCTTCCCCCTGCTCCTGCCAGATGCCATTTTCATAGAGTCACTTTACAGAGCAGACCTGCATTTCTGAAACACAGAGGTAAGGAAAAGAAATCTCTTTTAAGTGAAAGCTTTGCTGATATAGAGTGTGTAGCGTGGTAACCTCAGCACTCTGAGAGAGAGAGGTAGTTACTGTCCTGTGAATCTTCTGCTGCTTAACGCAACTCAGTTTCTGGAGTGATTGCTCAAAAAAAAAAAAAAAAAAAAAAAAAAAAAAAAGGAAAAAAAATCCTGTGCTCTTTCTTAAAAGTTATCCCAGTTAAATCTTTCTGTTGAAGACATACTTGACTATTCCCTCTAAGAGGCTTTTAGTTTTTTAGAAATTGATTGTCAGTTTAGTTCGTTACGAAATCAAATTTGATTAGCAAATTGCTACACAAAGCCGCTGACATTGTGAACTCCCGTCAGGATACCCTTCCGCTGCTCTGCAGGGAAGTGCTCAACCCTCGGTGCCCTGCTTGGGGTCAGCGCCCAGCTGAGCAGGGCTCTCCCTCACACCGCACAGCATTTCACACCGCACAGCATTTCGTGCTCCGAGCAGTTTTAAAGGAAACGTTACAAAGAGCTACCGGTGTCGTATTCACAGTGTTGTCCAGGAAAGGTGGGGGGTGACGCTGTGGGAAGGAGGGGGCAGAGGGCAGATTCAGAGACAAGCAGGGCACAGCTCACGGGATTCAGCTAGTGTTTAAGGGACCAGAGGCTCAGGGGCAGCCCCCATTTGTTCCTTTCCCTTTTCAGCCAAAGGCAGCGCTTCCATTTCTGTGAACTAACCTCGGATACAGTCTCCTCTCGTCCTGCGCTAACCCTCCGGTAAGCGTGGGGCACGAGGTGAGGGCTACGTTACCACAAGAACAGCCAGCCCCATACTGCTGTCTTCCTCTCTGGGCTTCTGAAAGAGCTTGTTCAGAAAAGTCCCTGTTTTGCCACCAAGAAGGATCACGCTCGCAGCAATTTTACATACACAAACACAAAAGAAACATGCATTATTTGAATGACAAAACTCCCTTTTCACTTCAAAAATATTTCTCACAGTCACGTGCCCGGTGACAACGTGGCCCTGCAAGCTGTCACACATCAAGCTTCCTGCCTGGGCAAGCACTTTAGGGGAGCCAAAAGGAATTAGCCTTAAGCAAAGGGTATGCCAACATTCTGCTCTCCGTCCCAAATTCACCCGCACTCCGCACGGGCTGCTTCCCCCAACAGCACAACCCTGGCTTGGGAAACCTTCTAACATGTGAGAAAAGTACCTTTGTGCCCCCTGCGACATCGCCATCGGGGAGCCTGCTGGCCCTCGGCCTGTAAACGCACCCACCGATGGCAGCCCGTGCAAACACGCGTCCCCGTGGCTGTACGGGGCAAGCTTAGGCCTGATTCACCTTGACTCTGGCATGAGTGCAGCCGCTCAAAAGCCCCCCGCGGGCAGGGGACAGCCGCAGGGGTGATGGGGCTTCACGCCTCTTGCCAAAATCAAAGGTGTCAGTGGGAGCATCGCACTGCTCACCTCCTCTTAGGGTAACTCCCAGCTGCCGGCCTCCGCCATGAAGCGGCACCTTCCTCCTCCCCGCCAGCCCTCACCTCTTCCAGCCAGGAGTTGTGTTCAGTTACCAACTGACATGCGATGAAGTATTAGATAAAAGCTTCACAGTAATCCACAGAGTTTCCTTAGACACGTAAACCCTAAGAAAGTAACATCCCAGGAGTGCAAGCTCCCGTATCAGACCAATGCCCTAGACACGTAGATGAACAAACAGACCCTGGACAAACCTCTCGGTCTCAAGAAACAGCTTTTAAACCTGACCAAATGGGGAACCACTGAAGCAACATCATCAGGTTAAAACCCATTTTCCAAGAAGTTTCTCAGCCGTAGTTTTGTAATTCCTGCCCCTGCCCCAGACTGAGTAATTTGAATTGCATTTTTCTCTTTTATGCTGCTATTTTTGTGTTATTTTACAACCAGCAGTAAAACGAACCAGTCTAGTCTCGTTTTTCATTTCTAATTCGTTTGACAGTTTCACAGCCAATGGTATTGGGTCTGACTGCAAAGGTAACGGGAAGGTTTAAATAAATGAGCTTCACTGCAATATAAACATAATGAAGACATTTAACCATAGATCTGGGGGGGAGGGGGTTAAGTACATTGACAAAAACTAAATAAAGCTGGAGGCTTAACATAACTGACAGTCTGCAAAACATTAATGCACTGATTTTTTTTTAAAGTACTGCCTTAGATAACTGCAGTAAAATAATAAATCAGAATATGTCAGATTAAATAAGGAACTTACACAGCAGTATTTAAAAGATACCTGAATATGTTTCAAAAGCTTAACTGATACGAACTAGGAAGCCCATTGAAGCTGCCCATTTTTACATGATAATACTAAAAAAAAAAAGGTAACAAAAATACAGCTTGGCATAGTCTAATGGAAACGGGAACCTGGAGGCTGCACTCACGTATGGGGAGCAGCTGGACTTCTCTGTAGACTGTGGCAGAGAAGATACTATTGCATGGGTTCATCATGGACAAATGAAAATATCGCAACTGGAAATGCACTGGCAGGATACAACTCTCTACCCCTTGTTTTGTGTTATGCCGTGGGGCAGTATTTCATAGCCCAGGGGAGGAATGGAGGGTGGGAGGGAGGCCTCTGGGTCCCAGCCTTGCCTCCCCCCTCAGAGCAGGACTAACGTCCAGCAGGGCGCTCAGGGTCTTGCCCCAGCAAGTCTGGCTTATTTCCCAGGATGGAGACTTCACAGCCTCTCTGGACAAACCTGTTCCAATACTGTTTGGCTACAGTCTGAAAAAAAAAATCTTGTAATACCTAACCTGAATCTCCCTTGTATAAGCTTCTGCCTACTGCTGCTCCTCCTTCCACCGTGTGCCTCTGAAGAGCTTGGCTCTGTCTTCTCTGCACCCTCCCCTTGGCTGCTGAGTTTCAATAGAAGAAGTGACATGGGTGAAGGAGAGAGTACTGAAACAAAAGCCAACTTCAGTCTTCAACAGCTTAAATACCTGACAGAAAACCTAACATTCAGAAAATGGCACTTAGAAATCTGTACTGCCCACCTGCCACCCTTCAGCTCCTTCCAGTGGAGTTTCTGAACTCTGCGCAGCGAATTTACCTCCGCTAGGGACTGATTCATCTTCCTTCGGTACCATTTGCGGATCCAGGATGGAAGACACCGGTGATGCTCAGCTCTAATGTTTCTGAACAGGGTACGGGTGTCTTTGCACACCCGTTGCCCAAGGCAGCAGGGTTTCCTGTGCGCTCCCAGACACGTGCACGTTCTAACGCTGGCATTTCCCTGCCCGCAGCACCCCCAACGCACTAGACACACACATGCGTCTTCCCAACGACACTTCGCTGTTGTTTCACCTATTCTACCCACCACCTCCAGCTGGTTTCCAGTGCCAACAGCCCCAGCCAGCGCTGCAAACAGATGAGCACTCTTCATATTCCAGGTGTCTCCCTCCTCCCTGCTAAGCCAACCTCCTTTCCTTGCTATTGCTGTTTGCACGTTGCAGATCTCTTCCCTGCTACAACAAATGGCTCAGGCTAAGGAAGAACCAGATGGCGTGTCCCTGGCTATCTAAAAAAACTCTGGCTAACGTAGGCAAACTATCTGCGTGGCTGGAGTGCTGCTGTTTTCAATCACTGCGAGGGCTGAATCCTTTACAGCGCTCAGCAGCACGCAGGGAAAGGGCCTCTTCCCATTTACAGACTGCAACGACTCTGCGGCTGCAGGGAGCTTTGCCACCACTTCTAAGGTGGGAAAATCAAACCAGCTTTGTAAGGTGTGATGTGGATCACATGCTACATGATGTAAGCCAGTCACCATCACCAGATTAGAATTAACACTATTTTTCTTAATCAAAAGAAGTATTTTGTGGATTATTCTGCTGCTGGAATATAACCAGTAATGTAACAGGTTTCCTAGCAAGAATTACCCTAGACCCTACACGCAGTTTTGTTCTAGCAGATGTGACAGCTTCCCTCTAGCAAAGGTGTCCCTCGCTGACACACAGCAGGTCTTGAGCTCTCTGTCCCCAGGGCTAAAAGGCCTGGGCTCTAGCTGAGGCACAACCCCCACCTCGCTCTGCCTCCCTTCCTGCACCACATGCTCGGCTCGCCCCACTGACGCTGCGTGCAGCAGTAAGGGATGAGCTGGGGGAGCTCGTGCAGGGTTCTGGTACAGCACAGCCCTGGGGCTCTGCAGCAGCACCGCGCACGGAGCTTAAGGTGAAATGTATCCCCTTCCTCTCCCGACACTCACTGCCAGCTCACCAGAAAACTACTAACCCACAAACTTTACCAGCACAGCTCAGACCACTTTTTAGGAACACTTCCCCATCCCGTTGGTCCCAACGGGTGTCCGTTCACCGGGGGATCTCTGGCACGGGGCTCCCAGCACCCCCCAGCGTCACCCATACACCCTCCCAGCTGCCTAACATGATGCTGCACAACTCCCCCTCCACCCCACCGATGGCACTGACATACCTGGTGTGGTTCTCAATGGAAACCCGGAATAAGAACACAGGGTTCAATTGCTACGACTTTTCCTTGCCCAGATTCTGAAATGGCCCATCTGACCCTGCAGAAAAACAAGGAACTGAATACATGTTAACAGCCAAAGCCCCCAGCCTGCTCCACCACCCTGCCGAACGCAGGTTTAACTCCTCATTCACAAAAGCTTTTGACAAGTTCAACTTTTTGGTTCTGAAGGTGCACAGCTGCCCTCCTAACCCCCCCCCACGGGCTCCCATCAGACAGCCTCAATGCTGACTGCGTTCCTGAGGCTGAAGGCAGCAGAGCCTGTTGTTCACTCCTGAAGCAGAGAGCTGAGGCACTCATGCAATGGGAAACGATGGGGAAAATCTTTGAAGAAAAGCCCATCTGCACCTCTAACCTCAAAGACTCCTGCAAGCAGACACCAGTGCCCAGCGACTTGAGTCACACCGCGACAGAGACTGGCTCTCCACCGAGACCCTTCCTCATTCCTCCCAGTCTCTACGGCAGCACAAAAACCGCGTTAACAACATCACCTCCTACAGCCACAGCTTTTAAACCTTCTGTGATCTGCAAAGTTCTACTCGATGGTTATTATAGAAACTGTTCTTAGATCACAAACTGATACCAGATAAGAATTCAACTGAACTGAACATAAAAATAATGGGAGGGAGGGGGGAGCTAAGATTTTTCAACATTTCCATTAAAAAAATTAAAGCTTTCCAACAAAAAGAAGCATTTTTGGTCCATGTCCCAAAGCCATCGGAATGATTATAGGGAAAGAGAGCTAGCAGCATGCATTCACAACCCCCTCACCCAAAGCTCCAGCTTATGTATCATCACCAACTAGACACCGAGGAGTCACTGGATGCAGCATACTGACACTTAATAATCAACTTGGGAAATTTTTGGTGGAGAAAAAAAAAGTTATTAAAAGTTCTTTGAATAAAAATGACAAAGTCCACGTACAGATCACTGTCTCACTCAAATAACTCTTTTCAGCCAGCACTTGGTCTAAGGTACCTCTCTCCTCCTGAGCCTGCTCTCCCTTCTTCTTTTGCCTGGTTCATCACAGCAACCGCTATTTGACACAGCAGCCAGACAGGATCTGCTGCTGCTCTCAGACCAGTTTCTCCTGTCAGCCACCCTGAGAAGCACCTTTGCACTGAGGTTGCTTACAGGATGCCTCGATCAAAAGGAATTAGATGTGATGGGTGATGTTCCTACAGGCTACTACAGCATGCAGCACAGAAGGGGTCTTGTACTCAACCCACAGTATCTGGTGACTACAATTAGATTAGCTTACAGTCTTTTTATATTTGCCAGATCTAGTAGCTAAAAATTGTACTGCGTGTGGCTGGCAGAGTGCTTGATGCACCATGAGCTGGGAGTATGCACTAATCCTGCTGGGGAGTATGAAATGAATTTACTTGATCAACAAAAGTAGGTGGACCATCACCGTGCTCAATATAAGGGATGCAGGGAAACCTTCCGCAAAAAGAGACTCTATCCTGCGGGCTGAGCAGAAGAACAAGAGGAAGCAGAGCCGCTGCCAAGCCTGTGGGGGATTGTTAGAAGTGAATCTGTTCTCAGATTCCGGAGAATTCCTTGGAAAGGCAATTACTCCCAGCACAGAAGAATCAGTAAGATCTTATCTTTGAACTCATCTTTTCTGCCCATTGGTGACAGTAGAACATGCATCTCCACAGAAGTCACTAAAACAAACCCCAGTCACCTCTAGACATCAGTAAATAGCAACAGCTGGTTTTCTAAACTATAAATTGGACACTAAATACATCAGTAGCTGTTTTTGTGGCTTCCTCTCTCTTAGCTCCCAGTTGTGCCAGACTACAGTCCCATCTGCTGTTTTCTCCCTTTCTATTTCTAGGCTTGCCAGAACATACTTGTTTTCCTACAAAACCGTTAAGTTTCATGAAAAACACCACAATCTCCAAGCTTTCCTTAGAAGGCCCTGAACCCCGCCTCAAGGGTTGCTTTAACCGCTCTGACAGCACCCACGAGCCAAAGCCCAGGAGCTCCTGGTCTGATGGCAGCTGGACTTCATCTCAGCAAACCCCTCGCAGCTCCAGCCTTTATTGGATACCACAGCAAGAAACAGCAAGCCAAAGGGGACGCGGGCAGACGCAGTGCCAGCACTGAGCAGCCTGTCCCATGTTTTCTATGTGTGTTTACAAAAATTCATCCAAACCCTGCATTTATAAGGAAGGGGCCAGGCAGAGGACCGTACGGAATCACTTTAGATCCCTGTTACAGCATACACAGCAAACCCGCACCTAAGCTCCTGCCTCATTGTCCCTTGCAGGGGATTTCTTTGAGGCATTCTAGTAGGCAAGTCCTAGTGCTTCCTTAAAGTACCCCAATTCAAAGAGGCAGGGCAGAACTGCCAGGTTTTGTGACCAGCAGGCACAGCGAGATGGCAGAGACTCCAAAGTGATTCTGCTGGAGAAGTCCAGCAGCAGAAACACTGCTGAGACGCGTTTTTAATGTGCTTACTGAAACCATCAACTGACCAGCTCCCTGCAGGGTCGTTTGGCGAGGTGGTACCGAGATGCCCTGAGCTGAACACAGCACACCTCAATCCAGACCTGTGAATGGAAGACACCAGAAGCAAACAGCACTACATGACATCACTCTTTTAGCTTAAACTACGCTTTAACCACATGCCTCATCTCCACCAGATGCCCCGCCATACTGCTCTTGCAGCAATTCCTCCCATACCAAGTTACACTGCAGGAGAAAAATAACAACAGCGTTTTCAAACGGTAACCCACACTGCCTCCCCACCGTCAAACTCTACCCAGTAAGTCTTAAATCCTTCTGAGGCTGCAAATCTCTAGGATTCAGCAGCACAAGTTCTTAAGTCTTATTCGTGGTTTTGTCAGCAAAGAGCTTTCAGAGCTCCCATCTATGAAGGTTCCTCCTATTTCCAAGACGCATAATTTCACAAGCTGTAATACTTTGGTTTACATCTGGATTAAAATATAAATTAAATAAGAATAATGCTAAATGAGTTTATACTGAAACACTTTATATATGTATACATATATATGTATATACAGGTATGTGTGTGTGCACTCCCTAATGACAGCTAGAGGAAGCAAAAGTCATTCTCCAAAGGCTTCTACTCTTCCAACTAGCGTGGTCAGCTTATCCATTGCAACAATTCCCTGTGCATAAAAGCTAATGAAGCACTGGAAGGTGGTGCTGGTGAACAGCTGGATCATACAGATGTTCAAGAACAGAAAGATAATAAATTATAAGAAGCAGTAGTAACTTGTTCACAGTTGGGATGAAGGTAATGTTATAGGAAACCTGAATTTTCTACAGTCACGAGGAATAAAAAGTCAAAGGTCACTGAAGATTACAGCTGGATATATGGTAGTTAATCCTAAAAGCAAAGACCAGATCTGACACCAAGAAGCGTTAGAAGCCACATGAAATTCCTCCCAGCAGACTCAACTCTGGTACCATCAGATTCAGCGGGAAGATTTCTGACACCTCCACCAGGACCAGAATTCCCCCTGGGGATGCTTTGATCACTGCCTCCATCTCAGCGACCGACATTTGCACAAGCATGAAGATTCCTTGAAGCCGACTCAATCCTACGTCCAAAAGAAAATGCTCCCAGCCCCTTCCTGAATCTGCTTCTCTTCTATCATTCCTAACATCACATTCAATCTCTCCTAGTCCCAGCCTCTGTGTTTTCCCATGTTTCGCAAAAGAAGGCCTTTCAGCAATAATACCAAGGCAGATGGAAATATTTTAGAGATGGCAGGACTCTTCAGATAATTTTTATAACCCGCCTGAGTGGGTTCCAGGTTAGGAATAACCTAAGTTTCTAGTAAGACTAACTGCAGCAAAACTTTGGTCTGCTGCATTTTATTTAAAAACAAGAAAACAACAAGCCTACTCCGAATCTACTCTATTCCAAAATGTTCTGGCGGATATTAGTTTCAAGCAGCAGCCAGTAGCGTTTGCATAGTTCTAGCTTTTATTTGGTTACAAATATATATATATGTGTACATACATACATACGTATGTATTTTATATTAAAATATCCTTTGAGTGACGATGATTAAAATTAAGATACTTAGCTCCTCTTTAGGACCTTCCACTGAAGACATCGAAGCTCTGAGCATGAATCTCACCCATGATAGGACTAATGCTCATCTCTGAGAATGTCACTATCACTGGAGGAGACCAGGCTGGCCGTCAGCCACAGCTCCATCGGAAGACCCCAGGTGTTCCGACTGCGGTCCTGGCTACAGGCTCAGCTCCCAGGGGAAACCTGGAGCCCAAAATTGGACAAAAATTAGAAGTCTCCTAAATTACAGCTCCTTGGCTTCTCCCATCCCCAAAATATTTCCGGTAGAGAAAGAACGGCATTCGGTGTCACTGATCTCCAGAGTCACCTGGATGCTGGTATGGCTGAATCGGCAGGCACGAATCGAAGAGGAGAATTTTATAAAGTTTAAATACTAAGTTGAAGGGCTGCTAATTTTCGTTAGTTTTAAAGGTGCATCACTCTGTCTACCTCACACGCTACCTTCCACCCAAATAAAATGCACCTTTTCAGCTGTCCTTCTCTTTATACATTAGGTTCTACAGGAGATATGAAGTCAGCAGCAAATAAAAGCTGCTCTTGCAAATACATCATTAAGGTTGAGTCACCCAAAGGCAGCAGCAGGACCCTGCTCGAAGCCCAGCCCGCTTAGAATCATTTACCAAAACAGGCATCACACTTTTAAGTGACATTACTACTGCGCAGAGGCATGGGACAGCCTGCCCTGGAACACAAAGTCACCTAGCTGTCACAAAACAAGAGCAGGACAAGCGAGGAGACCCGTTCTGTCAATTTATTTCAACCTTGATCTCGCAGGGGGCTGCAAGCCTGGCTCTGTGCCCTCCCCCCAGCCGGCCCCGCTATGCTTTTCAGCAAGATCCCAGCTTGTTCCAAATGCAGGTTCAGCTCTGAATCGCTGTCAGTTGGGAACAGTCAGTCACTACCAACATCAGCTGGATTTAAAACGGCAGCAGGGACACAAAGCACTTTCTATTCTGCGTGCCCTTCAGCCACCTGAACTTTTGAAAGTTAAATTATACAGATCACAGCTTGAAAATATTGTAGAGAAGATGTAGGTAAGTCACAGGACTGAACCCGATGGCCGGACAACGTGGGGAGGCCAAGTGAGGGATTGCCCATCTGCAGCAGCTGCTCTGACTCTTACCAGGCTGATATCCCCCGATCTTATTACGTGGCTCTAAGTGTGTTCTCAGCCTCCTGTTATAAATTCACATTTCATAAAGCCTCCTTACTCATCCCTCTCTATCTAGCTGCTGGAAATAAGAAGTACGGTTTGGTTTCACATACTCCCATTGCAAGAGAGCAAAAAGACCTTCTGCTTTTTCCCTTTCCCAGCTTCACGTCAGTCATCCTCCTGAGAGGAAGAGGTTTAGCTTTTCCCGAAAGCAGCAGCACAGTATTAACACAATTCTTGTTATTTTCACAGCTATTCCCAGGGAACCTGGCAGCAGCAGAGAACGGCCACGGCAACCATGCTGCGACTTGGCACCGGGGCTTTCTGCAGGCTCAAGGAGATAACCACAACACTTCACATTTGGAAGGTTTCTCTGCCACAGCAAAGAATTAAGAAATGTGTTCCACCTCCAAGAAAGAAAACTGCAGAAACAGAGTGTGCTCCCCCTCTTGCCCGAGGCAAGCAAACAAACGGGTTAGTAAGCCCTAACTCTGAAGCAGACAGAGAAGTTACATACAGAGGTATTAAAATACAACAGAGTTCTCTTCACATCCTCCTTAAATCACAGTTGAACTCACAGTTTTGGCAGAGGGGAAAAAGCTGCAGCTAGACGTGGAAATGCAGAGCTCTGCCTCAACCCATCACAGAATCATTCGCACTTGGAAAGTTGGCATCTGATTCTCCACAGCTTCGGTGCAACCGTCAAGAGCTCCGGTTTGCCAATGGAGAGGCAACAAAAGATGGTACCGTTCTGTTACGGAAAGCCGCTCCAAGTGGCTACACCACTGCCGGAAAATTCACATGAGGTTTTTCCATACTGTATATGACCTCCAACCCCTTCTTCTCGAACCTTGGCCTTATTTGCACTGAGGAAGTCAACCACTGAAAGAAAAGTTTAATAAACTATTCCTTCTGAACTGGTTCCATCTTCTAGTGCAGATGGACCTAAACTGCTTTCAGCGCTGTTCAAGAAAACATTAGAGACACCATGATTCCCACACATACATACACATAAACATCCATTAAATGTACAGAAATAATATTAAAATGATTCCCACTACCATACCTTATACTGACTCTAGCTACAAGCTATAAACTTCACCTCAGCGAGGCCTGGGCAAGAATATTGGCTCTTTTGCATGCAATCAGAAATGATCATTTATACAGTGGCAACCTCTGCACCAAAAAAAAACCCCAAAACAAAACAAAACAGAACATAAAAGAGGAAAAAACAAAATCCTTTCACAAGCTTTGTTTTCAGACTAGCCCAGTACAATATGAAGGACGAATGTCACGGTTTTCACCAGGCCAATTGAAAGTAGTGAATCAGCAAAACGGGACGCACTGCTGGCATCCCTGACTGTCAGGATGCTCCTCCGTTCACAGTATCAATACAGTAAACCAAAAACCTGCTCAAGAAACTCACAGCTATGCCGTATGAATAAAGGCATTTACCATTTTATGTCAGCCCTTCATCGCTGCGTTTTGATGGATCGGTTGCCATCTGTTTCAGAAAAATGTTGCTTGTATAGCAGTTACTGCACCTTCACCCTTCTCTTCACAGCAAGCTTAGCAGGGAAACTTTCCCACTATATTTATATATAATATATGTATATAAATAATTTTATGTTTTTATAGTTCGGTAGTATTCTTTTAAAATTTCTATTTTAAAACACTTAAAAATCTTTTAAGCAACTAAAAGTAACTTTTGATGCTCTCTAGTGTGAACAGCATAGGATTTCAAAGTTTTTAACTTTTTTCTTTTTGATTTTTGGTAACTTCAAAAGCTATGACTAAAGCAGCATACTCTGCACATCTCCGCTCCTCCCCACACCTCGATTGCAACGAAACCTACCTTAGCCACCCTCTTATCTCATCTTCCGTGACTGCTCTCTGGCAACCTTACTGTTTCGGTACAATCCTGCGTGACCTTCGACAGGAAACCCAATGGGGCTGGTCCCTCGGGTGGCCGCTTAGAAAATCATTCACTGTGTGACGATGCACTTGACAGGAGAGGAGGAAGAAGGGACAGAAGGAAAACAGAGGTGAAATATCAGTTTTCCTGTTTGAAATGGTCAATGAAATCGTACTTTGCAGGTGCCCAGCTCAGGACCTGTGAAGGTTCCTCTCTTAGGAGCACATCCCTGTTACACGTGATCCTGGCACCAAGCCCTTCTCTTCCCCACACACATGAAAAAAAACATTAGAGCCACATCTGCTCTTTGAGAGAGAGATGGGAGGAACAGTGAGACCCCACACTTATAAAAGTATATAAAGTGAGGCAAGACTACAAATTCTTCCCTCTTAAAGAGGCAGGAAAATGACCCCGAGTCCCAGTTTACAGGTGGGGAAAGTGAGGGCTGGAGATGCTCTCACGTGCCCAAAATTGTGCAGTTAAGACTGCGGGGCAAGCTTTATTTTCACTCGGTAAGTCGCCTGCCTGCCAAGCCCGTGCTCTAACCGCTCACCCGGCTTTCTTTGCCAAAGCACGATGAAGCGTATTTCTTGCTCAATGTCTCCTTGTTCCTCCCATCACCTTAAGGATCAGAACTTCATCTTTCCTTATTGTACATGTTATACATCCTCAAGAGAACTCCTTCAAGCAAATGTCCTCTCCCAAACCCAATCTGCGCAACCTGTCCTTCATTTTCCCCCTCCATCATGAACAACTCGGCATCAGAACCAGAGAAAACTCTTAAAGTATTGCATATTTTTTAAAGACTTCTTCAAAAGATGTCAAGATATTTGCACTTTTCTACCTGTCCCATGCTTTTCCGTTTATGAAACACGTAAGCACGTGCAAACACCTACAATACACAACGCAGGCATGTCTCTCCGGGTTTGCTAAACTTGCTCTAAACATCAGAGCTGCTTAGAATACAAAAGTTTTAAGTCCATGCAAGGGGACAGAGTTGTGATTGCTCTAGGAACTGTTCACTTTTAAGTTTCCTGAACCTTTACAAGGAAATAAAGTAGGGTTTTCTTTTCTTTTTGCATTTCATTGATAAAAAAGTTATCAAACCAGTTTGTAGAAACACGTTTAAAAGCAACCACCCACGATTGCTCAGCTGGGATGGTAGTATTTCAGTATACCATATTGCTGTTATAAAAGATCAAGTGCGTGTCGAGGGGGGAGTAGGGGTGAAGGACGACTTTGGTAGCCAGCCTCTAACTCCGCAATTCAGCCAGTCCAGAAAAACTCCTAACGCTCGGCAACACCTGAAGCACAACAGTGCACCAGTCAGGGCGTCAAGAGTGCTCTGAACTCTACAGATCAGCAACAGCAAAGGACAACCTCCTTGGAACAACCCCTCCAACCCTTCTCCCAATGCATCAGTGTCTAATGCAAACCTCACAGCTGCTAAATTTCACGTTCAGTAGCCGAAGTGCTTCAAATTTTGCTGACCTCTAGAATACCGCTGTATAGCCGTGCCCGCTTGTAACAAGGGGCATTGAGGCCACACGTCTGGAACGGGCAAGCCAAAAGCCCTAAAATAATAGTTTAAGTAAAAACGTAAAGAGACACACCAAAAATAAGACAGGGATAAATACACTCGGGCAAGGCAGGTTCCACCAGGACAGTCTTTTTGTTTTCTTTAATGTGGCAACTACCTGGGCAAGGGAGAAAGGCAACGGCACCTTGCCCCTGCTCTCCCCTTGAGCTGGACCAGCAGATATGGCGAGGAGCAGCCCCGCACGCTAGGCTCGCTGCATCTGCATGGCTGACGGCCGGCACCGCCGGCAGGACCTAGCTGCTGGGCCAAAACGCTGTCGAGAAATACAAATGACTGCTCGTCCCAGATCACTATGGAACATTAAAAAAATTTAAAATCCTGTCGATCCCTGAATAAGAAGTTGATTGACACAGTTGTTTTGTTTTTCTCCAAGAGGAGGAGGAATAAGGGAGAAAAACTTTAAACACTCTACGTGTGTGTACAGGGGGGGGTGTGAGAGAAAGAGAGAGAAAGAGAGAGAAATTTTTCTATTTTGGCAACATCTTGGGAGCTTCTTTCTGTCCAGTGGTGGCATTGCACTAATTACAGTACCAGCCTGCCAGGTTGGTGCTGACTCTTTAGAGCCAAAAATGGGAAGACGGTCCTTTCTCCCCAGACTCTGCAGCTGTGTTTCAATCTGGCCCTGTCGTGGACACAGATCCCTGTGCCGTCTCCCCCACAGCGACAGCCTCCTCCTGTGGAGGAGATTCCTCCTCTGCCTGCCCCCGAGATGTGACGGTGGTCTCAGGGGAGATGCTGTGAGGCCCCTCCAGAGGCATACAGCCAGGGTGGTTCTTGCGAAAGTGCTGGTTGAGGATGGCCTGGAAAGGGAAGCTTTTGCCACAGACGTGGCAATGAAAGGGCTTGTTGCCTGTGTGCTTGCGGATGTGGTACTCCAGCTGATCCTTGCGGGTGTACTTCTTCCCACACATGCGGCAGACAAAAGGTGTGATGCCCATGTGGAGACGCATGTGCCGGTCCAGGCTGCCTTTCTGGTTGAAGGACTTGGCGCAGTAAATACAAGTGAGCCGTGGGTTGTACCGGAACCAGCGCTCTGAAACCTCCTGCTCCCGGAGATATTCCACGTAACCGCTCACTCCAAGCATGGCCGATTCCTCCCCCTGCGAAGGAAACAACACAGATTTAAATAACAAGCAGCCTAACACAAACTGCAGGAAAGAAGATCAGGCCTCAGTCCAGCCAGTAAAGCACTGAAGCATGTGCCAAACCTCGAAATCAGCAGCACTAATATCTTCAACCTCAGGCACACATTTAAGTGCTTAACTGGAGCCTTGGGGCTGAAGACAAATGAGCAATCAATTAGAAACCTCTGCTATGGCAGCCCCTTCTGCCAAGTCATCTGCCAGATCTGGGGAAGAAATGACAGCCCTTGTCAGGAGGGCGCTTAGCCATGCATTGCATTGTGGATCAAACATGTCAATACATGTTACTTTTTTTAAAACTTGGGCCAGTTTGATTAAAATACTGTATACCACGTTCTGGTTTACTTACTGAGGGTTAAAAAAAGAAGCCAGTTGATGAGCTTGCAGAAAAACGAAGGTGGAATAAACTACAAATCACACCTGAACCTCTTCAGGTGTGATTTTACACAGGTATTCATTCAGGTGTCAGTAAGGATTCATTTTACAACGAATCATGTTTGCCTAAACGGCTGTGTAACCCATCCCAGCCCCACGGCACTGCAGGTGAGGATCTGCAGCGCAGAGAACTAGCCTGCCTGGCCCGAGTCACACAGCAAGGACCAGCTGGCTCCTTGTTATTTTCTGAAGCCAGAAAGACAAACAGCCAAGGGTAACTCTGAACCGCAAGCTCCGGTTCTTGGACTGACGCTTCTGGCTATCGTGTTCAGAGTGAGCACAAACAGACAGTCTCCTGAATGCCTCCACGCTGGAGGATGCAGTATTTGCACTCCCACCCCTTATGCTTCTTTCCAACAATGCCAAACGCGGACAACCAACCAGTGCAACAACAGGAGGGCCTCTCCTCTGGCAACCAGGGCTGTGCACGTGTCAGCAGCAGCAT
The DNA here is from genome assembly GCF_023634085.1 of Falco cherrug. Lineage (NCBI taxonomy): Eukaryota > Metazoa > Chordata > Aves > Falconiformes > Falconidae > Falco > Falco cherrug. The sequence goes on along the minus strand of NC_073708.1, from coordinate 5,171,403 downwards.
AACTCTGCCAGGTGCTGTTGAATTTGGCTGTACAAGCACTGGTAAGCTGCTCAGGACTAAAGGAGATGCACAAAGCTGTGGTATTTCTTTCCGCTCTACCACTGAGCAGGGACCACAGGCAGACTACTTATAGCATCAATATGGCAATACCAGAAGAGTGGAAGGTGATGGTACTTCCCCATGTATATGGAAGCCTCTGGTTTTACATTTGAGGCCATCTCACAATGGAGAAATAATAGCAGCTTTTCTGTATGTGGAGCTAAAACTGCTTTGTATGTCGCATTTGCCCTGGAGGGTTAGTTTGACCTGAAATTTTCTAGGTGTAATCTAAGGACACAAAACAAAGCTTCGGCAGAACAAGATCAAAAAGGTATCTTATGTTTTACGGAAGTGTATTACAAAGTTAGCAGGCAGCAATCGTGATTTTTTTTCCCCCTTGCTTCATTCGGTCTTACTCAAGGGCAAAGCAGCCTGGTGACTCCTCACCTGCCTCCAGAAAAGTCATTTGATTACGAACTTACACATTACTTATCTGCCGGGCACACAAGAGTCGTTCTACACAGTGCTGGGTGATACACTTGCACTACAGTGGCACTGCCATGCTGACTGTATGTAACAAAAAAGTCAGACCAAAATGATTAGGCACAGATAATACCACCGTGTCCCACTTCGCTGCACTCTATAGCCCACTGCCCTCCCGTGTTTCTGCATATCTCTCCCTCCTACCCCAAAACTGTGCCCATACCCGAAGAAAGCAGAGAATTCAGAGCTACTTTACATTGCAGATTCTGCTACTCAACACAGTCCCTTGGGGATGAGACAGAGACCTCTGTACAAATTCACAGCCCTTTGACACTCCACCCTCAAGATTTACAGGTGTAGTGTCTGAAGGGCTTTTTGGAATGGTTTTGGTGCTAGCATGGACAGGTTCAGCTGTTGTCACCCCTCAGTCTTCCACAGAAGCCAACTAACACCTCCCTCAGCTCTGGCATTTGCTGCCAGTGTTTTAGGGCAGATCCAACCCCGCAGGCAAACGGGGTTTCTCCTCGGGAGTTGGTGGCCTGCCCAGAATGAGGGTTGATATTTATGCCCTCAGACAACAAGAGAAACTCCCTGTGTTTGCCAGGTATCTGGCCAAAATCCCAAACGACAGCCAAAATCAGTTTTAAATCATATACGGACGGCATATGTTCTCAGTGTGGGCAACTAAACCCTTTGCAACAGTAAAAGGTCCTTGTTTCACACACAGCATTGGTTGCAAATATAAAATATTATACACTTCATCACAACACAGTCCCCTTCACCTTCAATGCCAACATTTACTTGCAAACTTCTTGATCTGCCTACCTGGGAACTGGGCTGCTTGGGCTCATCCATCCGCCCGGGAGACTCGCTTTTTGATCTGTACCGCTCAGTCACAGCGACCATGCTGCCAGAAGGGCTAAATCTGTGGGGTGGGGGAAGAGTGTAAACGGAGTTTTTAGGGCATCAGGTCACTACGGTGTTTAGATCAACGGGTGAGCAATAGAGGCACCTGTATAGCATCTCTTCATCCTCACCAGCTAACACACAGGAGGCGGAACAGCGCAAGTATAAAGGAAAAACCAAGTCATACTGGTCTGTGGTTTCAGTCTTAACATCTGAAAAATAAAACTGAGTCATTTGGCTTCCAGTTCAGTAACAGTGCTTTTTGGTTGCTATCGCAAGTACAGCAGTATGGGCCCGGTGACTCAGGAACTGCACAACAGGAGGAGAAACCATTTCTCTAAGGGCACCTTGCATTCACCTCCCACGCCCTCCTCCCCCTGTCCAAGTGTGAAAAAAAAGTGACGCGATAGACTCCAGGTGAGAAACAGTGGATACTGAGTGCACTGCAAAAAACTATGCTTGAGGCTAGCTGATCCATGGAAAAGAGTTAAGGAACTAGGAAAGGATTGCTTTCCCAAGGGCCAGAGCTCAAGATCACTCCTAATGACTGATTTATTAAGTGACAAGTGACAGAATATCCACTGCTTCCAGGTAGCTGCTCCCCCATGGGACCAGAGGGATTGAGTTAGAAGAGAAGAGAGGCAGATGTGAGGGGAAACCCCAGAAATACAAACACCCCCCCACCAAACACAACAGACCTGCCCTTTACCAGATCCGTTCTTTGGTCTGAGCTAAGGACAAGAAAACAAATGCTGGAGTAGAGGGGAAGCAGATGGATGGAGAATCAAAACGCAACGGATTTCACCACCTATTTTCAACAAAGGCTTTCTGCTCTCTCATATAAATCAAAACAACGGCAGAGGCTGATGGGTTCCCCACTTCAACCGCTTCAGAAGAAGTAAACCCATGACCCACTGCTGTCCTGAAGCATTGGGAAGAATATTTCCTTTTGACCTACAGCTGATGACCGTCTTGTTTCTCAGACAGAACCACCCTCACATCTTCAGGCCAGAAGGCATCGTTGCAATGACACTTTGCATAACACATAGTGACCTCGTTAACTCTCATGCTGAGCCCGGTACCTGCTGAGGCTGAACACCTTTAAACAAAAATCCCACCTCAGCTGAAACACCGAGCGGTAGAGATTCCAACCTATGCACCTCTAAGTGCTAATAATTAATTTTCCAAGCTAGCCTGTACCTAGAGATCTGGTCTGATCACTACCCAGCCAAAACACTGTAACCCAAACCAGACACGCTTCCTAACACCAGGGAAAAAACATTCCTTCAGTTCTTACGCTTAAGATGGCCACAGGAAAAAGAAGGGGGAAACATTCCAAAGCGACTAGCCCAGCCAAGTGAAAATCTTGCACAATCTCCTCTTAGGGTCAAGGTCAGTAATTAAATTAAAGAAAACTCACCTGTCAATCTCACTGCTGGTTGGCCTAACCACTTTGGCCCCGGAGGACCCTAACGCATAAGCCTCTTGGCCCATAGATCCGTGGCCTGTGGTGTCAATCACCATAGCAGTGACCTCCTCAGCGCTGCTCCCATCTTCTCCTGATGGCTGATGCTCTGCCCCGAGCCACTCCTCCAGGTTCTCTGTTTTAATTCGTACTCCTCCCAACACCCGGACGTCGTCATCGTTCCGTCCCCCATGGTCTCCCATTCCCGTCTCAACGTACCACTGTCCCGCTCTGTTAATCCGTAGTATGGGCTCCCTGCCTTCCACATCCGAACTCTGCTCAATTATCTGGGGGCTGGTGGACTCCTCAGGTGGGCTGAGTTCCCGAATGTCCAGCACTGTGCTAACCTGGCCCAGGCGACTCCCCTTTGGGGTGTTGTGACGTGGGCTCAGGGAACGGTTCAGGTTTGGCGTCACCCGGTGAGACTCCGGCGGTCTCTCCTGATGCTTTGTCCTGGTCTGGCTCAGTTCCGCTTCCACCTCTGCCACGTTGATTTTGAAATGAATTCCCTCAAGAATCTGCGTGCATTTGTCTATGATGTGCTGCATCTGCAAGAAACTGGCGGCCGTTAGGTAACTGATGATGTCAGCCAGCTGCAGACATATCCTACCGGTATAACAAAAGGAAAGGAGCTGCTCGAAAACAGAAGGGTTCTTGATGACAGAAATGGAAACGGTGCTCATTTCGTTCAAGGACATGTGGTCACGGAAGTAGGGAGAGCTGGCAGCCAGCACCACCTTGTGAGCACGAAAAGCTTGCCCCTGCACGTTGACCACGATGTCACACAGGCGACCCTGCATGCGTAACTGGTTCAGGTGGCTCAGGACAGAGTTACTAAAGTCGGGAATCTCTAGCTGAATGTTCCCACTCTTCTCCATGGCTGTCCCAGTTCCAAGCGCACGACCTTACTGGAAAGGGGGGAAAAATACCATTGTTAACAGAGTTAGTCTATCATTTGCATTTAAAACATTTTTCACCTACTTTGATGCAGTTTGAGACACTGGGATTTTGAGACAACTCTCTCAACATTTAATTTACAAGGCCTTGCAGCAGTTCTCTGATCTTTATGCGCTGTACACCACCTTTCACAACCACTATGTTAAACCAGTCCCCGATAGATCCCCATTCCCCATGCCTTAAGTGCTCAAAACAGTTTGTTCTGTCAGCCTCAATAAAAGCACATTTGCATTGTAAAAAGAACATTAAAAATGGTTCAGGTACTAAAAATAGACTGCTGATTGCATAATGGATTAAAATGCTTAGCACTTGTACCTTCTAAGCACTTTGAAAAAAAAGCAATATTGTTATCCCTCCTTTTAGAACAGGAATCAGGAAGGAGACACCAGGACCTACGTTCTCCTGAGAGACTTTTCAAAAGCTGACCAGCACATATTTGACCTCAGGGCATCTCAGGTACACAGTTAAAACCAAGATACTCATCATATGTGGCGTTTCTGACACATGGCAGAAAAGATATAACAGGATGGCGAAAGAAAAAGAACAGAATCCCGTTCTAAACACCAACTTATCAGAGCATCCACTGGGTACAAGTAAATCCCTAGCAAAAAGCTGGCGTTTGTGTTGTTTGGGATACTGCACACAGCAAAAGAAAACTTAGGAGCAATGGGGATTAACAACCTAGCTCTCCTAGCTTCCCTTCCATAATTCATTTTCCTATAATCATCGCATTTCATTTTGGCAAAGTTTGAAAAGGAGCCCTGACCATATATGGTAAAAATTCAGAATGATCCAAAATTAGACGTAAACTCGCCCAAAAAGAAAAAAAAAAAAAAAAGAAAGGAGAGTAAATAAGCTTGTTAAAGACCACTCACGGCATGAACAGCTTCCAAGCTGGATGGCATCTGAAGTGTCAATTAAGCAGTGTGCTGCAGATATCAAAACAATTTCAGGCAGGCTGGGAATACTGAGGCTCATAGTGCCCACTCTGAGAAATCTCAGAACTGAAGGGACTAGCACACAGGAACGCATGTGTGCCTTTGAAGACATTTTTTTAAAATTTATGAATGCTGCAGGATAGCGCATGTTCATATGCCCAAGCAGACTTTGTGCAAACTTGGCAAAATAGGTGTCACACGCCGATCAAAGACGGGAGCGAGGTTCTGCTTGTGATCTCGGGAACAGAATTAAGACTCAAAACGGAGTCAAGTGCCAAGGAATTTTATTTGCCCGACAACAGGTTTGCAAATGCAAAGGAGAGAGTGAGGGATAAAGAGAGAAAAGAAGGAAAGAAAGAAGGAAGGAAAGAGTTCACAGCAATAGCTACCACCCTGGAGCTGCGGTGTCCCAACACTCCGATTCGTTTCCAAGTCCGGTGGGGAAACGCTCTGTCCGATGTTGGTTGGTTCCGTTCTTTCATAAGGTTGTCATGAGCAGTCCTGCTTAATCACACCTTCCACCCGGCGGTGGTGCATGTGCCCAATACCATCAGGTGGTCCTCAGGGGTCTCCAGGCCCCTCAATCTCCACAACAACCCTGGGTCTGGGCGCATGCACAGGGGTTTGGTTAAGTTTCTCAGAATTAGCTCCCCTCATTGCTCTGCGGTGTCAGTCGGTGGTTTTCCTGCCATAGCAATGTTGGGACAAACATCTGCCGTGGCAGTGGTGTTGGTTTCCTGCCATAGCAGTGTTGAGATAAACATCTGCCCTGGCGGTGGTGTCGGTTTCCTGCCATAGCAGTTTGAGATAAACATCTGCCGTGGTGGTGGTGTCAGTTTCCTGCCATAGCAGTGTTGAGATAAACATCTGCTGTGGCCGTGGTTTTTAACTGACGCAGTCTCTTACAATATGTTACTAAACCTGAAGCTGCAGGACAGCCTGTCAATCTTGTGAAGTCATGCAAAGAGATTACTAAATGGCTGGATGGCTGCGTGTCTCTGGGGTAGGTGAGATCAGGGGTGCACAGAACTTCACAAGGTACAGCTTAACAGCATCACGTCTTAAGGCTTCTTCTCCCCTTCCCCTATCTTGAGAAGAAAGCAGCAAAACCCACAAAAATCAAGGAACTATAGCACACAGGTCTGCATCAGCGCAACATTAAGAGCAGAACTTCAAATGCACAAAACAAGGTAAAATAGAAAATCCGACACCTTACCTGTAACGTTACAAGTAACATGCAAAGGGGAGGAAACGGGGCTGTTAACTTGTTGTTTTCCTTTTTTCTTCTGATGTAGTAAGAAGGTCTGAAAGCTTTTTGCCCCCTTCCCCTTTAGGAGGAAAAAAGAAAAGAAAGAAAAAATGTAGCACAGAAGAACTGGATTCTCCTAAGCACAATCAAGAATGTCAAGCTTCATCATTCTTTGTTTTGCTGGAGGATACAGCAGCAGGATTAGCTAACCATTACATGATGTCCCACCCCAAACCACAGAGAAACACTGAATCTTATCAAACTGATCTTTCCCCACTCTCTGCTCAGTGTTTGTGTTGTACTGATTGCTGTTAAAATAAAAAAAATGGAGGTGCAAACATCGTCAGTCATTTCCTCTCTTAAGAAGCTGGTGTCTCTGGCACTAACCCTGCAGCATTTAAACACATGCAGGGTTTTCCTCAAATGAGCCGTCTCACTTACAGGAACACTCACACGGCCAAAATCACATTGAGCATGTGCAAATGTTTACAGGACTGGGGAGCCTGTAATCTCATAATCTTCCCAAACCACCAGTTCCTAAAGCAATAAACCCCAAAGCATTCTCTTAAGGAAGGCAAGCGAAGGCAAGGGGCGCAGGCAGCCCTTGCTAGGTGAAACACCCCTGCCGAGGCAGCAAGCGCCCAGGTAGGCTCACGCAGGGAGGCGAGGATGGAGAGAGAGGCTGACTTCTCCTTTCTCAGGGGGTCAGCTCAGGACACACAGAGAAGGGGAAAAAACTTAACTGCTGAGCGTGGCTGTACAGCCCTGGTCAGAAGTCAGCTGCTCCCAGGGGAGCCCGAAAAACTATTTGCGAGCTTCTGCTCTGAAGGCAGGGAAAAGTCCACTGCTGCTGATGGCAGGAGAAAAGGACCCACCTAGCTTCGTTCGGCTTAGTATCAAGGAGCAGCATTTTAGGATATGCTTTGGGGACAACCTCAGTCGGAGGCTGGCAAAGGGGAATCTATCTTTTTGGTTCAAACTGCCCTTGTCAGAGGATGATTTCTGTCCTCCCAGGTAAGTGGTCTATCATAAGCTCAGGCACCTCAGCTGGCAGCACGATGACATCCCAATTTTTGTCTTTCTTGGCACTGGACTGCAAGTTCATCATCTCAGCCGTTCCCTGCAGGATGAGCAGGATCTCCTGCTGAGCAGTGCTCTTCACAGAGAACAAACTGAGACACTTATCTGTTTCTAATACAATTTAAAGTGGCACCAGCTGAGATTTAGACTTGCTTATCTCAGAAAATGCCTTTCACCCTTCGAGGCAATTGCCAAGTACTGAGACCAGGAGAAATTCTCCACACATCAGACCCTTGTGAAACGCCGGGACAGGACGCCCGCAGCAGCTGATGTTCGCTCCAATCTGTCCTTTGTCAGACAGCTGTCAAGCCGGGGAGCTACAGAGGAGGTGGAGCTGAAAACTCTGCTTTTAGGGCTAAGATTTACCACGACTGGTCAACTCGACTACTTTCAAATTACGGTGGGACCTTAATAAAGATTAAAACAATAGCAATTCTAAATTGAGAGGAGGGATGGTGCCTTCCTCATCCCTCCCTGCCTCAGCTGAAAAAGCGGATTTAACCGGGCTGGGCTCTTCCCGCTCAGTCGCTCCCAAGCGGGGATCCAGGCCTGCGCTCCCGAGGCAATCCCGGGGAATTTTTAGCGCTGACAGCTGCGAGAGGCGCCTGCGGACCCGGACCCGCCGGGGAAGGGCCAGAGCCCGCCCGCCCGAGCCCCCAGGGCGACCGCGAGCCCCGCCGTCCCGCCCGCGGGGCGCACAACGCGCCGCCCTCCTCCCGCGGGGTACAGCGCCGGCGGGGCCGAGCCCGGGGGGCGCCGCGGGGCCTCCGCCGACGGACGGGCCCGGCCGGCGGGGGCAGGGGGCAGCGGGCCCGGCGGCCCCCGCCCCGCGGTCCTGAGGGAAGGAGGGGCGGCGGCGGGGCGCGGCCGCACTCCCCGGCCCCCTGCGCCGGCCCCCGCGGGCGTGACGGCGCCTCACGGGCGGGGCGAGGCGGGCCCGGGCCTCCCCCCGCCCCACCCCGCCCCGCCCTGCCCTGCCCGGCCCGCCGGGCCCGCGCCGCGCCGGTACCTACCTGGCGGGGGTGGGAAGGGCCCGCAGCACCGTCCCGGAAGCGAAACCCCCCGAGCGGGCCGCACCCCGGAAGAAATTTCCCGCCCGTGAGGCCGCGGCGCGCATCGCTCCCCCGCCCGCTGCCGCGCCGCGCCCCCTCGCCCCGCCTCGCCGTGCCCCGCCCCGCCGTGCCCCGCCCCCGCCGCGCGAGGGGGCCGCGCCCCGCCCCCGCGTCGCGCTCACGTGACCGCCGCCAGCGGTATATAAGGGGCGCGCAGGCCCACCGCCGGCCTTTTAGTTCCGTGGAGGCGTGGGGTGTGGTGGTTTTTTGCCGCCCGGCCGGTGAGTGGGGGGTAGCAGGATTCGTGCCTGCTGTGGGCCCGCGCCGCTCCGGGGGTTGATGCGCGGGCGCTGCCGATGGGGCTTGATCCGCGATGGGCGCTGGCGGGGAAGGATGGGGGCGGATTGAGTCGCCGGGGCCCGACCTGCGGCCTAGGCCGCTGGGGCAATGTGAGGGGACTGGCCTCGTGGCGGCCCGGACGGGGCTGGGCTGGCAGCGGCGGGCGCTTGTGCGGGAGAGGGGAGCCCCCCCGAGCTGCGGACGGAGGCCGCCGGTGCAGGCCCGGCGGGGAGGGCAGGGCAGCGCCCCGCGTGTGAGCGCTGCGGCCTGGGCTCCGGGCTGGCGGCCCGGGGTGCCTGCTGAGGCGGGGTTTCCCTTACCGAGACTCGCCTGGGAGCCCTTTTCCCGTGGGAAATACTCCTGAAAGGTGGCGAGCTGGCATGTGCCTGCCGCAGAGATTAGCGCTAGGGCTTCCCCCCCCCCCGCCCACAGCTTCTGCACTAGACTTCAAGAAGTGTTGTGCCAAATGTATTGTTGTAGGATTAAGGGTTACCCGCTCCTCTGTTAAGCTAATGCTTGGAAGCAGCTGCCAGGCCGGGGAGGGCCATTTCATTATGGGGGAGGTGGAGGTTGTCCCCTGCAGAACATCTTATTAGTAGATGAGGAGACGGCCTTCCCTGTCTCGTGATCTCTGGGCAATAGTTAACTTTCTAAGTGTTACAGCTAAAGGCCTCGTGTTAACAAAGTAGTGTGTTAGCTCACTTGGAGTTCCACGTGCCTGCACATGATGAAAACTATGTTGGTAGGGACATCTGAGAGGGTGATGAATACCAACATATCTGAGCTGGGCATGGAGTAGTGTGTGGTGATGTACCTGGGATGGCTGAAACGCTGCACAGTCCTTCCTGAGCAGCCAGAGGAAGTTTGGGACTGGTTGACTCTGTGGTTATGTGCTGGAATTGAAACTAGAAAATTAGCAAGTCGGGTGGTTCTGTCCTGCTTAAAAATAGGAGCTAGCGGTTATTTTTGTGGCCTTGTCTCTTCAAAGGCCTGATGTGTAGATGGCATCAGGTGAGAGCTATAAGGTTGAATTTTACGTAGTTTTCAAAGAGTATGTGAACATCTTCATTCTTAAAACTTACAGATGCTTTCTTGTTTACAGTTTAAGATGCATCAGCTACACTTTTCGCATTTACAGCTGCAAAACAGGTAGGTGTTGCTTCTGAAATAGTTTAAATGAAGAAATAATGTGTGGTGCACTTAACAGTAACTGGCCTGGAGTAGTGTGGTGTCTCTTCAGGCACCTCACTCTTCTACTGGGAAGTCACCTGTTTCTCTGTATTGGAAAGTAGATGTGGGGCTCCTGTTTCTGAACCACCCTGTATTCAGACTACAATAGTACCTACCCTAGGTGCCTTTTTTCCTTCACTACTGCTGTTTCGTCATCCACAGCAATAGTTTGTTTGGAGAAAAGTGCCTGATGCATGCTTGAAAAAACATGTAGCTGTCAGGATTGATGTTGACTAAATCAGAGAGCCTATGATGGTTTCAGTACAAGAGTAGTGGACAGAAGTGATTTCTGAAAACCCTGTGCTGAGGCTTTTTTTCTGTGCTTAGTGTTGCTGCCAGGGTACTACCTAGTTCTACAAGCATCTGAAACTGTTGCCTCTCTTCCAGATCTGCCACAGAGTATGGGGACCTGATGCTACTTCACAAGGTAAAAAGTACTTATTGAAAATTCAACATAGTGTCTTCTAATACCATCATCAGCAGGCAGACTTTATTCTTGGAGCCAAGTTCTCCCTGTGGTGCCACAATGATGACATTTATTTGCTACTCTTGACCTAGAGGATGACGAGCACTTTTACCACCATAACTTTCCGCTGAGGCACGACAACTGAGAACTCCCCCGATGTTTTGACTTCTGAATATAGTGTTCATAAGCTTCTTTCTTACAGGATCTGAATCATGCACTTGGAAGACTTGCAGAAGAAACATCACCTGGTGAGAAATGTGTAGTCTGTATATGGGATTTCTTCCATGGAGCTGCTGAAACACTGCAGTGGAAAGGATGGGCTGTGTAAAGTGGGAGGGCAGTACTTTGGGATTAATTTTCTCTTTTGGAATTAATTTGCAGAAAGATTTGATAACTTGCTAGTATTCAAAAGCTTAAATATTTCTTTGTTTTATTTGGAGAACTTCAATTTTTCAAAGCTGTCACAAGAGGTGATTGCTTGGTACTGTTGTTCCAAAGCAGATACAGTGATGATGGCATAGTTCAGCAGAATATCCTGTGACGAGTAGAGTTTTGTCTTTCGCTCCTGTCTGATGTATCTAGCTTTTGTGATCTCTTGGTAGGAGTTGTAGGCTCGGCCACAAAAGCTGAGGCAATCTGTTTTTCCGCTTTGTTGCAGGTGTTGGGAGATGAAGTGATAAGCTGTGCAAGGTAACTATTGTATTGCCTGTATCTGTAAAAACTAATTTGTATCTCTGATGTGTGAAAAGGCTGTGTGTGATGACTGCATAGTTCAGCAGATGACCCGTGGTGATCATACTGCAACTGTCTTTCGCTCCTATCTGATGCAGCCTCCTGTACCTTTAGGCAGTTAGACAACTTATGTGGAAAACTGAGAGTGAAACTACTTTTGCTTCATAAATGTGTTTTGAAAATATCTTGGTTGATCTGGTGTTAGTGCTTCAAGTTGTATAGAAGTGTTTTGTTTCTTTGCAGGCTGCTCTGGACAGAGGATGCCTGTGCCTCTAGTTTGAGAAGCTGTTTAACCTGTTACTGATCTTGGTGCCTAATTGAAGGTAATTGAAAAACACTTTTAAGATTTATGCTATGTTTGAGCTTCAGAGTTTGCTTTTGGAGATAAGAGGGTCTGAAAATCTATTTTGTTTCTGGAAAATCTGAAGCCAAGATACTAGTATTTGTAAGCTGCCTTCAGATCCCTTGTGTTTAACAATAAATGTGTTTTGTAGTCTTAAAGATGTGTAGAATCGGCCTGTTGAGACAAAAATGGTGAATGTGGCAGTACAATGAACTTGATACCTGAAATGTTCTTCCTGTTTTAGTCCAATTTAGATGTTTATGCCTAGTGCATGTTGCTGAACTTTGCAACTGAGAGGCTTGCTCCTTTCTGTAACATCAGCAGTCTTTGGAGTGAAGGAATTTGTGTCTCAAGGATGTTGAATGCTGGGGGATGGCTTTACACCCTCCTTGTGGAGGGGATGGGAGTGTTGCAGTATACTGTAGATGATGTTGAATCAGGTCTCTGATCCTGATGAGGACACTTAACTAAGTGCTGATACAGTATTTCAGTGGAATTGTTCTTAAATGAAAACTTTCTGCTGGACCCTGTCTAACAGCAAATTTTCCTTTGCAGGCTTCCAGTGTGTTTCTCATTGGGTGTAAGTACTTTTAACTTTGCAAGTATTGGCATAAAAAAAAATGCCTAGAAGTGAAGTATTTAACTGCATGTGAGCTGTGGGGGTGGTGGTGCAAGGGGCCACTGTTGGCTGCTGCGTGCATCTTGTCCAAAATGGGAGGATGTTTAAGGGGAGAACTGCTAGGCAAGGCCCGGCAGTGTGAGCTGCAGTTGCTCTGGTGGCACTATTTGTGTGTTTGCCCCCTTCCCTGTAGCAGTCTTAGCCTAAAGCAGATAGCTGTCCAGTGCCTGTGAGCTGCCTGCGTGATGAGATGTGACTACCTTGACTTCAATCATGGAGGTCTCCTATTAGCTCTATCTGACTTCAGGCACCTGACTAGATTTCATCCTTGCGTGCTTGTTTGTGCGCTGTCCTGATGCCTTGCTTTGTTCCAGGGCTGGCATGCTGGAGCTGGGAAGTGGTGCAGTTACTAGTGCTACCAGTGAAAGTAAGTTGCTGGCAAATGTGTGTGACTGGTTGGAACTGTGTGATAGGGGATGGGGAGGTTGCTAGATGCTGGCTTCTAATCGCAGTGCAGGTGCAGTGTTAAGCAGAAGGTTCCTGCAGGATTCTTGCCTCTCCCAATAGATCACAGGTTACCAGCAGCCTGCAGGGCTCGCTCACCCAAGGTGCCAGGGACTGAATCTCATACTTCATGACCAAGATAGTGATGATCGTAACAGTAACGGACAGAGGAGTTTCTGGAAGCCTTAATGAGGCTTTAGAAGCAACATCAGTATCAGACTGATGTTTCATTTTCTTACATGTATCCTAGGTTTGAGAATGGAAGAACTGCTGAGTACTTAGACAAATGAAACTTACCAAGTAAGAAGCTTGCTTCTCAGTTGCCATAATTTTTTTACTATTTGAAAATGTTAACTCCTTTCTGTAACTGAAAAGAAAGTGTGGGCCAGTTGAAATACATAACTGCTATGGACTACCTGACTTTCTAGTTAAGTGTGGTAGCCTGACAGTGCAGAGCTTGTGCTAACCAAAGACCATACAGTTACTTGCTGTTTTAACTTTTTGCTGGTTAAGTAGTGGGGGTTTTGCAGGGAGTAGCACTGATCTTCAGCAGTTGGAAGTAATGTGGTAAATTACCTCAACAGCTAGGTTAGAGATTTGATGTGAATGAACATGTGGGTGGGGGTAAGGTCTGAAATACTGAGGCTGAGTCCTCTTAAGAAACAAAAGTAACAAAACATTAACCTTCTCTAAGCGTGTGTACTGTTCATGATGAATAATTCTAAGCAATGGGAATCTCTCTGAGAGAGGCTGAGGAGGACTTCTATGCTGAAACAGTACCCATGTGCAAACTGACTCTTGAAGCTCTGCCAAGGAGAGTGTGTTAATAAAATTTCACTTGTTACAGGGTGAAGCTGCTGGGGAGTTTGTGTGAGAAACAAGTAACTTAAGTCTGAGGTAAGTGTAGAGTACTTGGATTTTGGTAATTACTGGAATACGTGTCTTTGTGCTAAATGCCTAGACAGGGGTGCCTAAAATTAGTCCAATAATAAATCCGATCTTTCCTTTGTTGTATTCTTTCTCCTACTCTGCTACTGTGGGAATAAAAGTGTTGTGCTTGAAGGAAGAATGCACTTCTATGCAGTTCTGAATTTGACTTGAAAAAGGGCTGCTTTTGTGCAGATCCCCTGACAATTCCTGAACTGTGGTCAATGGTGAATTTGAGTTGTTTGTATGGACAGAAGGTGTGGCCTCAATGACTAAAAACTGTGTTTATTGCTGGTTTTCTTCACACAATGGAAATAGTAAAGGAGCTGGATCAGTGGAGACCACTTAGTCAATACATTGTTGATTATGTAGTAGTGCAAAACGCATCAGCAAATGTAACTCTGACAACTCACATCCGATGTATCCAATTAGTCTGAACTGACCCTGTAATGCTGCACTTAAACTAAAAAGAAGACACAACCCTATATGCTGTGGTTGTCACTACCCAGGATTTTTTGCTGATCTTGGTTACATTGGCCATATACAAATTTAAGATTAAGTTGTAATGATTACTGCACAAACTTGTTTCCTCCAACAAGCCTGGCTTTCCTGTCTATAGGTTTTCAAGATGATTTCTATGGGACTTCTGTTTTAGGTATCAAAACTCAGTGGATACAGCTATGTTGGGGAGAGACAGTATCAAAAAACTAGTAACATTGTAATTTTCCCCAGTTATTCCAGTATTAGTAATTTAGTATTTCCAATCTAGTTAGGATTTGTAAACTTTGTATTTGGTGTTGGGTGTTGCAAGCTGAAGTTCTTGTCAGCTGCCAGCCGAAACGTAGCCTCTTTGTAGATAAAATTGGTTTGGTGAGTAGAATTTCATAGATGAGTAATTTAACTTGGATATAGTGATGTCCGTTATTCTGAAACAACTTCTTTTTCAGGAAAGGACTGTGCTGTCTGCAACCTCATTAGGTAAGATCACACAGCAGATGAATTGTTTAAAAATTTCTGGGAATATTTGTACCCACTGATGAAACTTGATTCTGCCAGATGAATTACTATGATATTACAATTTCCGTTCCACTTTTGTCTGAGGTTACAAAGCTGCTGTGAAGCTTTTAGCAGTTGTGCTGCTGCATATGTTAATTGTGTTTTCTTGCTTTAGGTAGGGAGGCAACTTCGAAACCACTGTATAAAAAACTGAGAAGGTGAGTGTAACTGGAGTAATAATGAAATTTATTTGCTGGAACAAATGATGATAAAAACCTTAGCTTGAACTCTCTCTCTGAACAGAGATGAAAATCTAAGGTCTGAGGTGTTCTCAGCAAGCTTCTTGTGCTGGTTTGGTGCCTTACAATGGTTCTTATGTCTGTCTTAATAGGTGGAAGATTGCAGAATAATAGGTTACACTTGCATGAACAGCATTTAAGCCAAGGGGTTTTTTTACCACACTGATATTTTTTGCCTGATACTGATTGGAACCAATAAAAATCTGTAAACTCTACCTGTTGTTGTGAACTGCTTTGTGACTTGAACTGCTTGCTGTAAAACAGCTCTGGGCTGCTTTACAAGAGCTTCAAATGGTTGATTTAGAGCAGGGACTAAACTACTTTATATGGTAGTTCTGCAGGTGTCTTAACTCTAGGTGGCAGATACTGCTAGTGTGCAGACTGCAGTTGACCTGACCAATACCAAGAATTTGACAAAGCTAAATAATTGTAGTAATTAGTGGCTTATAGGTGAGAGCTAAACACTACTTTTGTATTTGCTCCTAAAACTACAGGCCACCAGTAAGTTTGGTGTTACATGTACAGATGCAGGTGTGCATAGAGTAAGCATACACCTTGGAGGCTCAGCCCTCTTCTGCTGGACTCCTGGTCTAACCTGATCACTGGCATTAGTCTGGAGGAAAAGAGCATTCAGCCTCCATGAGGGCAAAAAAAAATACTTCAGTGAAGAGGTGGTTGATTTTGATAGTACTACTTTTTAAAGTTAACTGCTTATGAGGCACTAAGGCCTGCTAAGGTATTCCTGCTTGGGTTTCTTGGAAAAAATAACTTTCCCCATCTTTCTGTTGTCTTGGGAGTTCCATCAGTACGCGAAAAATCAGCTCTATGAAGAACTGATTCTCCATAACACTTGAGCTATTGCTGTAGCACTTTAAATGAGAAGTTAAAGCTTAGACATTCAGACTGTTCTGCAGGAATATTTTTCAGATTAGTGTTCCCTGGAACCTTAAGAGCAATATCTCCTGCTCCAGCTGGTACAATATATGTCAAGTTACATCTCATAGAAAGAGCTTAAATCTTCTTGGCCAGAACAGTATTTCATCCTCAAGAAATGAGTTAGACATGATTCTGTGTCCATGTGCAAATTAAATCTCTTCTGCACTAAAGCAAAAGCCATTATTAAGGTCTGTTTTCATCCAGAGCTGATTAGTAGCCTCTTAGTATTCCCCCCAGCATTATTATTTTTTAAAATACCACACTTCATTGTGCCTGTTAAAGAGCTTGAAGGGACTGTCATAGCCTGCAGTGTAGAAGAAGTCTTCATGGAATGGTTGGCCTCTGTTTCTTAAGATTCTGGCCAAGACTTCAGCTTCCTCAGCGTATTTCTCTGGGGAAGCAAATCCACCGAAGGACCTGGTAGGAGTGAAAAGGGAGGAGTTAAGAGTTTGAGCCCCCCTGCTGCTTCTTTTCACAGAAGGGAGCTCCAGACTTAAAAAAAAAAAAAAATTAGTGTTTAAACACTTGTGGTACAGCAGAACTAGCTGTTCAGGAGTATATGGCTGTATTTGTTACTTTAAAAAGTAGCATTTAAAAACAGAACAACCCACACCTAAGTTGCTTGGAATTATGAGAGCATTAGCTGGCATGGACTGTTGCCTGTGGCTTTGATAGAGGCAGAGGGGGGCAAGTATAGCTTTGGGCGCTTTTCATGCGATGAGAGAACTGCCGTGTTCTGTGGAAGTTCAGGGCTCAACAGCAGGATATATCCATGGTTAAAAATAAGCTGTATGAAAAATTAGTTCAGACTCCTAGTAGATCAACTCCTTTCAGTAGCTGCCTTTGTCAGCTGTGCTGGTGCTGCTTACCGAACAAAGATGGCTGCTGCCTTCCTCTCTTCAATGAACACATCTGAGTCGGTGGGCTGTGGTGGGGAGTCCTGGTGTTCAAATGGCACAAAGAAAGAGATCTTGAAGTCTGCGCAGCCAGATTTTATCAGGCATGTCACTGGTACAGTCATGTCGATCTTCATTTCTAGAGGGGGGGTGGGGGAAAGAAATTGTCTAAGCTGCAAGCAAAGACAGTGCCTGAATGCTGCTGTGAATGGCAGTGCAGGCTTATCCTAAAAGCAGGTGGTCAAGCAGCCTCATGGCTGTAATGGCTTAGTGGAGTTACAAGGGTGTTAGACCCAGAAGGGGAACTGCTGCATCCTGTAGCTCATCTACTGCTTTATACTATTCGGCTTCATCTCCTGTGTGTGCTTCTTGCAGTTTAAAATCGGCACGCTACCTTTTTCATTCTTCCCTTGGATGTAGTGGAAGAGTTTCCAGAAGCCCTGGCGCATCGCCTCCTTCTGGGTTTCTCCCCTAATGACAGTGCTGACCCACTTGGCTGTCTCATACTGACGCAGTTCGTAATCCTTTGCCTGAAAGGTAGCAAAAGTAACCATGAGATGAATATTAAGCATAACAAATTAATAGCTGCTTTTCCCAAACTGGCATGAAAATACTGTTGCAATGAGATAACACTGGGTGTCCTTTGCTGCAGGCACTAGGCACACCCCCAATGTCCAAAGTGTTTGAAGCCTCCCTTGCAAAACCATGCTGTTCTGCTTTAGGCTGAGCTCTGCAGAGCTTGGAAACACGTGTTCCTCTGCCCCTTTACAATGAGGTGTGAATGGTGTGTATAGCGACTTCCCAGCTCCTCCATGCTCATCAGACAGAATCCCAAATCCACCTTGGCTCTGCAGCACCCTGACTGCAGAGAGCTCTGCTCCCCTGGCCTTCAGCCTTTACCGTCATCTCTGCTGAGCTCCACCGAGGGGACTGCAGATCCAGGGACAGAAACGTTTGCTTGAAGGATTTGATCATCTTGCCAGAGCTGAAAGGCAGACACAGTTCATTGGCCTCCCAACCAATACAGTATGAATGGGGCAGAAGAAACCCCTAGGGCTTTTCTGCCTGATGTTTCAGTTGTCCCTGAAATTGTGAAAGGCTTATCCCTAACGGTTCAACAAAAAGGGCTGAAATCCTTTTAGCCCTGAAGGAACCAGGGAGAACCAGGACCAAGAAACAAACTACTTCCAGGCTGGTGTGGGGGTGTTCCTCCTTCAAGGTATTCTACCTTAGTGAGACCATTTCCTGGGTGCAAAACAGAAGGTTGGAATCCTACAAGTGGCACGTCTGTGTAGATGCACAAGTAAAAAGGACTCGCAGAGTTCAGCCAGTTTGCTCCTGGATGAGAAGGCATGGGTGGTGATGGTATTGACACTGCCTGTAACTTTATTGGGCCTCTCATAATAGCTGATGCCTTTCTTAAAGGCCTTTAGCCCCAGAGTCCTGTGAATAGAGGAGATTTTCTGTGTTTATGAATATGTAGCTACTTGCCCAGGGAGCCTTCACGGAAGGAAGAAGCTGAAAGCGTGAAAACACTCAACTTCCTCTTACTATCCTAAAACAAAGCGAGACGAAATAATCAAAATCACTATTGAAATAAGTGCATCTGGTTAAAGTCTTGAGATTTTAGGAGCTTTGATTTTGGATTTTTGTCATTGCCGGGCAGATTGTAGCCCATAATCTATATCCTGAGAAAGTCTCTGCTTTCTATTAAGTTACAATGTCCTTTGCACTTCACATTGCAACAACATAATGTAGTTAATTCAGCAGTTATCTTGATTCCTAGATCATAGAATGTTGTCTTCTCAGAGTATAATTTAATTGCATGTTTCCTGGGTAACAGCAGACTTTGAGATTATTTTTTATTTCTCTATCTCCTCAATTGTTTATAGCTACCCATACAACAAGAAGCCACTCTCCTGTCACTCAAGGCTCTACTTTCTCCATGGGCTTTTAGTATTAGCACAGCATATGCTGCCTGCAGTAGTAGTGGTACAGCATGTCTGAGTGGCAAGGGGAAATCCTGCCACCTAGGACTGCCGGCAGCGGCACTGTCTGTTCTTGAGGTCCAGAACAATGTTCTGGGTTGCGGTGGTATCTTAAATAGGAGTGATGGACCATTCGTAATCTGTGGTAGGCGTTTTTAAAGCCTTTAAGGTATGCCATCTTAAACATGGTTTGTGAATATAAGACCATGGCTGCTTTTGTAAAATCAAGAACTGCCTTGTGCTACTTGACTGCTTTCTTCACTGTTTCTGTTTT
The DNA here is from genome assembly GCF_023634085.1 of Falco cherrug. NCBI lineage: Eukaryota > Metazoa > Chordata > Aves > Falconiformes > Falconidae > Falco > Falco cherrug. Next base: position 5,152,685 of record NC_073708.1, on the reverse strand, counting down.
CTTCTGACATGCAGGCCACTGTTGAATGCTATTAATCCCGCTCTATACTCTGGTTTAGAGGTGGCTACAAGGAGTTTTCTCTTGGGCATCTATGAGGTTGAGAAGCTTTAAAAAAATACACCAAAAAATCCAAAACAAAAAAATCCACAAAACACCAAAAACCTGATGGCACTGATTTCGCTTACAATCCTTAAAGTAAGCAGTGAACTGGGCACTCGCGTGCTGAGCTTTTTCTAGCAGCTCCTTCAGTTGTCACTGTAGAGCAAGGGAGGATCAGAGGACCATGTAGCAGGAGACTGATGCCAGCAGTTAAAAGCAGGTGCTGTCCCCTGCCCTGTCCCAGCCTGAAGATACATCTTCAGCAGTCTTTACCAGAATGACTCACCACCGGGGACTCTGGTGCACGGTCCCCAGCTGGACAGTTTTACTCTAAAAACCTCTGTGTCAATAGTATTTACAAGTCAACGAAGCATAACAGTAAAGCAGGAATGCAATCATTTTATTAGAAGCAAATGTGAGGAATGTTACTGAAAATTCCTGTATTTTTTTTTTTCAATCCGTTGCCATTTCAAAGGCAAAGATGCTGCTCCTTTGCTGTCACTTCACTTTCCATTTCGCCTTGCTACAACTTGACATTGCTTCCTTTTATGTGCTGTCTGGGTATGTTAGAAAGCAGGGAAGTAAGCATTTCTCTGTCTCAACGCATGCTGTTGTAGTAGCTGCAGTGTGAGCTGGCTTGTCTCTGTACTTGCCGGTTCCAACCCCTCCCCAACACACCTGCTCTTAACTGCTGGTGAGATGGCTCACAGCTCTGTCTTTTATAACTTTGTGGCCAGTACTGTGGGTGACCACATGTAAGAAGTATTTTTGAATTACACGAAACAAATGGGGGTTTTTTGGGGGGAAGACAAACTGAGAAGAATCCTCCAAATATTTACAGTTGAATGAATTTTCAGATCTACAGGAAAGCTTAAGCTTTGAGATTTCCATCTGCTTATATAAATATTACTGGAGGGTGTTTGGGCTTTTTCTGCAGCTGTTAATACACAGGCCAAAGGGACAGAAAGCATAGTAGGCATTTTTACAGGTTACTGATGCCACAAGTAACTGTAACCAGAACATACCATTTCACAAGCCACTAATTATATTAAGAAAGTGGAGGAAGTAGATATACTTACGTTTTAAGCCGTCCTTATCCTTCCAGCTATCGCAGTCTGTCTGAGGCTGCACATACTCACAAGATGCTGCATGGCAGTGTTTATTTTAGTTTCATCAGACTCCGCCCATGCCTCAGCCTTACTGGTGGGAGATGCTGTTACAAAAACCAGAACGTTGTAGCCTTGTCCTCCTCTGGGTCTCATTGGAGAGCTCCCACACAGATGCCGAAAGCCCCACCCACACTGCCCACGAGGCAACGTTGGAGCCAGCGTGTGATCTGGCTCCATAAACAGTTTTGCACCCTTGTGTAACTTCCCCTGGTTTCCATGGCTTTGTTCCTACTTATGTCGGGGTCAGCAGTGGGCTTTGTGCTCTTGGGAGAAAGAATTTCACATAAATAATGTCTGTCCATGTCCCCCCTGACTCAGATTACATGAGAGTGATGGTACAGAATGGCAGCTTGTCCTTTTTACCCCGGGGTAAAATGGTAGGTAGAAATCTGGCTGCAAACTAAGCTGAGACCATCCTCACGAGATTTCTGCTGGCATGTTATGAAAGGCAGGCAGTGTTTTATAATGGCTGTCTGTTTTGAGCGGTATTTGAGACTAATCAGCCCCCTTAGCCCTTGGATATCTGCACAAAGGGGTTATACAAAGCTATTGTGAAATTATTTCCTGCTTGTAATACATAGAGTGAAGCTGAACTCTTCATTTAACCAGCCGCAATTCCAGACATACTTAGGTACCAGCACAATAGGGCAGATTAAACTTCACAGTTTGAGTCCTGAGAACACCTCCTGTGCTTGCCATGGTTTGTGCAAATTCCTTGCAGGCAAATTCAGCTAAGCTCTCTGGGACATTTGAAATCAATAGGCGGGATTGACTTTTAATAGGAAACATGCTTTGCTTGCACAGAACTTCGTCAGGATGCTGCGTGATACACTCCTATTCTGAAAGGAGAAATTAAAAACCCCAAAACCATGCCAAATAGCAATTGCAAACTTACCTCTAAAGCCACAAAGCTCTAAAGCCACAGAAGTGGGGTGGTGTAAAGAGTGTTTTAGTGAGGGAGCCTATTAGGACGTGCTAAGGCCTGAAATGCAGAACCATTTCTGTGCCTGCTTTGTACTTCTGTATTCCAGAGTAAACTTTCAGTTTTACTCGCGTTGTGTTTGGGTCAAACAGGAAGACCAGCAGGACATTTTGGAGAAAGAGAAGCTGCTGCTTGGTGGTCTTTGCTCAAGAGCTATGGGCGTGCACAGGCACGTGCTCGTGTAAGGTTAGCCGTTACATTTCACTTACACTCCAACATTCCTGTCAAGCGTGTACTAGTAATTATTTTCTACAGAGTAGAGAAGGCTATGTAAAAAACCATGATACCCAGCCGCAACAGTTTGGCAAATCTCCACAAATTTGCTCCAATCATGAGCACAGAGAAGGATTGCCTTGAAACGGGGGGCAATTAATCTGTGGATAAACACAAGCCCACTGTGGATTCTCATTTTGTTTCTGAAGCAGAGATGCCCAGAACAATTCCCCAGTCAGTTTGTATGTGCCCAGCTGATGTCCTGACAAAGAGCTAACTGTTCTGGTGGAGTAGCCCGAGGCTGGAGAACAATCATCAGTGTTTTCCAGAGAGGTTGTTTTCCAACACCCTTGTTTTTCACATATACATTGAGAGAACATGTCAACAGTTGGAAGAGTCAGTAGGGCAGGCATGAAGACATGTATTCTGTACATAACCCTATACATACCCAAACTGGGGAAGGGATTATGATGGAAGCTGACACACAGTTGAACTGGTACCTCCAAATAGGGGAAAGTCTGGGTGCACTATACTCTGTACCCCTTGCCCTTTTACACAGGAAAGTAACGTGAAAGAACTGTTTTAGCACCTTGAGGTTCCCAGTATTTTGCAGAACATATGGCAGGGAAGTTCAACAGCATCCATATATTGCTAGTTTGATGGCTATCTACTGCAGGGGGAAAAGCAAAACCAGACAGTAATAAAGGTTCATACTGCTTATATAAATACCATTTGCTATACCTCTAGTGCAAAGTGTTGCTGCCCACAGAGGAGCCCTAAATGCACTAATTAAACAGGCAGTAATTCTCAACAGTAGCCTATGACACTTCTGTTTTAATGTCATACATAATGTCTGGGACTTGACTGGTATTTTTTAGAATAGCTGGCAAAGCAATGTTTTTCTTTAGTTTTGCCTTAAACACAAGGAATAGAGATGATGGCACAAGCACATTAAAGCATGTGGTCTGTAGCTTAACTTTACTATTTTCAGCATGCGCCTCTGCACAGAACACCATAACGAACTTGTACTTAAGCAATGGCTTTTCAGGCTTGCAGCTTCAGTTGGATAAGGACAAACCTGTGATATGATCACTTGCAATTTCCATTTTTCCTCTTGATAGACCCTATCTATAACAAACACAGACCTTAGAAATGCTTGATGTCTGCTCTGTGGCGACGTTACAATGGCTGCTGTCAAATTCATGCAAATGTGTTGCAAGTTGCCTTTAGCCCTAGAAGCAAGCACAGATCGCTTGCACAAAAAATATAAATCTTTTCCATTGACCTAATTGTGTCAGGATTGGAGAAGCCTGGGAAAAAAGATGTTTTGTTACAGCATGGGTAGTGATAACTGTGAGTCATATTCTTGTAACTGACAAGTCTGTAGCGTAATATGAAAAAATTGTGTGTGAGGGACAGAGAGGGGTGCAGGTGTCTCCAGGCTGGCCACTCACATGTTCTAGCAAGTGATCTCAACCCAGATGCCCCAGGCAGTTTTGCACTTCTGCCTAAGCCTGTGAGAACATCAGTTGGCCCCGTGTTTGATAATGATTTTGATTTAAAAGAACTGAGATTCTTTATATCTAAATGGCATTTGCTTTTCTGAATGCACATTCAGATGATGCAGAAGCCCTTCATATCAAAGAAGTTGAGCATGTGATGTTACTGTAGTTACTGTAAATAACAGTCCAGGGCAACAAAATTGTCTTTATATGTTATTAGATGAACTGTGATTTTCTGCAAATTCATTTCTCAAAAGAAGGCTCTTATCTTTATCTCCTTGCTCTAAATGAAAGATAAGCCCTTCTAGCAAATTCTATTTTATATCTTATGCTCACTTGCAGCAAGGAAAATGAAGAAGCATAAGCATAGCAGCTTCTAAGGAAGCAGTTGAACGTACTATAGCGCTGTTCCAATGAGGTTCTATATTATCCTTTGCAAATTGTGGAAATGAAATCTCTGCTTTAACTCTGATAAGGTGGTAATTAGAACTTATGCTCTAACCTATGCATCTTATGTCAGCACACCAGTTTGTTACTGTTGGACTGGCCTTCAACCAAAAATCACTTGCTTTCTGGAGGTGCGTATGTGGATTTTGTCCATCTGCTTTTTGCCTGATTCCAGCTAATTTGTTAAAAAAGACACATGAAACTATTGCATCTCCCTGCTACTTCAAACAGCTGACTCAATGGCAGCATTACCTAAAATCTTGCTACATTAGTGGCTTTTTGCTCACTTCATCAGAGATTGCATGGAAATGACTGCTCTTGACCAAATAAAAAACTTCCTACATCCAACACCACTCCAGAGCACTTTTGACTTGGCATATTCCAAGATTTCTCTGATGAAGGTCACATTTTAGAATCATTCTATGTTTGGAGAATTAAACCTAAATTAATCTTTCCTTCCAGCTGCATGAAAAACCTTCCTAAACCTTTCTGTCTTCTGTCCATAGAGGCCAGAGAGAGAGACTGGAAGCTGTCTCAGCTTTATATACTGCTTTATTCACTTGGATTATTTCCAAAATAAGGGTTATTTTAAATATAGATCTGTTTAGGGATCTAGCTGTCAGCTGAACCCCACAAGTAATTGTCTCCATCCAAAACCACAGAAAACTTGCAGTTCTCTCTGAGTGCTGGAAGACGTGGAAGTGAATTCTTTCCCTACAAATCCATCTGCATTCTGCTATTGACAGATTCTTCTCAGAAACAAGAACGTGAAAGAAGATGAATTTTTATCTCCAAGATAAGAACATCTCATTCAGGGAAACAGGATTAAGGTCACATAGGTAACAATGTTTGCTAGAACAAAGCCTTGACACAAATCTATTTAATTGGCATTTTTTCTTTTTTAAATGGTATTTAACAATGACTTAAGCTATAGCCTAAGGTGAGAGAGAATACACTTTCTTTGCAAACAGGAGGAAAGAACCAGGCATCAATCATCTGAAAACATGACTCAGAGGGCTCAAAAAAACAGCCTTAAGGAGAATATTTACTGAATGTTTCTTATCAATAGGACAGTCCAGTATTTGAAGTCACTGACAACCCGTACCACAGATAATGCTCTCAAGCAGTACAGAGAAAGGGAGTAGTTAGCAAGCACGTGGCAGCCCAAGGCCTCTTACATCTCACCTGCTAGGCAGTCTCTCCAGATGAAGGTAGGAGTTCAGTGTCAGCTCCAGCAAGAATAATTTTTATATCTGCATCTTCCAGCAGATACCATCCAGATACCTTCTGTCCTGTCTCAGTGGGCAGGAACACAGTGGCTCTGCATTTTCTTTCTTCAATCCACCTTCCTAGACTTGTAAGATGATCTTTTCCTTTCTCTTCACCTGCTTTGGCCCCTACCTTCCCTTCCTCCCTCCTTCTCGTTCTCAGCTTTCTCCAGTCTATGTGCTGCATGGGGTGAGACCACCTGGCAGCTCCTCTGCCCAGGACCTTGGTTAAGGTCCTGACTGTGCTGAAGGGTCATTAAGAAATGATGTGAACAGCCCCACGAGTCTGAAGAAGTCCCAGGTATGCAGAAATTGCCCTAGAGAGCCCAGGGTTTCCATATGGAGTCCCGAGGACCTAAGGACATGTCCAGAAATGATGGAAACAGCCCCAGAGCATAAGGGTTCATTACTTAAATAAAATGCGCTCCTAAAATACTGTTTTCCACTTTTACCAAAAAGACATGAAGAGGTAACTGAAACTGAGCTAGTGAGCTTCTTGCTCGGAGCATCTCTGTTGTGACAGCTCTTCAGCAGTATGAGTTGAGGACCACTGTGGTACATACTGGGTAACGTGAAACAGAATTGGGTGGCGTGAATGTGAAGCCCTTGCAATCTAAGCGTGACAGTGTTTGTCAGCGCACAGGCGTTAGCAATGCATGCCTGTAGGAGCATGTTCTCTTTCTGGCCTGCCAATCCAACTCGCCACCTAAGCATAAATTGACCAGTTACCCTAGCTGAGCGTTTGTCTCCTAAGCTGCTTCCTGATCTTATTTGGGTATGGATCATACCAGAACTTCTCCCGTTCTCTAGCAGTGGGGATATTGGTAGTGGGTGTGGGGTTTCGGTAGGCATTTTTGTTACTTAGATTTGCAAGTAAGGCCTGCAGAGATGGATTTTTTTAAGAACCCAGTCTCTCTTTCACTCCTTTCCCAAGATGATCCAGTGCTGCATTCTGCAGCAGATGGCACTGTTATTTGTGTTCAGAGGTGAGTTTTACTTCAATACAAAAGTCCCTCAAACTCTTGGTTGGCAGTGATCACTTTAGCTCACTAATGGATCCAGTGTACCTTAGTAGTTCTCTGTTTCTAAAGCCTTACATTTCAATATACTCTAGTACCTATTAGTTGACTGTTAATGGGAAGATTAAATATTTAAGCACCCTAACATTTAAATTAACATCTTGGCATGTTAAAGATCTTTTATGCAGCAGACACACCAGTCTGAATGTCTGTGTAAGACAGTTAAGAAAATCCTAAATTAGTGATTCTCCAGGTTATGCTCAGTTCTAGAAGAGTTAAACTTGCAAGCTTTTGGGCAGAATTGCTATCCAACGATGCAGTTTAAAACTCAAATTTAAAATCTGCATTTCTTTTGATTTTTGCATCTTTCAATTTAGAGAAGAGGAGGTAGATGCTCTGCATGTAAGGACATCATGTCAGCCTCTCAGATGATGACCTTCTGAATACCAGCCAGACAAGACGAGATTTAACAGGATTTCATCACTTTCACACGTGTTGCCTTTTTGAATTTCTGCCATCATTTAGGCTTGCGCCCTTTGTATGTGTTCTGAAAATAGATTTGGACTGCCTTTGGAAGAATATTGTGTCTGGATACATTTATTTATTTCAGAGAGAAACAGAAGCAGAACTGTAGTTTAATTACGGCCAACCAGAACTGCGCTCATGGTAACCTGAGAAGTAGGAAAATCCAGATGTCAAAACAGTGTATAGGTAGAGAGAAGTGTAATTTGGGGAAACTAGAAGTAAAGGACGAGGGTGGTAAACTGTAGTCAGCGTAGAAAATGTTTGAAGTGTTAACACAGCAATGACAAAGAAGTCTGGAGGAAACTTGCAGGGCCTTTGGCTTTAGTAGTTAAGCTGCCTCAGCAAATCAGTTATTTGAGTAATGGAGTTCTTAGTAGATACGTGAATCCCCTATGTTGGCACATGGCCACAAAAAAGTGTTCATAACTTCCCTATTCAAAATTACCTTATGGGGTTACTTAGATAAGGTTTTGACATTCATGTTTATTTCTTTTCCTTAGAAAAATTGTTTAGATCTATAAAGCTGTGGTTTTATTCCTATACTTGTTTTGGAAAAATAGCAACTGATTTTTGTTGTTTTCACTGGTATCCTTATTCTCCTTCAAGCTTTGGCACCACTACACTTTACTGATTATTTCAGTGGGAAGCAGGAAGGCACTTTTCCGGTCACTGCACAGCATGCTGCAGCTGCAAATTGCCCAAAATTTACAATGCAGATTTTGGAACCTGAATGTGAGTTCATGTATTCAGATTTGCCTGAATATAAATTCCCACAGCCATTCAAGTCTTCCTGAATGTTTTGTTTTGGTTTTTTTTGTGTTTTCCCATTGGAAGGATATATTTGGCATTAAGCATGCACTTGAAATGAGTATAAAGGAGAAGAAGTATTTTAAATGGCAACAGTAAACTCGTTTCTTCTTTCTTTTATCCTTGAGACTCTGAGCTCACATACGCATCGTTGGGACTGCTGATTGCATGCGGTATGCTAGCACTCGGGACATTAGCATAAGAGGACATGCAGATATTCATTTGCTGGTGACTGCAGGAGGAATGAAGAGAGCTAGTGATTATCCACTGCATTACGTAGCACTGCTGAACTGGACCTGAGCTGTCCTCTAAACCCCTGTAGAATAACTTGGGTATTTGTTTTAGCTAAAGCACAGTTCTGTTTCCTTCTGGTAATAACATAGGGCTTTATCAGTGTAAATATCAGAGAGTCTTAGAATCTTTACCATCATTTCCTTAAATGCATTCCTTCCAAAGGTGAGCAAAGACTGCCCTCAAACATGAAACCTTCACCCAAGGACTGGGGGAGATGGATGGAGGCAGTGAGGGGAGTCAGAAACGGCGATCGAGGCTTTGAAAGATGTGGGAAGAGTCTCAACGGTGAACCAGCACTGAACGGGGGAGGTGATGAGCTGGGGCAACCCTAAAATTTTTCAGAATTTCTCTGAACTACTGTAAGATTTTAACCCACTACTCTAAGATTTTAATCCCCTCTAGGCAGCTCTAAATCACTGTCTACCTCTTCTAAATTGCTCTAAAAGACTGTCAGGACCTCTGTATTGCTGCAGTGAGGCAACTGCCGCAAAACAGGTGAAATTTACGCAACTCAAAGTGGTCTCTAAACCACTCTAAAACTCTTCTAATCAGCTCTAAACTGCCACTAAATGCTTCTAAACATCTCTAACAATATATAACCACTTCAAAAATGTCTTTATATATCCTGTAAACAGCTCAAAGATCTGAAAAATAACTCCAAATTCCTCCACAGCTCCTCAGAAGCACACTAAACAGTTCTGAGGAGCTGTAATATCCCTTGAAAGAGTGCTAAGGTCCTCTATACTGCACTAAGATCTTTCTAAACCTCCTCTAAGCAGCTTTCAGATTTGACTGATCTTATCTAGAACTCCTCTGCATGGATTTGAAGATCCCTGAATTTCCTTTGGGCCTCTTAATCTCTGCTAAGGACCTCCAAAACTCCTTGCATGTACTCTGAGGTGCTCTAAACCCCTCTAAAATACTGTCAAGATAGCTACAAAACACCTCTGGTGAGCTCCAAAAGAGCTATTAATACACCCCCTAAATGAGACCTTTTGAAATCATGTAACTGATTCTAAAACGCTCTAGGGTGCCGCTTAGCCAGTCTGGACTTCTTTAAACAGCTCCAAAATATCTCTGAAATGCACTACATTGTTCTATGACCCATCTGAACAGTTCTAAAACACTTCTGATCAGTTGGAAACAATGGTAAGAAGCTATAAATTCCTCTAAAACCTCGACTCTACCTCTGAAAATCCTCTAAACAACACTAAAATTCCTCCACACTGTGTTAAGCAGCAGTAAAATGCTTCAAAATGGATCTCAAACTCCTCTCAGTCTCCTTGCAACTGTTCTAGAACTCCTCTCTGCAGTTCTAAACTCCTGTTTAGAGAAACAGCGATAAAAACTTCTCTGAAGTCCTCTAAAACCACTCTGAACAACACAAGCAGCTTCACACCACTCTAAATTGATGTAACTGCTCTAAAACCCCTATAAACAGTTCTGAGCAGCTCTAAAATCATGTAAAGTGTGCCAAAACTCCTGTAAAGCTGTCTGAGCAACTGTAAACTCCTTTACTTCTTCTAAACCTCTTCTAAAAACCTCAGAGCACCTCTAAACTGATCCTCTGTGTTGCTGTAATCAGCACTAATGTGTCTCTAAATACATCTAAAATGCTTCTGTATCTCTACAACTCTAAACTCCTCATACAGCTTTAGAATTCCTCTAAAGAGCTCTAAGCAGCTCTAAAACCCTTCTACACCAATCTGTAACTTCTAAAAACTGTTCTAAGCAGCAGTAAACCACTGTAAAACTTCTCTCGCATGCTATCAAACAGCACAAAGCAGGCTCGTAAAATAATCAGAGGATCTTCTCAACATTCTCTAAATTACTCTAGAGACCACTGAATTGTCTCTGAACCTCCCAAAATACACTGTTCTTCTTGGATTAGTACTGCTTAACCTCTTCATTGATGACCTGAATGAAGGAGCAGAGAGCACCCTCAGAAAGTTTGCAGAGGGACCTTGACAGGCTGGAGAAAGTTTGCAGAGGGACCTTGACAGGCTGGAGAAATGGACTAACAGGAACCTCATGAACTTCAACAAAGAGAACTGCAATGTCCTGCAGAAGGGAGGAATAAGCCCAGGCACTAGTACAGAGTGGAGGCCACCTAGCTGGAAAGAAAGTAGCTTAGCTGAAGAGGACCTGGGGGTCCTGATGGGCAAGAGGAACTTGAGCCTACAATATCCTGCATTAGAGAGCTGCCAGGAGGTTGGTGGAGGTCATCCTTCCCCTCTGCTCAGCTCTGGTGACGTGCATGTGTAGTGCTGGGCTCCCCAGTAAAGGGAAGACGTGGACTTCCTCGAGTGACTCCAGTGAAGGGCCTCAAAGATGATCATAGGATTGCAAAATCTGTGTTACAAGGAGAAGCTGAGAGAGCTGGGACTGTTCAGCCTGGAGAAAGAGAAATTACCCATAGGAATGGAAATGCGTAGAGAAGAGGGGATTTCTGGAAGAACAAGATGAGCCTCGAAGAAAAGAAAAATACATGTGCTTTGTGAGAACTTCTTAATAAATCCAAACCCCAGAGCATGTGAACAGCCCACAGTGAGCATATTTTGGAGCGGAGGAGGAATACCACAAACCCAAACTCCTGAGATTATTATGTGAATACATGAAAAATGTGCTCCCAGAATGCACAAGAGGGGATTGTTTTCTTTACTGCAGGCACTGGATGCTCTCAAAACGCGCTTTAATAGAAGATCTGAAAGCACACACTGAAGACAGAATGTTTTATTGCACCCGTTTTATGGATGGGTGTAGAAAACCCAAAAGATTTTCCCCGGGAAGCAAACCAAGCCCACAGGAGAGCTGGAAGCTGCAGGCATTGGGGCGTGTTCAAGAAAGATCTATTGATGCCTTTGGTGGTCAGTCCATGTGCACTCTATATGGCCTTTCATAGCCTCTTTCCTTCTGAGTCTGTTAAATGTCAGCCACAAATATGTGCAGGGCACTGCTTTGTCTTAAGAGATGCTGGTGGTCTGCTGCTCGGATCTGCTGGGTGAAGATTTGAATTCAGCACCAGCTGCGGGTCTGGTAGGGCGGAGGGGGACTGTGCTGTGCACAGCTGCCTTTCTGCCATGGGGCCCAGACCCTGCACGTGATGCACATCTGGTAAAACCACATGCTGGAGAGGAAAACGGGAGCCACATGGGCTGCACACAAGGAGTGGGTTTAGCTCCCCATGAGCCACTGTTTTCTGTTCGATTGTCATAGCCTGACCTCCTCTGTTTGCCTTACTCACACAGCAACATGGATCCTCCCAGCTCCCCACACTGCATGTCCCAGAGCCAGAGCACTGCACTGGTTTTGGGACTGCTTCCAGCACCACAGTGGAACAAGAAACAAGCAGGAGATAAGGAAATGGGCAGCCGGAGCCTTTCCTGGTGTCCTGCAGCCCCCATGACATGAGCTGCACCCAGGTCATGGTGGTGTACATAGCAGGGGCAAAATGAAGCAGGTCTTCCCCTTAACTTCTCATTTCTGTGCACCTCATGGTTTTTGATTTATGGCATGGTTTTTCTATTCATACACTGTATGTTTGTATGTTAACTGGCTTGGGTTTCTCTTATCCAAATAGTGATGATTTGTAGAAGAACAGCAAATTGGAGGCACTGAGTAACAGCAGGTCTCCGCCACAGCAAGCATCCATCAGAGACAATTAGTATGTGCTTAGCTTGCAGCTAGGTAACTGTGGCAAGGAACAGAAGAGCTAAATACAACCTGTACAAAGGGGCACTAAGGCACAGAGATCAATGACTGGCTTATTTCTTCAACACTGCAACTTTTAAATTTGATGCAGAGTACAGATTTGAGACCCTGAGGGTGAAATGTGCAAGTTTGTCACTTAAAAGAAATGCAGAGGTGTAAGGTGAGTTGGAACAATGCTGAATTTGGGGGGGGCATATGGGATTTTGTTTTACAATAATGATAATATTTTGATGATCACCCTTAAATTACTGAGCTGTAATTTTCCTTGCAGAGAACCAAGCAAGGTTTCATCTCCACTTGCACCTTTGTTTTTGTCTGGGAACAGAGAAAAGATGAAATTTAACTCAATTTGTTTCGAAAAAATCTGTTAATCCGTGATGCCCAGGCCTTCACAAGCTTTTGACATGCCAGTGGGGCTTGTTTCCCTCACAAGGCAGGGTGGGTTTGCTTCCCCGCTCACTATGACTTGCCTGTTGAAATCCTTCTCATTCAAGGACCCTTGAACTGCAGAAAACATGTTTTTTCTTTCTACTGCGTGGTGCAGCAGATGTCTCTCGAGCAGCAGCGGTACATGTGCTGCGCTGCAAGGGCAAGGTGGCGTGAGGAGAGCTGAGCCGCAGGCCTTCAGGTGGACACCCTTCCCGTTTGCAGCTAGCCTTCCTGCGTTTTTTCCAGCCAACAACAAAAAGATATCCCCTATTTTTTTCCAAGTGGCTTGTGCCTGGGCAGAAATCCCTGCTGAAATCCATAGAGCTATTAACCAGCCCCCCCTGGCTCTCCTGCAGATCTCCTGCAGGGCAGCCTGGCGTCTCCTCAGGTGTGCAGCCAGCTCTGTTTTACCTCTCCACCCTGTCGTGTAGTTATTCTTAAAAGTCAGTCAGTCTATCTATTTATTTATTTATTTATCTATTTATCTATTTATTTTTTAAAAGTTTCCAAATAGCGATTAACCATCCGAACAAGCCTTGGCTTTCCAGCAGCAGCTGTGGGTTACGGGCAGGTTACGGGCGGCCCGGCATGGGAAGCCGGGGCGAGGGGTGAGGTGCGTTGCGGCGCGCTGAGGCGGGCTGCGTTCTCTGGAGAGCTGTCAGGTGATGGCGGCTTCCCCCGCCCTCGGGCCGGCGGCAGCCCGCCTCCTGCCGGCTCCGCGCCTTTCCGCCGCGCCGCCTGCACCTCAGCCGTGAGCGGCGCCCGCCGGAGCGCGGCCGGGCCAGCGCCCCCTCCCGCCGGGCCGGGCCGGGCCGAGGGCGGAGCGACGCGGCCGGCAGGGCCGCCCCGGAGACGCTGCGGAGCTGGGCCGGCCGGCGGTCGGGCGAGGCGAGGCGAGGTGGGGGCAGGCCGGGGGGCCTCACCCCGCGTCCCCGGGGCCGGGGCGGGGCGGGCGGACCCCGGGCTGCGCCGGCTGCTGCCCGCAGGCGCGGCGGGGCGGCTGGGATCTGCTGGGGGTGGGGGTGAGGCGGCCTTTGGCCGGGGGAGGGTTTGAGCTCGGTCCTCTGCAAAACGGTGCTCCCCTCCCGGCTGCCAGGCGTGACCGGGTGGGTGCAGAGCACCGCCGGCGTGTGGGTGAGGAAAGGTAAAACTGGGGGCATCTCTGCAGTGTAACTGCTGCTGGTGCTCCCAGCCCTGCCCTGTGTGGGGCTGGCCCCGGTAAACCGTTCCTTCAACACAGCGAAAAGACCGCTCTCTAACCAACATTAACGGCCTCCCACAGTCCACTTTTTCTGAACTTTGCCTCTCCAGTTTGGTCTTTAACACAAGTTGAGCATCTCTGAAATAAAAGATCATTATCAGTTTTATCTCTTTTCCAAACAGCTCAATGACACCCGGAAAGAAGCTGCAGGGTCTTGTAGCTGCTACAGTCACTCCAATGACTCCTGATGGGTGAGTTGTCGAAGTTGCACTGGTTACCATCACTTTAGAACCCCTGTTTTCCTTTTCTCTTACTTGGGACTGATCAGTTTTGTTTCATTGTTGTGTGTTTTTTTGGTTTGTTTTTTTTGTTTTGTTTTTTTTTAAATCAGATCTCTGGTGTGATAAGGAAACTATTATGTTTGTCCCATAGGACTAGAGTGGGATCCCTTAGCCTTTGCATTGTCCTGTTGCCCAGCAAGTGCTATAGGTCTGGGTTTGGAGAGTTTGGATCAGTCTCACATCTCTCTTTCTGCTGCTTTTGTAGGTACAAATTAAGTCAGAGTAAGGAAAATCACAGTCCTAGTTAAATGAGAGTTCTTGGAAGCTACAAAATAATTGTTAAAATTGGAAGGCCTTTTAGACTTTACCCTAGCTAACTCATGCATGGGTTCACGTGTATGTATATGTGTGTGGAATTAGTCTAAATCTGAAGAAAATGCTGCAAGGGCTGCACAGTGCTGAAAATAAAACAAAATTGAAAGTTTAAATTCAGCCTTCCTCAAAATAGTGATGGTAAACAGATGTCCTTCCTGCCGCATTTTGATGTTGCAAGATGACAAAGTTGTTTGGAGTCAGCAAAGGACCCTGAGCTTCTCTGATGGGTGATGTTTAAAGATCTGTATGTGGTTTTTAGGGAGGTGGTGAAGATTTGCTTGTACAGTCCTCTGAAAGTGAGCCTTTGCTTTTAACAAGCCCTGTAAAGCATGGTTCTGTCTCAGGGAACTCAATTGCATTGCAGTCACTGCTTTGTTTCTTGCATTAAAGGAAACTTATTTCTGATTTAATTTTTTATTAGAACTCAAATTTTATTGCAACATGGTATTTGGAGAGTGACCTGGGCCCTCTGCCTGGAATGCACGGCCTTTGTAAGATATGTTCTGGGGAAGCAGCAATGAAATTTTGGGTGAAACCAGTGAACCCAGTCAAGGTACCAGAATTGACTGCCAGACTGTAGGGTTGGTCTGTATGTTCGACAAATGAGAACAACAAAATGAGAATTTTGTTTATCAGACACTGATAAATAAAATAAGTTTGTCTGGCTGAGAAGATAAATCTGGAATCCAGTTTCCCCTGTTTGTCAGGGAAGTTTGTTGCTTTCCTCATCCTTTAATGCAAGAGAGGTTAAAGTCACATCCAGCAGATGCCATTTCACCTTCTGTGTCCAGCAGTTACAAGTGTAGTTTAACTATTTGCCAGCACTTGCGCAAATAATCTTTGTGCTCTCAAGAGGACTTGTGTTTCCTTCAACAGTCAAAAAGGTTTGAGTGCCTTTTGTTCTCTCATATCTCCCTAAAAAAGTCCTTTGCTGTGAGGAGCCTGCAGTAATTAACAATTGAGATAAAAGGTTAGGACAGTGACCTACTTGTCAGGAAGAAGAGAAACTGGAAGAAAGAATTTCAGAACTGAGCTGTTTACCTGAAATGTTAAATACATGTTGAGGGTATCGTATCTTGGGGTAATCTCTGTGTGTACAAAGGCAAGGCTTCAAAAATGCATGTATTTTTGTTGTTGTTTCTTAATCTCCAAGTTATAAGGTATCTGTGGGTGGAGCCTTACAGTTGCTCTGGTTCCTTTCATTTCAGACAAATTAACCTTTCGGTGATTCGTCAATATGTGGATTATCTGGTAGGGGAGCAGAATGTGAAGAACGTTTTTTGTAAGTGTTTTTTTTGACAGAAACTATGTTACAACCCTTTTGCCTGGATGGGAATACTGTGATATCTTACCTGGTAAGAGCTGTAGTGGGGAGGACTGTGAATGTGGGATCATCCTAGACGTTTATATTCACCAGTAGAGAGAGTGCAAGCAATACTTAAGGCATCTGCTTTTGCCCACACCCTATTTCTCTGTGGGATAAAATAAGTGTTGCTTTCATATGGTGATATTCCCAAAGATGAATGGATAACGCTGTGTTGGGAGAGAAGACTCAACCAAATGATTCTCCCCTTTGCTTGAGCAAGATACAATCATCTGATTAAAAAACATCAGCTTGGGAGGCCAGGAAATTAAATGGGCTCATCAAAGCCAAATAGGCTTCTTGAGGAGACCCATGGTGCAGAGTGATACTGAGGTGGCTGCTGCTCCCATCTCTCTGCTCTGCTCCTGTCCTGGGGACTACTGCAGGGACAACAGGGATGGCTGGATAGAGAATACAGTATCTGCCAAACCACTTCCGTTCACAGCCTGCCATAGTAAAGTAAGCTGAAAGTGATAAGATTGTGGTTCAAAGCTTCAGTGGAAAGACTGCCAAGATGCAGAGCAGAGGGTGGCAGTGACTTCAGCTATCCCAGTTTAATCTGTTGTTTGTGACTGAACATACTGATGTCTTGTCGTCATAAGCACCCCTGGAAAACAGAGACAGCAAATTTCGGGTCAGGCTGTTTCCTTGGGCTGGAGGATAGACAGTCACTGCCTGGCTCGCTGAGCAACCCCTTGTGCACCTTTCACAGCCTGCCTCACTGCTGGGAAAAGGAGGTAGTTAGTGTCTACTGGGGAGGAGATGCTGTGGGGTAGTTACCCAGTTTCAGCAACTGATTCTGCCTCCTGCCTCCCAAAGCTGCCGGTTCTGAAACACCCAGGTTTTGAACACAAGCATTTAGTGATGATAACCCTGCAATCCCCATGCAGATGCTGGTGCAGGCCATTGCTGTCTTAAAATGAGTTTGGGGAAAAATATTTCTGTTTTATGTCAAAATCATCAGTTCTTATCTTTGATAAAACCAATGCATGTAGGCCAGGCCTCAGCAAGTGTGTGCGTTGTGTTGAAACAGTGAATGGCACAACAGGAGAAGGACTGTCCCTTAACATCCAGGAGAGGAAGCAGTTGGCAGAAGAATGGATACACCAAGGAAAAGACAAGTGAGTAGCTGAGAGGGAACAGGGGATTCACGATCTCGTGTTATGATATAGGCACACCTGATTGCAAAGTCAGATTTGCTGAAGACCTGCTTTTTGGTTTTTTTTTTCTGAGTATTGTTGGGCTTTTCCCCCCGGCTCCTTTGTCATAGAAGTCTGTGTTTTTATCACTGTCAGTTAGCTGGTGTCCATTTCTGCTGCTTACAGAGCTTGTAAGAGTCCTTCTCTTTGGTACAGTGAAGGCTAGAGGGACCAAAAAGGGCTCAGAGGGAGAAAAAGGGCTGTGCCCGTTGCAATTGATTCTGGAGAAGAAATGGAAGTAAAGAGCAATCTGCCTATCAATGCCCTGTGAGCATTTCTGAACCTTTTCATATATTAAATGATTTGGTATGGGGGAAGCTGAGGTGTGCAGTGTTTAACTGCCTCCCTAAAGGTGGAAAACTAGTGCCAGAAGAAGGAATTCAACCTGGATCTGCAGCTGTGTATCCAAATTGCACCTCCATTCTCCATCTCTTGTACCTGTTAACAGTCTTGTATTACTCACTGCTGCTGCCTTGTTAGTTGCTACGTCAGAGGATGTGAAGAGGAGGAGGTGTTTTGGGTGAGGAGAGTGAGCAGAAATAAACGGGTGTGAAGGCTCACAGTCTGTATGGATATAAAGGAGAAACACGGCAATGGGACTGACGGACTGGAACCTGAGAGATTCCCTTGGCAGGAACAGACAAAGGTGCTCTGTGAGGTTGAACTCTTCTGGCAGTTCTGCAGAGATGCAGGTTTAGAAAGCAAATATGTGCTTCAATATCCTTTCCTTTTCCCAGCTTCTCCTTAAATCCTTAATGTCTTAATATTAACTTCCTAATAAAATGCTAAGATTTGTCCCTCCTGACAACCTTGCAAAGATAACACCGAGGAGTCACACGACTGATATTTGCAAATGTGTTTTCTTTTTTCCATCACCAGCTGCTTGGCAATGTCAGCATTTTTCCTGTGTGTCTGCTTGTCGCATCAACACAGGTTTTATCTAGCACAGTGAAGTTTTTTTTCTGTGGCTCCCTGGTGTGAAACGAGTCATTTTGACACACTGGTATTTTTCACCATCATTGAAACCTCCCCAAACCTTCTGAATTTGTTTTTGTGCAGATTGGATCATGTGATCATTCATGTGGGAGCACTGAGTCTGCCAGAATCCCAAGAGCTGGTGTGTATATATTATGATTTCTTTTCACTACGTGTGTAATAAATATAAAGATGATGTACCTTAAAGTACTTCCCATTCTCTCTTCCACAGGCAAGACACGCAGCAGCCATAGGTGCCAGTGGTATTGCTGTAATAGCCCCCTTCTTCTTCAGACCCGCAAACAAAGGTGAGTAGATGTGATTGCCAGACTTGCTGAGGCCTTTTATATTGCCCTCCAAGTCCTTTACCATAGATGAAGGATTAATGCCAGTTTTATATTGCGCTCCAAATCCTTTATCATAGATAAAGGATTAATGCCATCTTCGTTCTTGGGAAAATATTTTGGTGATGACATTTGTACACCTGCCATGTCTGTTGCCATGCAAAAGCAAAACCCAGAAGCAGCATTTTTTAAAGATGGTATCAGAATTCTCCCAGTAAGAAGTGGCAAGGATGTCTTTTGGGATGTATTTTCTTAGCCTCTTGTGCAAGGAGGAGTTGCTTATGGAAAGAGTAGTTAACCAGTCTGTCTTCTGAATAGATAGTACGGAGTTCACGCCTGATCTGGGCCATTCTAGGAAGCAGTTGGTTCCATGCTGATCCTTGCTGGACACTGACCAAGTTGATAAACTGCTGATACACAGATGTGCCTCTTGTTACTGAGGTGATCAGGTTTGGTTCTGTGCATATAAGGTTTCCTCAGAACTTACACGTTAAGTGTTTTGCTTTTAATATCATCAACATAACATAAAAGAACCACACAAAGTGGAGGGATGTAACAGAAATGGTAAAAGTTGCCTGAATTAATTATGAATGGCAATGTTCATATGAAAGCACCAGAAGAAACCAGAGCGGATTGCAAGAATGGCCAGTATTGACAGCCAAGGATACAATCAGGGCAATCAAACTGGTCAGCACAAAGGAACAGCACAAAGATCAGCAGAAGACCTTGCTGATAGTAGTAGGATGGAAGCGAAGTTTCAGCACATTGGTTTTTTGCCATTCCTCTTCCTGCTGCGGTGATAAGAAGATTGCCCAAGATCTATGAAGGATGCAGTGTACAGGATTCTCAGGAAGAATGTCAACCATGATAACTCTTTGATTCCTAAAACTGTATGAAAAAGTTGGCCAAAATCCTGTTTGTCATCACCCTCAAGCAGGACCCCAAGGGAGGTGAATGTGAACTTAATCCCTTGTCCTCTGTGTTGCACACAAGTGATCCTGGTGAGACCACTTTGGCACACAGGCCTTGCATGTGTGAGAGCATGCATGAGTTACCTCGGTAAGAGGATGAGTGTGCATTACTGAAATTGGTTTCGTTTGAAATAAGTATCATCTTTGCCTTCCCTAAGGTCTTCCACTGGGTTTTGTTATGTTGAATTTTTTATGATGTGTACTTGCTGTGTATGGTACACAAGCTGTAGATGGCTTCTCCACACACCCTGGCTGCTGTGAATCTGAACTGTCTTTCACTACAGGTAGTCTCCTTCCCTTATGGAGGTACTCGATTGTTTTCTTTCAGATGAACTGACTGCTTTCTTACAGAAGATTGCGTCTGAAGCCCCTGAGGTTCCATTTTATTACTATCACATTCCTTCTCTGACAGGTGTGAAGAGTAAGTACTGCTTAGTCAGCTCTTCTCAAGCATGTAGGCTCATAGCAACCTGAGTAATCCTGTGGCTGGTGTGATTAGTCTGCCAAACCAAACTAGGTATGTGGTCTCTGTTCCCATCACATGCCGGCCGTACTGGAAAGGCTCCTTTCTGAAAATGGGAGGTGATTCCAAGACTGGAAAATAAATTTAATTCCTCTTCATCAGAAGAAAAGTCATGGCTTGTGAGTGATGCACAACTGGGATGGAGGTGCTGACCATGGCTTTGCAATTAGTGTGGACCAGGATAGGATATTGCTTTGGATACTCATAGTTGAATCCTGATTTTTTTGCAAGATAGCAGCCACCATCTCTCTTGGTGTGCACTGACTGCGTAGTCATGTTTGCTAGTAAATTACGTGTGAAACCACAGTGCTTCTCAAGTCTTACTATTTAGCAGAGGAATGAGAAATAGAATACAGATCTTTGGTTATTTGCTCTAGACAGCAGGTTATGTGGTGCTTCTGGACGTATGAATGTATATTTATTCTTAAATATGTTGTTGACAGTTCATTCCTAATCTGTTATCCAGGGGTTTTCCGTTCTGATCTGGTAAAAGGAATGCTTCAGAGGGGGTGGAAAAATATCTTCTGTGTAACTCTGGGAAATAATTACACTGAAGTTGTCTTACTCTTTGTTTTAGAACTATATAGTTTACTAGGCTTAGGCCAAAAGCGAACAACTTGTGAACTAGTAAGTCTCCCTCATGGGGACAAGGCAGGGAAATCTCCCAGAACAGGGGTGCGTTTCTTCATATGAGATTGCTGTTCTACACAGTTCGCGTTGAAGAGTTGCTGGATGGCATAAAAGAGCAGATCCCCACCTTCCAGGGAGTGAAGTTCAGCGACACGGACCTCTTGGACCTTGCACAGTGTATAAACAAGAATGAGAGAGAGCAGTTTGCATTCCTGTATGGGGTGGATGAGGTGAGAGGCTCCTCTTAAAAATAGTTTCTTCTAAGGCATTCTCTTGCTTCAGCCTTGGGGAAAAAAATAACCTTGGACATTTGGTGCCGGGTAGTTTTGCTGCTTGACCTCCCACCACCCCTTTTTTTTTCTTTATTTTGTTACATGAAGTAATTTTTTTTTTCTTCCCCCCCTACCCCAAACTAGCAACTGTTGAGTGCACTGGCAATAGGGGCAAACGGAGCAGTTGGAAGGTCAGTATGGCTTGGACTCCTTCCCCTCAACACACACACTGTATTGTTGTATCTTCCACTACCTACACAGAATTTCTCTAACAATCTTCTGTCAACGCTGTGGAGAATTTTGCAGGGTAGGGCTGTACAGTAGCAAGCAGACAGATAAGCTAGCTCTGGTGCTAGTGGTGGGACAGTCATATAACCTGGGATCTTGGATTATGTTCGTTGGGGTGATTATTGCTGCAGCCTGTAAGCCGACGCAAAGGTTTCAACATATTTCTTTAACCTCACAGCAACTTTGTGAAGTAGAGAATCGCTTTTATATTCATTATATGGGTAAGGAACCAAAGCCCATAGAGACTAAAATTATTAGTTTGCATGTGAAGTCTATGAGGAAGAGTGCTCCACTGAGTTTAATTTCTGATTTGCATTTCTGCCCCTCATACCAGACTGCTTAGATGAGTTACTGTTGATATCTGTGTTCTTGTCTAGATGATCCATTCAATGAACAAGAAATTGGTAAATTAAGCAACTGACTTTCCATATTGCCTAATTGTGTCTTTTGATTTTTAATTGTGAAAAGTGGTTCTATTTCGAAAGAACTAGGAAGAGGAATCTGCTCTCTAAACTCCTCCATAGGGCTCAGCATACATCAGATGCTTGACAGTATAAACCACACATAGTTTGCATGAATCTCTATCGTAATAATGGCATTCTTATAATGTCATCAGCAAAAGTGTGTGGCTCCGTCTTTTGTTTCAGTGGTTCTGAGCTCCTCCTCTGCATGTACCGATTCTGGTTTTGGTTTGGGTTTTTTTTGGCAGTACGTACAACTATTTGGGCCGAAAAACCAATCTGATGTTGCAAGCCTTTGCAAAGCCAGACCTTGCATTAGCACGGAAGTATCAGGTACAGTATTTTCACTGTCCCTACTGGGAGCAGCCTTCTTTCTCCTGTAGCTTTACTGGGGCTGTTCTCCAGGTGGTTTTGTCATCCATACCCTAAGGTAGCTTTATTAAAGCAAACTTCCTTCAGCTCCAGCCCCTCTGCCTGTTACTCGTCTCTCCTCATCTTTTTGAGCGGTCCATACTAACTTTTAACCAAGATCTGCCTTGCTTATCCTTCAACTCTCTAATCTCATCTCATGATTTGGAGACTGAAGCATCTCTTTTAGAAGGAAAGGCTGGGAGAGCTGGGCCTGTTTAGCCTGGAGAAGACTGAGGGGATCTTACCAATGTACACCAACATCTTAAGGGGGAGCATCAAGAGGATCAGGCCAGGCTCTTTTCAGTAGTACCCAGCGACAGGACAGGGGGCAACTGGCACAGACTGAAACACAAGGAGTTCCATCTGAATAGGAGGAAAAAAATCTTTACTTTGATGTGACAGAGCGCTGGAACGGGCTGCTCAGAGAGATTGTGGAGTCTCCTGCTCTGGAGACACTCAAAACCTGCCTGCAGACTGCTCTAGGAGACCCTGCTTTAGCAGAGGGTTGGACCAGATGATCTTCAGAGGTCCCTTCCAACACCAACCATTCTGTGATTCTGTGATCTATGCAAAGTGAGCGATGGCCTGGCCTTTTTCCTTGAACAAGCCCTCAATGGCTAGGCCCCTTGACAAGGAATATTCTGGGGATACCTGACATGATACAGGGCAGAAAGGTGTCCCAAATGAGCTCTGCCTGGACCCCCTTGGTCTTGGCAGCTTGAAGATTTGTGAGAGCAATCAGTGTACAATCTATACTCAACGTTTTTGTGGGACATTTGAGGTATCCTACTTTTGCCTTAAAATAGAAGTGACTGCAGGTTGAAAGTCTCAAAGACATCTGAGAGATTATCTGCTCTGGGAAATCTCTTCACTAGACAGTGGATATTCATATTTGTAAACCTTTAGAGCCCAGTATGAGACTTACCAGTGTTCTGACTGCTTGCAGTGAGGGATGGCTTGAACAGGAGTGACAGACTGAGAAGGAGTGATCGTTTTATTGTATCCCTCCCTCCCTCCACTATTCCAAAGGAATTCAATTAGTATTTCCCATAGACTGGTGGCCAAAGGCTTTTCTCAAAGCTGTGCAACATTGTATAAGATGTAAATATCATAATAGCTTTAGATGTTTTTACATCTTAAAATTTGAAGGAGTTAATAAACTACTGTGTCTTTTCTAGTTTCTCACTGGGGAATTTCTCAACTTTGTCATCAAACTAGGTAAGTCCTGCACTGCTCGTCTACCTCATTATATCTAAAAATGCCGATTTGGTGCTCCCAAAACTCTCATGTTGCTGTACCCTGAGAACTTCCTTCCCAGAAGATTTTGCAGTAAGAAAATGCTGCATCTGCTGTTTCCCAAGTTAGTAGCAGCTGGGAGCTCAACAAAGGGAGCTGACCAAGCACCCCTGACAGATTCCACTCTCACTTCCTTCCTTCTATGAAGTCTCACAGCTTTAAAGCTGTGGGTCTGTGATTTATCCTTTTTCTTATCCTGACTCTTTTGATGGGTTGTTTCTTCTTCATTCAGTCTCCAAAAGCTCATTTCTAGCTCTGTTTCTAGAGTAATTTTTCTGAAATGGTGGTGCTCCGGTAGGAAAACAGATCTGACACTTGTCTCTCCTGCCTTGTAAGAGTAACATTGTTCAAGCCTGTACAAAACCAAAGCATTTTAAAATGGAATGATTTTTAGGAACAAACCCAATTTTTAATATAAAAAACAATTAAAACCAACCAAGACAGAATAGTGTAGGGAGACAGAATCGGACATTTCATGGTTTTCACTTAATGAAGAGAGCTGTTCACTGTGGTTTTGCTGTACATGGGCAAGCCCCAATGAATCTGGCGGAGCTGCAGTGCTTGGTTGTGTTTCTTGGGTTAAAAGTCAGAGGAAATGCTTCATTATTTAGCCTTATAAAGAGGCAAAATGCCAGAGGTACATAAGGGGACTGGAGCTATGAACAGAGAGGCCTCCATAAGTTTCCTGTGTTGGTTTAAGCTGGCACCCCATGTCATTGTCACGTGCCAGCAGGATGTTACTACTCCCAGGGCTTGCCTTTACGTGAGCCTGCATCAGGGGGTACCTCCAAGGCTGCAGACATTGGGGTGCTGTGGAGACAAATTGGCTGGGCTAGCTCAGCCTACCAGTGAAGGGGAGCTGGAAGTGGCCTGATTTTTGCTTGTTTTGCGTATGGAGAACTTGCACCATCTTTTCAATTGTCAGGGCTGTGTGTGGCAGTAGATTTTGGCAAGGAGAACGGAACACGTGTACAGCCCTGATTATCTGTAAAACTGACACAGTAGTTTTTGAAGTGCGTAGGAATATACTCTGCTTGGTATCTTTAGGAGGGAAACAATAATGGTATAATAGATATACAAATGTAATAACTAGGCATTAACTTTTACTGTAATGTCTTTCCTGTCTGCAAGCACAATCATTTCTTCTTAGTTACACTGTTGTCATTTCCATGAAGTGCTTAGACCCTGCTTTATGCCAGATTACACAGGAATGTGTATGCTGCTGCTTTTTGACACCTGTCTAGAGACTGCTTTAAGCAAAATGATCTGTAAATGTTCTGATTTTGCTTTTGTCCACCCAGGTTTTGGTGTTGCACAGACTAAAGCTGTAATGACTTTTGTTTCTGGCATTCCCATGGGACCTCCACGGCTTCCACTTGTTGATGCCTCTGAGGAGTTCATCATCAAGGCCAAAGCCAAGCTGGATAGCATTATGTGGCCTGATGGCAATTGATGTTCTGGAAGTGGAGGCTCCTTTTCTGAGTTGGACTGTCACATGGCACGTTCCCCACGCGATGGGCTGCAATTTCTTTCAGGGAATTGGCAATGTGCCTGAGCCCTTTCCCGTTAGGACTGGCTCTGTTGGTGCACATGTAGCCACCTTTTTGCACAACTGTTCCCCTGGAGCTCTGCACATTGCAGGACTAGGTGGTTTCTTTTAATAAAAAATAAGCAAATTTTCCCCAATTGGAGGATACTGACTCCTTTTGTCTAGAAAGAAGGAAGATCTGTCTCCAGCCTCCCTACAGCTAGATTATGTCTTGTCCAAGGGAGACGTTCATGAGCACTACACTGAGTGTTTAAACCACGGAGTGACACCGCCTGGTTGTTCGTACCGCTATCCCACTGTCTGTGAGAATCACTGGGACACTTGACTGTGCATGTAAAATCCTGCTGTTGCCTTACCGTGTTTATACACCTTTACTTGATGCAAAATTAAAAGCAACCTTTTGCAACAGAAAGCTTTTGGCTGTCTGATAAGCAGATGGTTTTGCTTACATGTCTTTCCTCTGTGTCTTCCTGTAGATGTCTTTTTCCTTACACCAAAACCAAAGGCACGACTGAGCTGTACGTCACAGGCACGACCTGTACATGACGGAAAGTCACCTGCTGTCAGATGGAAAGGTGCTCTTTTGTACCCGGAGCTGAACCTCTCTCCACCAGCTCGAGCTTTTACTGTCTGATCGTGCGGGCAGGTGACAGATGTGAGGTGCTGGGCCTTGCTCCTGCGTGCGAACACCAGGACAGGGCACGGGTGGAAAAGGGGAGAGAGGGGGGTAAATGCGGAGATGTGAGGGCGTGAAAAACTGCGATCTTCCTCTGGCTGTATAACCACCGAGCCTGGCATACCCAGGAAAAAAGGGGTCCTTTTTTTATCCCCCGCCTGCCGTGCATTTGGTAAACCCTGAGGGAAGCTTATTTTTGCCGGCTGAGGGTAAGGGAGTGCGTGGGCACGGCGCTGCCAGCGGCTCACGGGTCCCGGCGCCTGCGGACGGGCTGAGCCTTGCCAAAGCCTCAGCTGCTTTGCTCCGAGCCCGGGCGCGCTCGGCGGCACTGCGGAGGGCGAGCGCGGCCCTACCGGCTCCCGGCCCGCCCCGCCCCGCCGCGGCCGCCGTCGCCGCGCATGCGCGGCCGTCGCTGTGAGGCGCGGGCGGGCGGTGCTGCCCGCCGCTGGGCCGTCGCTGTGAGGCGCGGGCGGGCGGTGCTGCCCGCCGCTGGGCCGTCGCTGTGAGGCGCGGGCGGGCGGTGCTGCCCGCCGCTGGGCCGGCGCTGTGAGGCGCGGGCGGGCCGCGGCTCGGCCGGTGCTGCCCCCGCCCCGCCGGCCGGAGCCATGGGGGACGTGAAGAACTACCTGTACGCCTGGTGTGGGAGGAGGCGGGTGACGCCGGCCTACGAGATCCGCGCCGGCGGCGGCCGCAGCCGCCAGACCTTCCAGTGCGAGGTGCGGGCCCTGCCTGCCGCCCGGGAGAGGCGGGCCGGGCTCCGGCGGGAGGGTGCGGGGCTGGCGTGAGGTAAACTCGGGGGGCTGTGAGAGTACAGCACCTGGCACCGCGCTCTTACGGTGAAAAGGAACGGATTTTCCTAAGGGCGTTCGCACGGCGTGTGCCACCCTGCTCGCAGCGACAAGCGCCGCCGCGGGCTGTGTCACCCCGGTGGGGAGCGTCGGGCCGGCTGAGCCTGAGCTGGGGTGTGTTGGGAAACCCCTGTCGGCCGGGCCGCGGGGCAGGCGCTGCCGGGGGGCGGCTGCGGCGGCAGGAGCGGGGCCGGGCCGGGCTCGGCGGAGCTGGCAGTCACGGCAGGCCGGGCGCTCAGCGGGCTCGCTCGCCATGCCGCGGGTTGGCACGAAACGCCTTGAATCTGCCATTCTGCCATTCTTCCCCCGTTTATCTTCCGCACCTGTTACACAGCTGAGAAGTGCGATGATGGTAAACCAGTTTTAATGATGGTAAACCAGTTTGAAAGGTGTTGGGACTGAGCTGGGGCACGGCTTGGTTGAAATGGTGGTATGGACAGCTACGTTGTTCTCGGTTTTGTGCGTTGCTGCCCTGTGAGCATCCATACCAACAAGAGATGAAAGGACCGGTCTTGCTGAAACATTTGTTTTTGCTGATTTGCACGGTCTGGTGGGATGGTTGTGGATCCGGTGAGGTTACTGTTTTGTTGGTGATACCATTGTCCTGGTAGATTGATAGTCTGCTGGGAGCAGAAGCTTATCGTTTGGAACCTGTTAAGCAAAATACTAGTGAAATGTGGTGTTTGATGAGAAAATGGGTATCGGCTACCAGTGGATTCAACACTGCCTTTGTTCTTCAGTTTGGTATTGGGGGTGTACAAAACTGGTTGGGACTAGCTGGAATGTTATATGCAAGTCTGTTTACTTCCCCCCCCCCCCCCCCCCCCCCCAATACAGACTAACTAGTAAAGAGCTGTTCATGTGGTCAGCAGTGGAAATCAGAAATGTGTAAGCAGTCTGCGCAAGTGAAACTGAAATGGAGTTGCTGACTGTAAATGTAAAAGAAGGACAATAACCTTTAAGATGAGGGGCAGTCAGTGGTTGCAGAAAAGCAGGTGTAAAATACCTGGTTAGTCTAAATTTTGAATAAACTGCCTGTGATCAGGTTTTGCAGCAGCCTGTCAGGCATGCTAGTGGGATATGAAATTGCTGCTCTGAAGCTTGTCTCTATGAAATATATTGCACGGTGCTAGCTGTAATAACGTGGAGCTACAGCAGAGGACACGCAAGCTCACTCCTGCCCTTGTTGTCTGAGGGTTTGGGATTAGGGTTGTGGAAAGTGAACCTGCACAGTTTGCTGCTCTGTGTTGCCAGGATCCCTTCCTGCACTGGTTCGTATTCTTCAGTGAGGTTTTGGGAGACCCTCATGCTCTCTGAGAAAGGACTGTGGGTGTTTCCTTCAATAGGTATAAAGTATACATTCACAACCTACAGAAATATATAGATGTGTAATAGTGTGTAACAACACTTAGTAATAATATTTCTGCTGTACTTATTAACAACTGAAATTTGGTGTTTCAGTCAGTTTTACTGGTTTTCAAGACCCTTTCACTTGTACGTGCTACAGATGAGTGTTTTTATTTGCAGGTTCGAGTGGAAGGCTTTAACTATGTTGGCATGGGTAATTCCACTAACAAGAAAGATGCGCAGAGCAACGCTGCTCGAGACTTCGTCAATTACTTAGTTCGGGTGAATGAGATGAAGAGAGACGAAATTCCTGCGTTTGGAGTAAGCTGCTTTTTCTCCTTACCAAAGACTAATCTTTGATTGCAGTGCTGTGCGTCCAGTTGCATTTCATCCCTGGAGTTCAGTCTGGCACCCATGTGCAGTGAAGAAGACTGAATGTGTGGAACGTCTGCTCGCAGTGCTGGAAGGCTGGATGGAATACACGCAGTGAATGTTGTAGGGTGATCTAGTAAAAACAGCTTCATGTTGGTCTGCATAACTGATGAGGTTAGAAAGAATTCAGAGAGGCTGTAAGGTGCAGCCTGATATGAAAAGTGCTGAATACTCACACCTAACACTGGAATTGTTTTAAATGCATGTTATGATATATTATACCATGTACGTAAAAAAAACCCCAAAAACACAACAGTAAAAAGATCACAGATACCTCAACCCGAACATTCAAAACTTGGCACTTTTTAAACTGTAAATGCTTTCTGCCTTAACTCCTCACGTGTGTAACAGGATCACTGCTTTTTATGATGTTTTATGAACCATGCAAGTACCAGCAGTGACTATCACAAAAGCTGAGCAGGAGGGCAACTCTGTCTTTACAACAATTTTAGAGAACACTAAATAAAGCACAAAGCTACATGTTATACATTGGGATGGAAGAATCTTTTTCTACTGCCTTATCAAGGATTTATCTGCATAAGAGACATAGTTTGATTGGTGGAAGCAGTGTCCCTGCCTTGGTAGCCTAGGTGAAGCCCTATGGTGACAGAACCTATATTGTTTCTGGTGTAGCAGTTAGTTTCATGGCAATGCAGCGTGCTGCACGGCTGGGTTCTAAACACAGACAGCATGTTCTGGGTCCTGAATAAAGCAGCGGTGGTGTGATCAGTTAGCTGAATGTACATATCTCAAAATGGGAAGAATTCAAAATGTAATGGTTAACTGTAATTTTGTCATTTCCTAAGGATACTAATGTTTTCTTACGGGGTTTTTCTTATGTGTTCATGAAGTACTTTTGAGTTCCCTTGGATCTACAATATGAAATACATCTGTTATTTTTCCCTGGATGCTGGAACAGTCAATTTTATAACTGTTGAACTTCAGTAAGTCAGGGATACTTGTTGGTTGGAAATCTTTTTACAGAACACCCACAAAAAGCCAAATATTCAAGCAATTGCATTTCTTTCAGTTTTTAGAAGGGTGTTACTATTGGGTGTTACTGCTACGGGTAACTGTTGTGTGATGTTGCATGAGCTATTCAAACTGCCTGAGTTTTCTAGCTAAATAGTAAAAAGACTTACTCTGTACAAATATGCTGAGGTTTTCCTTCATTCTCTTTCTTAGCCAGCTGTAGGTGATACCCCCAGTGGAGGATCTGAAGCAGCTAGAGATGTTACTGGTTCCAGTCCTACTTTGGGTGGACCTCTTCCTCCACATTTGATTATAGAGGCTGAAATAGGTAAGATTGTGAAAACTGTAATTTACATGTACGTAGATGGAATATATGCATATATAGCTTTAGGTGGGTTCTTTTCTCCCTAATAGCGTAATTTTGCAGACAGAAGACAGTTAGAAGTCATTGTGGTTTTGAAGCAGAGATGTGAATGACTGCATGAGGTATGCGGGACTGGTCGTGTCCTATCGGGATGGCCAGGCAGTACCTCTCTATTGCTAAAAACATGTTTCGGGAGAGTTAGTTTGTTTTTGTTTTTTCCATGTGGTAGGCAATGGCTTAGGTACAACACCTGGAAACAGTGGCAATCTTGGAGGTCAGTGGGATCGAGGTGCGAATTTGAAAGACTATTATTCAAGGAAAGAGGAACAAGAAGTGCAGGCAGTAAGTCATTCTGTGGAATTCTCCTTTAGTTCTTAGGTATCTTTCAGTCCCTTTGATTTATTAGCATTTATAATCAAGCTTTCTGTTTTCATTTGATGTTTTGCTGTTGGTTTTAACTTAAGCTTCAGATTACTTGCTGATTTTCAACAAAAGTAACTTGTTTAAGCTAGGAACAAAATAAATCACTCAGGATGCTGTGAATTGTTCATATAGACATTTTGTTGTGAAAATAAGGAAATAATGAGGACTTTCTAGCATATTCTGGAATGTCTTAATTTAGAGCATCTAGACAAGTTATTTTAAGACTTGTAAGAATTTTTAAAACTGAAATCTGTTAGAAACTAGTAAATGGTATTGTTTTTAAATATTAGTCCTCAGAGTCAGAAGTGGACTTAAATGCTGATCTTCATGGGAGTTGGACCTTGGAAAATGCCAAGGCACGTCTGAACCAGTTTTTCCAAAAGGAGAAGATTCAGGAAGAATATAAATACACTGAAGTGGGGCCTGATCACAACAGGTTTGTTAGTCACCTTTTAGTCACATTCTGCGTATGAAGCGTTAGAAATATTTTTTGGTGACAGTGGCTAATCATGTTTGTTTGCAGTGCTCCGTAGTGCTGTTTGAGAAAGCAGTGTTCTTTACCAGGACCAACAACATCCCTAAATCTTGAAATGGGTGTGCTGAACGCTGGTGTCAAGATCTGAGCGACTGAAGAAGTTTCTGTCTGATGATTTTCATGGATGTGCAGCTTTTAAAATGATTGCTATGCTCTAGCTAACTTTGAGGCGTCAGTTTGAATGGAAGAGCTCTTAATTGCTTGCAGTAATTGTTTGTATGGCTGTAGTTGTCTTTGTACATTTTGAGTTAATCTTAAATATGCTTATATTTGCATATGTAGAAAGGTACTTTTAGGACATTAAATTTATATTTTTTATTTACAATTAACTTTTTTGGCAGCAGAATCTTCTACTGGAAAAAATAGTTTGGCAGAATTCTCCCAGAGGAGTTTTTGAGGGTCTTAAATTTCAGTTGAAACCAGCTGGATATTACTCTTTTGACTTTCTGCCCATTCCATCAGAAAATTTGCATGTGCTTCTCCCAAATGAAAATAATGCATAATAGATTGTGCATAAAGAATTTATGTTTTGTTATGATTATTTTTTTTTTTACCTCTGTTTGGAATACTCTTTACAAGTCATCAAAACTTTATGACATTGTATTATTTCTTGTGAAATATAATTACATTTTGTGGTCAGAAATGTTGGCTTCTGCTGCTGGATTCTTGTAGCTGGCTTCTGCTGCTGGATTCTTGTAGCTGAGGTTGGGGTTGGGTTTTTTTTTTTGTATTCTAGAAACTTGTGTTCTATGAGAGTTACTGTTTTTAGAAAGACAAGTGACTTTTCTTATTACAGTCTTCCATGAGAATCTTACTCACAGGACTTCTGGTATTCTTTTGTTGTTGAGCTTTACAAGCATTTAGAACAGCTAAAATATGTGTATTGGTGTCAGAAAGTTCCAAATTAAAACCTATCTTCAATTCAGTTTATCTCCATTTATGTTCTCAAGCAAGGATGTTTCTTTCCCTTAAATGAGTGACATAAAAAATCAGTACGGTACTAGGAATTTTAAATAAGCTTGTTGCAGGTGTTGTTCTTCAGCATGTCTTTTATTCTGTAACTTGCAGATTATTTGTGCAGCTGATTTTGTTATGCCTTCTGCAGGTAAAAGCATTAAATCCCATTTTTTATTTTAAATGTATATAATCTTGAGCAGAATGGAGTGACCACAGATGACAGTATGTTTCTCAGCCTGCTTACCATTCTTCTGGAGAGCATTTCAGGGTTTCCTATTTACTATATCCAAGACAGCTTGTGAATTGCCCTGGATGGAATGGCAGAAGGGGGAACTATCTGCTTGAATGGATTGTATAGGCATGACAATTCTGGTGTGTTCTAGTGATCATTGAGAGAGGGCAAACTATTTGATTTAATCCTTTTGGTATGTGTAATAGGAGAGGAGTAATTTCAGATGGCTTTGGAGGTTTGAGGACAGTAATATAGTTTACTTGGTTTTTTGTTAAGGAGTATGAGTTGCCTTATATCTTACCAATCTGATTATTTTTTTTAAATACCAGTCTTTATACCAGAAATATCAGCCTTGCTCTCAGAGGTTTTTAAAAGAGAAATGTATTTTTGTTGTCAATTAATCATAGTCATTTGATACAAGAATTTAATAATAGCTGGAAAATTTGGGTTTGGAAACTTTGTTTTAATTATGACAGGAGGGTATAAATCATAAATGTAAACATAGCTCTCCTAATACACAAAGTATGAACTAAAAATTAAGGGATGGGATGTGGCTTTTCTCTTTTGGGATTCCATTGGTAGTGTGGGATACCTTTGCCTCCTTGTGTTCCTGCTGAAGGTGGTAGCAGTGGGTGATGCTAAAGATCTGTGCGTTCACACACAGGCTACTGAGGCTGTACTAAAGAATCACACGGGATTTTGCTGCGAACTGATTTCTGATGTTGCTGTTGTCCCCTTAGGTGGAGGAGAATGAGATTGAATGCTGACTATAGGCCTGGCTGAGAAACATACTGTCTTCGGTGCCTTAGTTGGCTGTTGTGTCCCTGAAAGCCAGTGGCCTTTGACCCATGAAGCCACTGTGCCTGAAGGTCAGTTCACTGATAGTACAGGAAGGAGTTCTAGGTGAAACTTAAATTGCTCACTTAACCTTTTGTTGTTTGTTTGTTTACAGCAAGAAATGAAGGACACAGATGCAAGGCTCAGCCTGCAGCTGTGGAAGTACCAAGGCATAGTTTTCAAAGAGGATCTCAGTCTGATAAAGCCCAGTCATACATCTTGAATCACATTTGCCAGTTTAAATCCTGTCTTACCAGAATTTGGCTTTAATTTTTAATCTGTGCAAATACAGGCTTAGGTTTCTGATTGTTAAAGACATGGATCTTGGTTTCCATCCTCCTCTGTTGACATATAGCTTTCTCATTTATTTTTAAACCTAAACTGATATACCAGTTGACTTCTAATGGGTTACATGCCTACTAGACAAACTATTACATCCGCTGTGCAGAGTTACTTTTGACTGTATGCTCTGTCCAGAGTATGGGAATAAGAGCTTAATAAAAATTCAAGTATACTGTCTCCTTCTGTACAGATATGTGCACTGGTCTTTGGCAGACTGATCTGGTTGAGTTTTGTCTGTGCTCTGACCTGACCAAATGTGTGGCAAAACCCAGGGTGGCTGTATGTAAAGTGTTGCATCTGAGTTAATAAACCCAGGCTACTAGTGGGTTATGTTAATATAATGTGGGATACAGTTAATGGTACAGTGGGATGCATGTTAATATTGCAGTAACATGGTATCTGCTTTATAATTTTTGCCCTAAACTTTTAGGCAGCTCAGAGCATACTTCCTAATAATGTAGCTTTAAATTTCAATGCTGGCACTGAATGGTGGCATTTGCTGGACTCTTCTTAACAGATCTACTGGTTCTATTGATGGCAAGTCTATTAACCTACTAACTTGGGATTAAAGGGACTAAAAGCAGTAATATTTTACCTTGGTGTCGTGGTTTAACCCCAGCCAGCAGCTAAGTACCACACAGCCAGTCGCTCACTCCCCGCTCCACCTCTGCCTCAAGAGGGATGGGGAGGAGATTATGCAAAAAGGTAAAATTCAAAGCTTGAGACAAGAACAGTTTAATACTTGACAGAAAATAATAATAATGAATAGGAGAGACAAGGGGAGAGGAATAAAATTCCAAGAGAAGGGAAAAAAACCCCAAATAATGCACAATACAATTGCGTACCACCTGCTGATCAATGCCCAGCCAGTCCCTGAGCAGTGACTGGCAGGTCCCAGCAAACTCCCCCCAATTTCTATACTGAATATGATTTTCTGTGGTATGGAACACCCCTTTGGCTAGTTTGGGTCAGCCATCCTGGCCGTGTTCTCTCCCAATTTCTTGTGCCCCTCCAGCCCTCTCACTGGCAGGGCCTGAGAAACTGAAAAGTCCTTGACTTAGTATAAAAATGACCCACAAGAACTACAACATCAGTGTGCTATCAGCATTGGTCTCACACCACATCCAAAACACAGCACTGCACCAGCTAACTGAGAAGAAAAATTAACTCTATCCCAGCAGAAAACAGGAGCTTGGCCCTTGTTAAGAGTTTCTGACTGAGGACATAGATATCTTTGCCTAGAGAAACTGGAAAGAGTGGATATTTTTGCGGTGTCAGTATCAGCTATTGGTAATCATACCTTTGTGTCCTTTCTTTCTCTTACAGGAGCTTTATTGCAGAAATGAACATTTATGTGAAGCAGCTGGGCCGAAGTACGTGTTCCTATTTAATTTTTTAATTTAACAAGAGATGGATGTTGGTGTAGAGGAATAGATTGTACTTGTGGGTATAGACTTTTATAATGTGTTCGAGCCACTTCTGGAGGTGAAGGTTCATGTTTGTTTCCTGATGTGGAATCTTTTTTCTGTGTGCTGTGCCTGTTGCAGTCTACTGCTTGTGCATTACGTGCTTCCACTTATGTCTCGGCACAAAGAAACGCTTGTGAGACATGGTAGCTTTTGTTTTTCTTAATTACTTTTCTTCACATATCTGAGAAACGCAGGTGTCTCATATGTTTCCAGGCAATGGGCGTGCTGTCCATACCTCATTATGTAGAGCTTGCTGTGAAATTTGTACAGTGTTGCTGGGTGGTACAAGATAATCATACTACTTAGACACTGAATGCAGAAAAAACTTTTCAGGAGTTCCCCAGGAAGTCAGTAAGTAACATTACACAGCTAGTGTGCATCTGTTGATGGAGGAGCCTGGTTCAATTTTATGTTGAAACTCTGAATTTACCAAAATTTGAAACTTTCCATGAAACCTAGCATGTGTGTACAATCAGAAAGCCCATTTGCCCATTTCAAAGTAGTATCTTCTGTGGAAGCTCTTTGGCTCATCAGCTACTACAGCTCTGACCTTTGTGCTGCAGGGATTTTCAGTCGTGAACATGGATCAAACAAAAAGCTGGCAGCACAGTCCTGTGCACTTTCCTTGGTTAGACAGCTCTACCATCTTGGTGTCATAGAACCTTATTCTGGACAGACAAAGAAAAAAAAAGGAGAATCGGTGAGTGTGGTAGAAGGGTCAGGAATTGTTGCTTTCATTTTAATAACACACAAGCACTTCTTGATAAAGATGAGTGAGTGAGTTTGCTCTTGATATTTAACAGCTTACAAGTTAATAGTTTTGATTCTTTAGACCAGCAGCTGTTTCTGTTCTGGTCAGTGGTGTGGATCAGAAATAGAGTTTCATGTGTATGTGAATGGAGCAGTAAACTAGTTTCACAACATATTAAATGAAATAGTATACAATGAAATAGTAAAACAAATGCTTTTTTCAGCATAAATTTTCTACAAGTGTAAAGATCTCTGTTTATGCTACATACAATTCTTATCTATTTGGTTTAATTCTCTGGCACTTCAGCATTTTTTTGGTATTTAGTTACAAGTTTGGGAATGTTTTCCTCTGAAATTAAACTTAGATACTTAAAAACATTCTGCAGATTCTTGGTGGATGAAAAGTCAGCAAAATGTTTCAAGAATGTGAATTTTGAACTGATGGTGCTCTTTGGCCTGGTTTCCCAAGGAAATATCTGATAGTTCAGTATACTCCCTAGTAGCCTGCAGTTCTGGCTTCCACTGTCTGTCTTTTTCTGTATATCAACATGTAATTTTTAAACATTTACTAGGTGGAACCATATGAGGTCATGCTGTCTTCTGACCTAGAAAATCAACTGCAAAAGACTGTACGGGAACTGTCGCTGGAGACTGTGCCTTTGGTGAGTGTGTGGTTCATATAATCCAGTGTTTAACATCAGGCCTGTTTGTTTAATGTATTTATCTTTCTTGGCCCACTTTACTTTTGGATTTATAGCCTGAGGATCCCAGTAATCCAGTTCTGATTAATGTTGGAAAGTTGGCACATTTTGAACCATCGCAGAGACAAAGTCATATGGGAGTTGTTCCGTGGTCACCACCTCATTCCAACTGGAACCCTTGGACCAGCTGCAATATTGATGAGGGTCCTCTGGCAAACGTAAGATAGCTTTAAAAATTGATTATTGTTTGTTTTCCCCATGCTTCTAGAACTTTTAAATGCTTTTTTCCCCCAGGATTTAAAGTTTGAGCTATTCCAAAGGAGAAAACAGTCCACTGATAAAATTTCTTCCCTTCTTGACCTGGAGGAAGGGATTCTTTTCATTGGTAGGAGTTCTTTGTATTTACTTCATGTTTTATTAGGTTCTTGAGCAGCAGTGTCTTAGATGTCCCAGTTCTTTGCTTTGTTTCACTTTTTGCTTGCTATTGTGCAGCCCATACAAAGTTCTAATTGAAATTGCAAGGTAAGTGTATGGGCATGTAATTTATAATTCACTAGCCTCTCTTTCTCGTATTTCCATGCTAGGACTTTCTTTTCTGGGAGGAGAAAGTACTGCAAGCCAGTGTCACTACCCAGTCGGCCTGCTTTCTTTTTTTGTCATTTCTTGTCCCATTTGACACAGAACAAATAAAAAACATCCATGTGGCATGATAAAATGAGGAAGAAGGGAACAAATAGTAGGCTTCCAAGCTCAGTGGTGTAATTTGGCCACTGGTATAATATGATCAGAAAAAAACTCTCAGGGCAGGAACGTCAGTTTCCTATGACAGGGAACCAGAGTACTTATGACCAAAACAATAATTTAATAATAATCCTTTTGACTGCAGTTTTTTCCATAGATGACATTAAATTAACATGGATCATCATATATTGATTTAAAAAATATGGAACTGACATAAACTTGAGCATTGCTGCTTAAAACACCTAATGTATTTAGGGACATTGCAGATTGAATTGGCTTCAAATCTCACAATTTCTATGTACTAGTCATGGTGCAGCTAACTCATTTTCAGTAAAACCAATTAGCTGTTTGATAACAAATTTGAATATCTTTAGAATTTTTTCTTACTTGAAATACAGGAGTTGCCTGATAAATTTCCCTCTCTGCTCACTTTTTCCCTTTTCAGCTACCGTTCTGTGGGTGGTTATGTGCTTACATTATTTCATTCCTTACATTAAAAAATCCTGTCTGAATGATCATCTAAGTATCTCATTGGCTTACTGCTAAATGGAGTGTGTTTCTTGAGCAGTTAAAGTATTTAAATTCAGACCGTCATTCTTTTTCAGTGTTTTAGATCTTTCTGAGAAACTTTTGAGGATGGCCATTTAATTTTAACAAACTGGAATGAATGAAGTAAAATTGCTCATAGTTGTAACTCATTTCAGGGATTTATGTAGGAAATGATCCTTTACTGATATTTGGGATCGTTATGTTAGTGTGACTGATTTTTGTACTGGAGTTACGATACAGATAAGCAGAGGGGTCAAAAAGCCTCCAAATAATGTCTTGTGTTTACAGCTCAGTCCAGAGCAAATAAGCATGGATTTGAAAACTGATTTCTTGTACCGTTTGGAGCAGGATCAAGAATTACAAAGGGTAAGTGCTTCCTGTAACATGGTGTGCTTGTGGTAATCTTTTTATTTTCCAGAAGTGGTTGAACATAGTGTAATCAAAGTTGTGTAAGACTGGATTTCAGTAGGTTTTCAGAAGTGCTGGATGTTACGCTGGGATGGATGTGGGGATATGTCACGCTGTGCAAGGAAAAACTACAAACTATGATTTGTTCTTGCACAGTTTTTCCTTTGTGTCAGCAAAACCTGTGTAGAAAGTGAGACGAAGTGTGGACATGGAGCCGAATAGGTTGATTTTTGGAGATTTTTGGAAATGTGCTGCGTTCTTTTCCAGATCCAAAAAGAGAGAGAGGCCTTACCTGTGAAGAATTTTGAAAGTGAAATTCTGGATGCAATCTGTCACAACTCTGTTGTTGTAATTCGTGGTGCCACTGGTTGTGGCAAAACCACACAAGTGCCACAGTACATCCTGGATGAATACATCAAAACCAACAGAGCTGCGGAGTGCAACGTAATAGTGACACAGGTGAGAAATACATTAAAAATGCAACCACTTAAATTTTGTGATCGGATACTGGAAAAAAATCAGATCTCTCAACACATCCTAATAGTTATCATTGCAGGACATTGTTCATAGAAGTATCTCCTTAGTGCTACGTGTAGGAGAAGCCTCAGCATCATGTGTATCTTCATTTGGAGTGTTACTCTTTCATGTATCTACGATTGGGATAATCTGGCTTGTACCTTGCCCAGGTGAAAACTTTCTGGCAGACTGAGGGAAAACGATTTGGCAAATGCCAGCTAGTAGTTCCTATGTATCCTTGTCTCTCTCCTCTGTGATTTTTTGTGCAGAATTAACCATTGTAGAAGGAAAAAAGCCTGCTGTTAGAGATACTACTGTTTAATGACTACTCTGTAAAGGAATCTTAGGACATGGCACCTATAACTTCTATAATTTACTTTCTTATTTCAGCTGTGTTCTGATAAACTTATAAAACCTCATCATTAAGTTAGGGAAAACTTTTTCATCCCTCAGCCTCGGAGGATTAGTGCTGTTTCTGTAGCAGAGCGTGTGTCATACGAGAGAGGAGAGCAACCTGGGCAAAGCTGTGGATACAGTGTGCGGTTTGAATCTGTGCTTCCTCGGCCGCATGCCAGTGTGATGTTCTGCACTGTAGGTCTGTATTGGTTTGTTTGTGTTTGGAGCTTGTTACTTATGGATCTGAATTCTTTCGAGTTAGCAACAAAAGCAGAGGGAGATTAAAATCTTTGGAAGGTCTGTTTGAAAGATTAAAGTTTTTTTTTTTTTGGATTCAAGAAGTTTGCTGATACGCTGTTGTGCAAAGAAAGATTGTTGTTCAGATGTATGATAATACAGGTCTAATACCACACAGAAATAATCTCTTGAAGAGATAAAATTGCTGTATATTGATTGTCTGTAGAAGACAGAAGGGGAAGCACTATCGGGTGGGAAAGAAGAAAGAGTCTCTCTAGTCATAATACTTTATACCCTCGCCATCACTTGTGAAATGGTGATTAGAGGTGGGGTTGTAAAAGGTGCTGGGCAGCCGGCACACTTCTTGATTTTTAAACCGCTGCAACTGTTTGTGATGAAATGGTGGGGGGGAAGATTGAGCTGTTACATGAACATTTAACTACTATGTCTGTTTAAGGTGTTCTTCTGAGAAAGGTGGAGGCTGGGATCCGTGGCATTAGTCATGTTATTGTTGATGAGATCCATGAGAGAGACATTAATGTGAGTTAGCTGGTGGTTACAGTCCTATTTCTCTCTGTGCTTCTGTTGTGTTTAACTTTTGTGTGTGTTCTTGTGTAATAGCTAACATGAAAGGAAACTGTGTCTTACTAAATGCCATATATGTGAGTTTTCCATCTTTGATAAGATTTTCAGAAACTCTTAATTACTCCTTGCCTGGTTAGAAGAGCAAGGACCTGTGTGACCTTGCTGCCCTGTGTCTTTTTTCCTATTAGAATCTCCTTCTATCTCCTTGTTCTCTTTGGAAAATAGAACATTGTGGTACAAGCGCTTCTTGTCCAAATGTGGGAGCATGCTGAATGTTGCTTTTATTTTGGAGTGCTTTTTCTACTGACAATGATGTATTACTGTAACAGAACAGCAGTAGTATTTACAGAAGCTGCAGTCTTGAGAGTGATGCATTTAAATTTGATTTTGACATGAAGAAAAAAGCCACAAGTTGACAATAGAATTAGGGGAGGGATTATATATAATTTAAGAAATGAGAAACCTTTTCTGTCCCTTTGATTCTCACACCAAGTGCGGCAGAGAATGAGTGAGAGAAACCACTGAGTTCTGACATGATGTTTAAGCTTGTTTTGACAGAATTTGGGGACTCATTTGGATGGAATTGCAATGCAGATACTTCTGGTGCATCTCTTCATTTATTAGGTTTATATTAATGATGTAAAATATAAGTTTTGAAATTTTGACTGAGGTTAGAATTTTATCTGTTGAACTAAGGGCCTGCCTAGCTGCATGGCAAAACTAAGTAAATGTCATGTTCAAATAGAACTATAAAACTTTGCAATAAAACTGCAGCTAGTCATTCCTATTAATTTTATGAACTATAGCTACTTAATGTGTAAACCAAGTTTAAAAGTACCTTAAGTTGTAATGTATTGTTAGGAAGGAAGCAAACCATTTTTGAATGCATTTCTTTAGTTTGTTTCATTCTGATAAAAGAATAACCCTCCTTTACACTGGAAATCCTAAAATTCACTTATCCCAGGAATTGCTGTATTTTCTAAATAAAGCACTGACAACTTGTTTCTGTTTATAGAACATTTTTGTGATACTTGTTACTTCTCTTGTCCCGAAAAGTTCCTGTTCAGTGAACGTGTATGTCTGTAATTCCTTCTGGTCTCTTGGGAAGACACTGTTTTGTATGGGTGGGAAATTAATGGTGTGTTTATTCTCTTTATATGCAGACTGACTTTCTTTTGGTGGTGTTGAGAGATGTAGTTCAGGCATATCCTGGAATCAGGGTTATCCTCATGTCTGCCACCATCGATACTAATATGTTTTGTGAATACTTCTTCAACTGTCCTATCGTTGAGGTCTTCGGCAGAACCTTTCCTGTCCAAGGTAAATCATTAGTTGCACTTTCAGGAACTGCTTTAGTTTTTATTTTTTCGGTTATATGCTTCAGGATTATGGGACAGCAAGATATAAATTTCTTTTGTATTGTCACGTCTTACAGATGTGGCTCACAAACCATTTTGTAGCACCATTTGGTTTAAAAACACGAGCAAACAAATAATACTACCACCACTACACCACCCACCACCCCCCAAAATAAAAAAAAATCACATCTCTGCCCCCTCAAAGGACCAGAGACATGGTAATATCAAGCTATGGTGTTTCAGATCAGTTGTCTGTGATATTGGGGGTAATGGAAATAGCTTTAAATCAGCCAGTATTTAAAAAAAAAGGTAAAAAAATATGTGGAAGTATACTGAATAGAGGAATAATCATTGGGATAATGTGGGAATAATTCTCATCCCCTAGTGTACAGCCAAGAAGTTTTCTCCAAGCTTGGCCTCATACTTAGAAACATCACAATTATATCAGGAGAATCTCGAGAGAAGATGAAAAGAGTTATGTTCCATTACACAGGCTTTTAGTGGTCAGTCTTGATAACCAGTGGTTGTCTGTCCTTGCAGATTATTTTCTGGAAGATTGCATTCAGATGACTCAATTCATTCCTCCACCAAAGGAAAAGAAGAAGAAAGAGAAGGATGAGGAAAGCGCTGACGATGATGATGTATGTTTGACTTTTTTAATACGAAAAATTAAACAAGTGCCAGTTAGGACTCTAGCTCAAGTGTAATTTTTCTGGCATTGTTGAATTTCAACATCTTTAGCAGCTTTTGTATTTTTAATATCCAAGATTGCTGTTAACTTCAGAAATGGAATTGAATTTTCTCATTGCCCCTGTAAACTGAAGATTTATTTTTTTTTTTTTTAAAGCTAAAATTCTCATGTTTTGTCAGTTTGCTTCTCTCTAAAGATAAACTTGGAATGCTTTTAAATGTGAAAAGATTGGTGACCTTGGAAGAAGAAATAGATACAGAAATATGAGCTTGGTGATATCTTTTCAAGGTGAAAATTTAGATTCTGTCCCTTCTTTTGCTTCTTTCCTTGCAGTTAATAGTGTTTACATCCGTTGTCAAGAATCTATCACTTTCATGATACCGCTCTTAATTTGTAGGTCTGAAACTATTGTTTAAGTAAGTTATTTGAAATTTTAAAAAATGACCAGTTTTTAATGAGAAAAGCATTTTCTTCTCCTTTTTATGATGTTATCCCCATTCACCTGAACAGAAGCTACATTAATTTGATGCTTTACTGGTGCAGATTTGTATTGAGCTGTAACTCAGTGCAATGGATTCATAGTTCAGTTTTTATATTAGAAAGCTGGGGAGCAGAACCTGAACTGCTTATTGCAAGTGTTTCTGTGAGCTGTGCCCAGGATGGTCTTCCCTATCAGCTACCCATGTATTTCATTTTCTTATTTGCCTGGCCAGCCAGTCTCCACATAAATTAATTTATATGACTTCTTCTGTGTCTTTTTTTTGTTTGTTTGGTTTTTGATTTTTGTAGGCCAATTGCAACCTTATTTGCAGTGATGAATATGGCCCAGAAACAAAGCACTCCATGGCTCAGCTGAATGAGAAAGAAACTTCTTTTGAACTCATTGAGGCCCTGCTAATTTATATCAAGACTCTGAACATCCCGGGAGCTGTACTTGTTTTCTTGCCTGGCTGGAACTTGATATATACAATGCAGAAGCATCTAGAAAAGAATCCACACTTTGGTACAAGCAACTGTGTTCTATTATATTTCATCTTTTCCAAAGGAAACTATTGACTGTGTAAAGAGGAGACTTGGATGAGTGGCTTAGGGAGCTGAATTAATTTGTCATGAGAATGCATGGATAGAAATTTGTATTTGTATTGTGCAAAGAAGAAATGAGATTCACATAGTAGTAGTTACCAACCTTCTTGTATTTATGTTGTAGGAGGCCGCCAGTATAGAATTTTACCTCTGCATTCACAAATTCCTTTGGAGGAACAACGTCGAGTGTTTGATCCTGTGCCTCCTGGAGTAACGAAAGTATGACAGCCTTCTCTGTGTGGAGTTCTGTTGTGCTTTTGTGGAATGTATTGCTGACTTGTATAAGTTATGTAGTTGATCTTGCAGTCCATCCTTAACTTTTTCAGACCAAATATATTTCACTATGCATTTCCTGTTTTTTGTAGGTTATTTTATCTACCAGTATTGCTGAGACTAGCATTACCATCAACGATGTGGTCTATGTTATAGACTCCTGCAAGTGAGTTCATGAAGCAGCTTTTTGTTGTGTAAATCCTGTTCTTTGGAATGCAAAAAGGGTTTCTGAACACATAGAACTGCCTTGTGTTCCCATAGTCGCAGAGCTGAGTTTAAGGGCTTTAACTCACTCAAGACAAATTTACATTGTCTTTAGCTGTTCGGCAGGGTTATAAACCACACTGGCATTTCAGTGGGCTGGTTTCAGTCGGCTGCATTCACGCTGGCACTATTCATGTGAGGTGTCACTGGGTCTCCATGCGTGTTTGAAATATGTTATCTGCCAAATGAGTACTACAAACGCTCAGTGTATAGCTGATGGGAAAGAGGAAGATTTTTGTAGACTGTTACAGATCCTGTGTTGCTATGCATGTTCTCTGAGCAGATTACACATAGGGATCTCATTAATTGCATAAGAATTTTAAGCTTTTGAGACAACTGTGAAAACTTCATTCTGCGTATAGCTTGGGGCGCTGCTTTATAAAGAGTATGATACTTTAGCTTCCAGATAGATGCCTAACTAGCCAAATCTTAGCTAGTCAAACAGGGGTGGTTTGCTTCTTAAAAGCAGTGTGGCTGCAGGGAATAAAATAAGAACTGATTTGGCAGGACTTAAGATGAAGAACATCTGATCTTAAGTGTTGGGTTTTTTTCCTGTAACAGACAAAAAGTGAAGCTTTTTACCGCTCATAATAACATGACAAACTATGCCACAGTCTGGGCATCAAAAACTAATTTGGAGCAGCGGAAAGGAAGAGCTGGACGTGTGCGTGCTGGATTTTGTTTCCATTTGTGCAGCAGAGCTCGCTTTGAAAGGTGAGGCTGTGCTCTTTAGAAATAACCTCAGAGATTTCTCCCAGAACTGTTCTGTGCTACTTCTGATCAAACTGGGGAAATAATTTTAGAAAGCACAGAGAGGAGGTGCATGAACTTTGTTCACACTGGAATATCTCCATTCTTTTGCTTAAAAAAAAATTACATGTTTATATGCTTTTATTCATGGCATGAGATGGATAAATAGTTCATGATTTTATTAGTAAGCACTTCACTGCAACCTACAGAACCTCTTGGGAGAAAAACAATGCTGCTGGGGGACGGAGGTAAGGCAGAAAAAAGCTTTGTAATGAGGGTAAGGCTCTAGTCTGCCTTTAAATATTGTTGGCACCTGGCATCTTCACCCAACAGGCAATTTTGTCATGAAAGTAGTAAAAAGCAGGGAATACAGATGTTACTTTTCCCTCCATCCCCATTCTGTG
This sequence comes from Falco cherrug, assembly GCF_023634085.1. Lineage (NCBI taxonomy): Eukaryota > Metazoa > Chordata > Aves > Falconiformes > Falconidae > Falco > Falco cherrug. The sequence continues at coordinate 5,108,941 of NC_073708.1, read as the reverse complement.
GCCAGAAAGGCCCTTCACGCTGCCCTAGCACCTTCCCTGCTGCTGCAACTTTTGACCTCTTCTAGCTGCCAAGCTTTTTCTCAGTTACTAGAGCCATGGAAATCTTTTTGCTGGTTGCAGAAGTCTACACAGCTGTTACGCTCAGTGTTTGATCTCTCCCATGAAAGTTTCAGTGCCCCTTTCTCAGATGGCTGTTAGAGCTTAGCTATGTTTTGATGTTCAACTTTTTGTAACCTCTGAAAGCATCAATTGATCAAAAACTTTCCTTAAATCACTCAAATTTATTTTTGTGTTCTTTCTAGTACAGTGGAGTGATTTTAATGAAGAATTTCTGACAGTGAACGGATTTTAGGCTACTGCAGTAATCATGGGACTTCATGACTTTAAGGTTACCTTCCTTCAAAAAATATAAACCCAAATCATAAGCTCTGTGGTGCCTAGGAAAGAAAAATTGTTTGTCACTGGTGCAGATAATCCTTTGAGAGATACTGTCTAAATCTGGTGCCAGCTGAATCTGGAAATCTGTTTGAGGTGTTTTGAAACCTTTTCTGGCTGTCTGTTGCTCAGTGCAGTCATTCCTAGGAGTTCGTATTTCAACCAACAAGCTAAAGGATCACTAATGATACTGTGCTGAAGTTTTAAGAGCTCTGTTTCCATCGAGTCTTTTTCCTAGCAGAAAAACACCTTTGGAAAGCATCCAGGAAAAATACTTCATCTTCTTAGTGATCAAAGCAGACATGTGCAGAAGTTGGGTGGTTTGGAGTTGATAGAAGGACAAGCGGAGAAGTGCTTTTACATAAGGCAGACTGAAAGCAGGTTGTCATCTCAGGAGTGGAAAACCTTCCTTAGCAAAGTAGGAGATGACTGTAAGGGGACAAGTGTGGGGCTGGACACAGCCATGCTGTGAATCTGGCTTCAGCCATGCAAACTTTGTACGTGCTCAGCTTATGCTAGAAACTACACCAGGTAGTGATGACGCAAGGGCTATACCCTCTGTGCATTTCCAGCGTAAATTTACCCAGAGATGAGAATTGAGAAGCATGAAAGGTAGATACTGGTAGAAGAGCCTAAATTACAGGAGCACAGTGAGAGCTGATGGGTGGGCTGGGAGGCTGTATTTGCTTTGGAGGGTGGTAGTTTTTGCTGATGGAATGACCCATGCTGGTGATCAAAGCCTATGTTCAGAAAAACGTGAGCTTTTTTGTTCTTTTCTCATTCCAGACTTCAGACTCATAGGACACCTGAAATGTTTCGAACACCACTTCATGAAATTGCTTTGAGCATCAAGTTGCTGCGGCTGGGAGGAATTGGTCAGTTTTTGGCCAAAGCAATAGAACCACCACCTCTGGATGCAGTGATTGAAGCAGAACGCACGCTAAGAGGTACCATTGTCCACAAAATTGTATTTAATGGAGCTGACTCCAAGTGATTTCCCGTGTATAATGATCACTTATGAACCTGCTTTAACATCTCTGGTTAGATTGTTTGTGTAGTAGCATGCTGTCTGAAACAGCAAGGTGTTTCCTGGATGCATCGTGTGGGTGGCAGTGTCTTTTGCAGCTGAAGAAATACTTAAATTCCCAAGTGGAGTGTCATTCCTTTAAGAAACTTGAGCCTTCAAACTTAAGGCTTGTTTTGTTATTTTACCAGTAACTTATGTTAGCTTCCAGCTTCCTGTTTTCCAGCTGTGGCACTGCTGTGTATGACAGACTCAGTTTAGTGCCTAAGGCGCTTAAAAAACTACTATAGAAGTACTGAGAAAGAGAGGTTAGTAGTTTATTGTATGATTACTGCTTTGTACAGTTTGCTGACCCAAGATCTCAGTATTTTGTCAAGCAATTAAATCCTCAGCTTATAAATATGCAAATGTCAGTATCCTTGTAAAACAGGAGAAACTGAGGTGGGGGTTAAGCTGTCTCCCCAGTTTCTTCAAGGAACTAACCAGAATATGAGTAAAACGAAGCAGGGAGGAACCCTGAATTCATGCTTCAGATTTGAAGCAGTGATCTCAAACTTCAACATGCTTTGTAAATGTCACTAAATAAGCACCTAACATTTTTAAGAACTGAAATAATCTATTTAATTGTTGATCTTATGAAAAAATGTGTGAGGAGTCTAGATTGCTTGTATATAGAAGGGAGACCAGAATGAAGAACATAGCTAGGGATACATATTAAAGTTTAATGACTTTCTGATCTAAAAAATATTAGTGTGTTTCTTGCACTTCAGATAAGAAATGCAAAACCAGGGAAAAAGGCAAATGTTTTCAGCTTTGACGCCAAATAGACCTTTCTGTATGTGCCTCCATTTCCTGGATGACCTGTGATTTTTTTGCAGTGCATGTATAGTACTAGCGTGTTTTTAGGATGATGAGACATGCTGTTCTTCAAAATATTCCCTAGGCTTTTCAGTTCAGTAGATACCAAGAAAAATGTAGCTAAGGAATCCTTTTTTTTATTCATTTTTCCTTTTAATTGCTGAGGCTGCAAGGGTTTTTTTTGGTGGTTTTTTTTTTTTTGTTTTGTGTAAAGCTTTTAGCTGTGCTGAAGTTTCCCAAAGTAATCTGTAAATGGAGTACATGAACTATGAGTTTGCATTTTTAATTTATATCTTAAAAGGGTTTTTAAAGATCACACTTGTGTTGGTTTTTCTTGTGCAAACTTAAGAGTTTTAGGAAGTGTAGTTTAATGGTTATGGCCAAATGGCTAGAAAGATAAGGAGACTCATGAAATCCTTCAGTCTGTCAAACAGCCACAGAAACTTGTTTGACTTTGTTATTGACAGTGGTTAATAGCTTTGAGGATGAGCTCAGGTGATAATTTTTAGGTAATGGAAGGAGACAAGGGCAGGCAAAGCCTCGTGGAAGAGAGAGTGTAGTGTTCTCTTTTTGATGAACAGAGGGTTCTGTGATTTGGTAATTGCAATGAAGACTACAATTGGCTGAGGTAGGGCTGCTTTGATTTTCTTGGGACAGGAATTAGTTTAGGTTAATTGGATCAAATACAGGGACTTGAAAAGGTTTAATAGTGTAACAGTGGTTTGTACAGAAGCAAACTAAAAAGAAATGGAAAAATATGTATGTGACTTAAATAGCAACTATTTTGATTGTGGAGGAGGTATAAAACATCGGTAAATCTGAAGTAAAATTGTCATTGAAGCAGAGCATGCACTAAGGTATTGTTTGTAGGACCAGTTTTGAAAATCAGGTTGGCAATATTGTGAACAACATTAAACTTAAATATAGGTGGGCTTCTGTTTAAACACAATTATTAAAATTCTGAATTTTTTATCTAAGGATTTCTGGGATTAGGTAACCATCTTTGATAATAAGAGATCTTGTTTCAGAGCTTGATGCCCTGGATTCCAATGACGAGTTGACACCTCTTGGAAGAATTCTAGCTAAGCTTCCCATTGAGCCTCGTCTTGGCAAGATGATGATAATGGGCTGTATTTTTTAGTAAGTTTAACAGTCCCCTTGGTCTTTTTCTTCTATCTTATTTCTCTGAGTTCCTGAGCCTCTAGATGTGCACTGTACAAGAGAAAAAACAATACATCTAGATGGGTTGGAAGGCACCTTAAGGTTCACCTAGTTCCAACCCCTGACCATGAGCAGGGACGCCTTCCACTAGACCAGGTTGCTCCAAGCCCCATCCAACCTGGCCTTGAACACTTCCAGGGATGGGGCGTCCACAGCTTCACCAGGCAACCTGTTCCAGTGCCCCACAACCCTCACAGTAAAGAATTTCTTCCCAATATCTAATCTAAATTACCCCTTGCCCTATCGCTACAGGCCCTTGTATAAAGTCTGTCTCCATCTTTCTCAGAAGCCCCCTTTAGGCACTAGCAGGTTGCTATACGGTCTTCCCGGAGCCATCTCTTCTCCAGGCTGAACAACCCCAGCTCTCTCAACATGTCTTTATAGGGGAAGTGCTCCAGCCCTCTGGTTGCCTTTGTGATGAAGATACTAGACCTGCGGACAGGAAACTAAATGTTCATGAGAGCAGAGGATAAATAACTAACAGTACAGGGAATAGAGTAGTCACGAAAGTCCGAATTAACTGCAAGGGACCAGTAGAGGCTGAATGCTTAAGAGTTAAGAGTGGGGCTCTAAATACTGAAGTATAGCAGTGAGCTAGAGGTGGGGAGATGTGAAATTTGACACCTAGATAAGAAGAAAAATGAATCACACGTTTTACTTTAGCAGAAGTAAAGATATGTTGTTTGTAATTGTGATGGCTCTTCACCATGATGTATGCATGGGGGGAAGGGGAGGGAAGATAAAAGGATTTGTGTGTAAGTACTGGAATTGGAGCTAATTTAACATCCACTTCCAGGGAAGTGTTTCTGTGAAGAACTCTGGTAGGTAAGGGCCACATTACTAAGGTCTCTAGCAAAGATGTTGTTACTAGTATCAACAGCCTATAACAGCTGCTGGCAGAAATACTGTGAATAAACTCGATCCTGATACCTTTTGTGGTTTCTTTCAGTGTGGGAGATGCTATTTGTACCATCTCTGCAGCCACCTGTTTCCCTGAACCTTTCATCAGTGAAGGCAAACGCCTGGGTTATATCCATAGGAATTTTGCTGGGAACAGGTTTTCAGATCATGTTGCTTTGCTCTCTGTCTTCCAAGCCTGGAATGATGCAAGGTATATTGTCTTGGCACAAAATTTGATGAGAAGTTAAGGGTAATGCAGGGTGAGCAGTTTTGTGACCAGACTAGATTAAGTCAATGGATGCTTTGGCTGTCACACTTTTCTTGAACAGACTTCTAATTCACTCTGTTATTTTTTAGAATGGGTGGCGAAGAAGCAGAAAAAAGATTTTGTGAACGCAGAAGACTCAGCATGGCTACTCTTAGAATGACTTGGGAAGCAAAGGTCCAGCTAAAAGATATACTTGTTAATTCTGGCTTCCCTGAAGGTGATCCTGCTTGGAAATTATAATTTAATGATTGCATTTTTTGTTCTGAGATGAGAGAAAAATAAACAAGATAATCTATCATGCGCACACAAGCACAGAGGCCTGTAGTGGATTTGCCATAAAGCTGTTCTGCTTTTACAGCTGTGTTCAGATGAAATTGTAGTGCTGTCTCATTCTCTCATAATTGTCTAAACCAGAGAAGTTGTGATGGCTGTGGTGCAACACGGGGAGATTTTGGAGGCTGCAGGATTAAAAATCCATTCAGCAATTGTCCTTAGAGAGTTTACATCCCTGATTTTCTTTCTCCTTCACTTGTTGCATCTCCAAAATGTGCTGTGCTGTGCTTCCCCGCTCCTTTTCATCCTTTTCTCCTTGGGGAGAAGCCGGTGTGATCTAAACAGTGAGCTATGTGCCCTGTGATTTTCTGGGTTTGTGCTACAGGAGGGATGTGCAGTAGTGTGGCATAATAGTCAATTTTCGAAGTGTCCTGGTTTCAACTGGGATAGGCTTAGTTTCTGGCTGGGGTTAAACCATGACACTAAGGAAAAAGAAAATGCTTGAAGTTAACCAGGTTCTGAATTTGCTTGATGTTCCTGAGAAGCTTGCTCAGTTAAATAGCATGGCTGGCTGGATTCAGCAGATGTTCATCTCCCTCCTCGCTCTTTTTTTTTTTTTTTTTTTAAATTCCTTTAATTTTTTTTCTCCTCATGCTGCTAGGATCACTGTTGCATTTATCCTTAACTTTATTTCTGGGCAAGATGACCTGAAAACAAGCCACCAGAGTCTCTGGGGAGGTTTGTAACAAATAAACTAATGAAAACATCCATTCTGACCTCCCTCAAAAGATCTGTCTCCAAAACAGATGATGGTAAACACATTGTGGTACAGCAATCAAACCCCTCTCTCCCTGTTTTTGAAGAGCTTGGGAGAGAAAAATACCTCTTTGTAGTAGTATTTTTCAGCTTTTTGCTCTTCGTGAATAAATTGAATGTAGAACTGAAATGCTTTGAGTGCAGAGGTCATTTGAGAAAAGATGCACATCTACCAGTTGATTGAATCAGAAAATACATTGATCCAGGATCCTAACCAGTTCTGCTGTGCTGTCCTACGTGACTTGTGGATGCAAGCCAGTCTTCTGTTCTCTGTCAACAGAATGTTTGATGACTCAACCGTTTAACAACACTGGACCAGATAATAATCTGGATGTTGTAATCTCCCTGCTTGCTTTTGGGGTCTACCCCAATGTCTGCTACCACAAGGAGAAGAGAAAAATTCTTACCACTGAGGGGCACAATGCGCTCATCCACAAGTCATCTGTCAACTGCCCTTTCAGCAGCCAGGACATTAAGTATCCATCGCCCTTCTTTGTTTTTGGAGAAAAGGTAAAGCCTTTTGAATTTGTTCTTGATCACATGCTGCCAAGTTGTCTAAGAGGCTCTTTTTGGTAAACAAGTCATATGAAAAAAACCCTAAACTGTACAATATTTAGCTTGGGGTTTGGGTTTTGTTTGTTGGTGGGTTTGTTTTTTTGGTGTTTCTCTCCCTGCCCCCTCCCCCCAAAGTGTACCTTATGAGGTCATGGTGTCACTCAGCCTTCCAGTAACTTCCAGTCTCTAGAAGTAGAGCTGCGTAGAAAGTTCTTGTGAGTGTTGTGGAAACAGCCAGTTCCTAGACAAAGATCTAAATTATTCTCTTCTTTAAGAGATAGCTTCAGGAGCTCTTCCATACTAATTAGGCACTAGAGAATTTTTGCCCTTAGCACTTCTGCTACTTATGAATCCAGAGAGAAAACAGGAACATGTAACATGTCAGTGAAGTGCTTCCTTTTTGGCATGTAGGTAATTGGTCATCTCTTGAGGACAACTCCCATTTCCCAAGCACCTCATAAAACCCCCGAGATGCTTTCGCCAGGGTCTCCATGACCTTTTCCTCCATCCCGTTAATTCCGTGTACTCACCACATACCGTACACGTACACTTAAGCTCCTGGGTGCTCTCCTGTGCTCCAGTGATAGCCATAATGAATTCAGCTGCTCCTGCTCACCCTTCTTTCAAGGAGCAAATGAAGGTGATGCCTTTGTGTAGGATGCACAGGAGGTGGTCCTGGGGCTGCCAGCCTGCTTGTGCTGCCTGTGCACATTTACTCTGGCACAGCAATGGGGAGGCCCTGAAGTGCTCTGTCACCTGTTGTCAAAACCAGCTGTGCGCAATAGGAGTTCCTCCTGCCTGGGAGGTGCTGTAAAGATGTTTTTGCGAATAAGCATCAAAATAGCAGAGTATCTTGCTGTAAGGAGAGCCTCTTAAGATCTTACAGCAGAGTGATGCTGTAGGGTTTTTTATTCAGCTTGTCTACACTGGGCCGTTCAGAATTACGGTTTATTTATTCTGATTTTTATATCCTCAGTCCTTTTTGCTGACATGCAGCTTATTTTAGTAATGGCAGATAAACCATTTCACTGGTTATAAATGGAATTTTGATTCCTTTGGGCACTGGCTGAGGGCTCAGCTTGATACTTTGGATTTCCACATACATAGTTCAGAGTTGTGGTGAGATTTTGCCTCTTCTTCACCCCTGATGTCAGGATGTCTTGACCATCTCTTTCAAGTGAGGTTTTCTAAAAACACCAAAAGACTTTTGAACTTAAAAAGCTGTGCTTTATTAAATCAAAGTGCAGATGGAAAACTAAGAGTAGCTAAGATGGTGGTTTAATTGTGGCTACGACAGCGCCTGGGGGAGGCTGGGGTGAAGGAGGGATTTCTGTGCAGTGCTCTCCTAGCCATTATGTACCTGCTAAAAGAAAGTTTCTTTCTGAGGTCTGGTCATCTGTTTCTTGCTGCGTTTGGCAATATCCCTCTGACCTGCAAGTTCAATGCTCCTTGCACTGGCCATTTTTCTGCCACAATTTCTATTCTGGAATTTTCTCTCTTTTCAGCATGGCTGGTAACTTCCAGGCAGGAGCAAATCTCTCTGAGGATAAACAAATACAACAGATTCTGCCCATTGTGCTCCTGTGTAAAAGAAAGGAGGGAGAGAGGCAATGTCAGGGTGGGAGGCTGAAATTCTAAGTCCTGCTCTTCAGTTCCTTTTTAAAACGAAGGGCAGTAACCCATGTAGTCAGTGCTGTTATCTCTGGCTCTGGTCAGACGGCTTGATATGGTCCAAATGCTCATTTCAAGTACAAGCTTAAGGTCTCGTTTCTGGAAAATGACAAAGCAGGCTGGTTGCATGGATGTGCAGCTACTTCAGAATTTGCATGTGTAGGACTTGCAGAAGCAGGAAGATAATTCAGCTATGCCTTGGTCATTTTTAGGTGGCAAAGCATGAGATGGCCCTTGAAAAATGTCAGCTGTATAATTGTAGATATGCACTCATGGAAAAATGAATACTTTTAAGTGGCAGGTAGTTTTTTGGTGGTAGAGGTTGTTGTTTTGGGTTTTTTTCACACCAACCAGTACTGAATCCCTGCCTAGCATTCAATTTTGTGTCTATGTGTGCTCTTGTAATTCCCTAACATTATGCCTAGATTTTTATGTGGGGTGTTTGGTTGTTGGGTTATTTTTCCACAAAATTCTCTGGTTTCAGTGACCAGAGAAGGGTGTAGGGATCTGTTTTCTATTTCAAGGATCATATTCCTCTTCCACCTGCAGATTCGAACACGAGCCATCTCTGCCAAAGCAATGACCTTGGTGAGCCCGCTGCAGCTGCTTTTCTTTGCCTCCAAGGAAGTCTGGTCGGATGGAGAGCTCATTCTGGTAGATGACTGGTATGGGCCTCCTTGGTGCTTGTAATGTTCAGGTCTATGAAAGAGCACAGGCTGAGGGGGAGCAGCTGCTAATACAGACCTAAACCTCCCTAGAACAGGGACCCTAGAGCAAGCAGGTTGATTGTGAAGGTGTTACCTTTGTTTCCTGTGGGGAAGAGAGAGGTTTATATTAGCAGCACTGTCATCCAGATTGTCTGCTTAAATCGAAAACATGGTGCCAGGCAGTTTCCATAAAAACTGCTGGTTTTTTCCCCTTTAACTGGAATGTGAATCAGAATTATTATGTATTTTGGGCCTCCTCTTCAGACAGAGGCTGAGGAAGCCTTGTTTTTAAGTCTCGGAAACACAGCCTGAGGAGAGAAATGGTTGCCGCTAGCAGCATACTTTTTATGGCCGTGACCAAATACCATCTGGATGTTGTCTTCCCCCCTGCTGCTCCCCAGTCAGTAAAATGAAGGTGAAGAATTGCTTAAGCTTAATTCGCTAATAACTTTGAGGGTGGCCTGGAGTTTTCAAAATCTTGAGGAGCCTCATGGTTTTATTTACTGGTTTTTTATTGTTCTGTTTTGACGCTAGGGGTTATGTATTGGATCTGAGTATGTTACATCTGAAGAGCAGATTTAAGCAGAAGGATAGTTATGCTTTAACAATGCTAAATTTTAGGGATCTTTCCAATTTGCTTCCTGAATTTCATGCCTCTTCGTTGATGAATTAAAATTGCAAAGATGAGAATATAATGTCTGGCTCAGTGTGTGCAGCACTCAATGGAAAGATGAATGAACATCTTTTGAAACAGGTTCTCTCCTAGGAGCAGTAATACATCTAATACACTTTGCTCTAGGATCAAGCTGAAGATGCCACACAATGTGGCTGCCTGCATCACTGCTCTGCGTGCTGCGATGGAGGCTCTGGTTGTGGAAGTGACTAAAGATCCTGAGACTGTTCGAATGCTGGATCCAGCACATGAGCGAATGTTGAATGTGATCCGTCAGATCTCCAGGCCGTCAGCCGCGGGCATCACTCTGATGGCTGCCAGTGCAAGGTTAGCTGGGCTCCGTGGGCTTGTGCAGGCTGAGCTCTGGGGTGAGGAGCGCTCGCCACCTCTTGCCCCCAGGGACATCACAGAACCCAAACAGAGTAGGTCCGAGCTGTCAGCTCCACTGCTCACTCCCTGCACAGTGGCTGCAGAAGTCTGTAGCTCAAATAACCTGGAGAGTCTTGTCCCATGTGGTCAGGAGCTTCAGGCTTTCACTTCAAAGTCAATAGTCTTAGTGTATGTAAAACTGTCATGTTCGAAGTCTGATGCAGGCAGGTCACTACCTGTTTCCACAGGAAGGACAAGTGACTCTCAGGAATAAAAGCTGTCATTGCCTCTTCCAAAACACAATGACTTTTAAAGAAAAGACAATCCACATTTATTTTGGGCGAACCTATTCATCTTTGCCTCTGGAATTAAAATGATTATTTGGATGTGCTTGCACCCCTCTTGCCCCTTGTTTTCATGTCTTGCTTCTGAAACAAAGAAAAAACACCGGTGAGCTGTTAGTAATTTAAGGAACAAACCAAAACCCAGCTTCGATGTATGGTTCACTGTGTCTTGTGAGGAGCTAAGTAAATATCACTGTGCTCATGTAAACAGGAACAGGGGTCCCTATGTGTTTGTGTGAGCTGCAGAAGTGGGATTGAGGGGAAAACTTTCTAGGTGTAGTCCTGTCGGAAATTTAGAGGAGGGACTGCTTATGTGGCAGGGCAGGCCACCAGCTTTTCTTTACTGCAGTGGAAAAGATGCAAAAGTACAACTGGAATTCAAACATTGTATTCTGTTAACAGAAAATAGAGGCATCTTAACAGAGTGTCTTGGCAATTGATTATTCCTGTAATATTTTAAAAACTGGAATCTGTAAGATTGCATGGAGTATGGATATATCTCAAGTATCATGTTTCTCTTTGCCAGGTTCGGGGATGGTCCTCGCCCCCCCAAAATGGCTCGCTATGGCAGTGGAGGTGGTCTCAGAGGCTGGGGAGGCTACTCGCGTGGCTCCGGCTACAGAGGTAGAGGGTACAGTGGCTACAGCTACCCTGGCAGGTGCTTAGGGGGAAGGGGATACCAAGGTAGCCTGCGGGGAGGCTACGGAGGTGGGGGTGGCTATCGAGGAGGAGGCTATCGAGGAGCCAGTGGTGGCTTCAGAGGAGGCTGTGGGGATCTGGGGAGGGGTGGGTGGTAGGGAAATTCACCGAGGTCTTTCCACTTTGGCAAAAGTGCATTTCTCTCCCGAATTCCTTTCATGCTGTTACCAGTTTGTCGTTTCAGTTCCTTAGGACAAGTACAGCTCTGTAATATGTATCATGCCTTTAGAGAATTTACTGCAAGTTGTATGATTTTAGTCTTAATAAAGAGTTTGTTTTTAAAGACTTACTTTCGATACATTTAATTTTGCATTTGGATTTAGATTCAGATTTTGAAGCAGTCTGTTGTTAGTTTTGTTTGTAGGAGGGATAAGGCACTCTGAGGAAACTTTTCAGTGTCTAAAATCATCCTCTGCCAAACAAATTCCGAATTACAGAACTTGGGCTCAGTGAGGATTTTTCTTTGTTGTCTAATAAACTGCACAAATAGGCCTTGCTGCTGTGGTTTTCTGCCTGTGCCAGGCAGCACTTGGTTCCTTCGCAGCCAGCCGCTGGCCTGCTGCGTGCTGTGTTACACTTCATGGCGCAGCAGATGATGAGCTCTTTTGCTGATCCAGATAACGCAGGAACACGGAATACCTTTTTCAGGACTGATGTGATGCTTCTTGTCTCTGCAGAACCTGAAGTGATCTCAGCAGCGTGAACTGTGCCTTTCGTCTGAGGCAGTGTTCATTTGCATCGCTCCTCCAAAATAGTCACGCTTCCTTCTTCCAAATGCATGTGAAAAACAGCAATTCTTTAATGAGAATTCATTGAAATTGATTGCAGCCTGTGGATTCCAGACATTCAAAGGTCAGCTAGCTGCCTGGTGCATCTAGAAGTATATTTACACAGAGGGGGTAAAAAGCCCTCCAGTGAGGTGTGGGTTCCTCCGTACCTCTCAGACTAGCACCTGGGAGGTGACCCTGAGCAGGGGCGAGTGACACGGGGTGCGCTCAGGGGCAGGTTCCTCTCAAAGGTTTCCTACAGTCAGGCAGTGTTGTGTAGGAACACCTGTGTGAGCAAGAGGAGAGAAGTGCTCCAGCTTACTATAAATGTGTGTGAATGGGGTTTTTTGGCCCAAACTTGTTGGGCTCTCTTGCCTCTTATTGCATGGCCACAATACCAGCTGTGCTGCCTGGGGCAGCAGCAGGCAGGTACTGCCTCTTGCATGTGCCATGTACTGCAGCAGCAGAGGAAGACATCTGTGGGCACAGCTCGGTATGAATCCTGTTACATTACCAAGTCTGATGAGATTAAACTCACCACTAATCCAACTGGAATGCTTATTCAGAACCAATAATTAGTTGTGCTTACTGGGGTGTGGAAGATGTTGGTGTTTGAGTGAAGTTCAAAGCAAGTCCAACATATTTCGTATTTCTAACAGAGTTCTTAAAACCGTAGGTAAGGGTGAAGGACTTTCCTTAATCAAAACTGCTAAAAGCCAGACAGCACATGAAGCTTAGATACCCAGCTATGAACTATATCATCAAGTGTATCAGTATTCATCTCCAAACTTCAATATGGGATTCATTTGGAGCATGTATTATCTTCTGCGTCATCTAACGCAGTAAGTTCCCCAGTCCTTTTGGCTGATTGTAGACTTTTCTGTAGACTGAAGAACGGTTACTCAGTCCATTTTGGGTTCAGGAACAACCTGTTAGGGAATCAGAAGGGATGGATGCTGAAAGATGTGCTGTAGTGTTGGCCCCCTTGCCTTTCCACATACGTATTTATTGCATCCAGACAAAACTTGCTTTCCTTGGCTTGTCCCTCAAACATTGTGTTAGCTCAGTTGCATTACTAACACAAACCCAGAAACATGAAGCAGATGGCAAACGATTTTAAAAAGAACTATAGTTAATAATGTTAGTATTTCACCTACAAGTCTGAAGTATGATCTAGTATCTGTTAAAGCTTTCTAATTTCCTTTAGCTCTTACTGGTCTTCAAAAGAAGTCAGCATTTAAACAGGAGGAAGGAGAGACGGATGAAAGGCGAGCACAGACCAGAGCTTAAGAGAGGGCCCCTCAGCAACAGGCTGTTCAGCACTGCCTCAGTCTTTACACATGCAGAAACAGAACCAGAGGTACTGGGAAAAATTCAGATGAACTCCAGTGAGCTGGCCTCCCCTTGGAGCACAGTGTTGCCAGCGGTTCCATGACTGAGTCGTGCTGTTTCACTGAAGGTTTTGTTCTGGTGAGGTCTTCATGTGTAGTGGGGCCCTTTGCAGCAGCCTGCTTTCAACTACACAATTACCATTAGCATTTCCATACTTCTACTGGTAAGTTACTGGTAACTTTTAGGAGGTGGAATAGGATACCAGGGATTATCAAGGATGTGTACAATATTCTATGATACTAGCAAAAAATGGTTTTACTGGGCACACTTTGATGTTAAGTCCTAGCTAAAGAAATTCCCTTTTTTAGAGTAAAGTTGATGTTTCTCCAGTCTGTTTACAAAAATTACTCTAATTTGTATCTGCAAAGCTATTTTTCACTGTTAATGAATAAAGACCAAAATAAGTCACCTTAGCATTAGTGCAGCCCTGGCTGTGACAGGAGGTCTCCCTGGTACTGGTATGATTGCAGTGATGAATTCTGTAACTCCAAGATAGCTGTGCTTCTTGGGTACAGCTCAACACCAGAGCCCTGTTCATTAACAAAAAGATTAAATGTAATTTCATGTTGCTTGTAAGAATTGTTAAAAAAAAAATATGGGTATTTGAGGGTACAGCCAGATTTAATAACGTATGAGACTGCGTAGTTCACACACCTGCATTGGGAGTTGCTGCTGGGATGGAGCTGGCAAGGATACGGGTCCTGAGGAGCGCTCATGTCACAGATTGCAGAGGGAGCAGGTGCCGCAGACTAATTACAGTCTACAAATTACAGCTTAGTTGGTTTTATCTATGTGCCTAGTATTTTACATATTAAGGAGTGTCAAGCACAAAAATGCTGCTTATCAATATTCAGTCTGGTTTTTAATATCTCATCCATCAGGACCATTAAGTGGGAAAGCAGTAAGCCTTGCCTGCACTTCCCACGCCAGAAATTAATAGCACAGTCTAAACAAGGATTGATGTGCTAATGAGGAGCTTAAACAGCCTGGGTACAGAAAACTGAATATTAACCTGAAATGACATGTACATTTTTCAGAGCAAAAAATGAGCTTGCAATGAATTTACTGTGTCAGTAAGTTGATCTGTGCTTTGTTTCAAGAAGCCAACCTGTCAGAGTGCTCATGTTTCTTGTGCAACAAAATCAGTTATCTGAAACTCAGGAAGAGCTACCTGAGCCCCAGTAAGCTCGCTGTCTGGCGGTCAGAGCAGCCCCAGCGAGCACAGACACCAGTTCCTTCGCACCTTCGTACACAGTTTGCTATGGTCACCTGACCACGCTCAGCAGCCACCGTTGACTGTTCTTTGCTGTCCCAACCTAAGGTACATTTAGCTTTGTGTCTTGGGCTTTTGATACCACAAAGCTCTCATGAGGGGGTTTGGAAACAATTGCAGATTATTCTGGTTTTCCGGTTCCAAGTGGAAAAGGAGAGGAGTAAAAGTAATATTGGCAATAGCGTCAAACCCATAATATGAAGGACAACACTGGTCAGTTGATTAAGTAATCTGCTGTGTTTAAAAACCTCTCACATAAATACTAACAATGCTACCAACTCATTAGGAAGTTGGTGTTAAATCAACTTCTTAATTTATGGACGATGTGCTTGCCTGCGTGATTTTAATGCAGCATGGTGCATTAAACAAAATGCGAACGGCTCAAGTTTCAAAAGCCTGGTGAGCGGAACACAAAGCACAAAGGCATAGATTGTGTGTCTCTGCACAAGAGGGATGAGAAACAGCATCTTTGCTTTTGTCTCTGAGGTGGTATTTAGTCAGTCACAGAGGAAATCTAAGTGTCTGCCTTTTATTGCTTTGTTTGAGTAAATATGCAGGCTATTCTACTCTACACACTGGTACTCCAGGAGCACTTTGCACAGTGTACTCCAGGGTAACAACTGGAAAAATGTCTTTAGCCATAGAGAGATCGCCACCAGTGGAGAGAAATTCAACATGTGATCGGATGAACTATGCTATGATCCTTGCTTGGAGGAAGTTTAAAGGAAAACTAAGTGGTCAGTTGTGGCATCGACATGGTATCCCATCATCTCCAAGGAGGATAAGTCCTTCTCTTGAAAGGAAATCTTTTCCCTTAAGCGGTTTCTTTATAGGAAGAGTCTCTCTATGGAGTTATTTAGAAACATTTGTACTTGGTCTGTAGAGCATGTGTTAAAAGTGTGCCCACACTGAATTGCTCCTAAGAACACTGACCAAATTAGCATTGCAGTTAGCTAATTGATCTCTTTTTTTGCCTTCAAATAAAAAAATAGGGTGAGTTATGCCAGCTGGAGGAAAGTTCATGTCACAGGTACAACTTTATCAAGGTGAGCGGCTTAGCATGCGAGATTGTGATGCCTTACCTGTCTCTGAAAGCAAAATAATTGAGATGAAGGCTTCTAATCTGGAATGTGTCTGCTCACCCTGTGCTTTGACGGGAGAGAGATCTGAAAATGGCTGCCTACAAGCACTTTGTCAGTTCAAACATTGTCTGCCAAGAGTGTGTGGCCTCGCTGTGTGCAGCAGAAGGGCATGCTGCACTGGCACACATGAGCTCTGAGACTCACTGACATTTTCCATCGCCTCATTCCAAATCTCCCTTGTTGCTTGCTCACCAGCTTCCTCGTGCTTTTCTCCTGACACTGTCAAGAGCTCTGAAACCTGCTTCGTATTTCCTTTTGGCAATAATGGAAAGATACATTAATGCATCCTTAAAGCAAACTGGATAAAAAGTCCTCACCAGTAGCTTTGCGTGAGGCTACGTTGGGTCTAGCAGGATGAGGAGGTCCTTTAAAGAAGCAGGAGGTGCTGCCTTAGTGTTGGTGAAGCATGTGCGTTTGCAGTGTGCCTGGGCAGAAAAGGCAGAGCTAAAAGGGCAAGTAACGGATTCCGTTTATCTGTATTTCTTCTGCTGGGAGCTTTGCTTTCCCGCTTAGCACAAGCCTTCCTGTCGCAGAACCGCCAGCTTTAGCAGGATGTGTGGCAGTGACCCTTCGCTCCTGGAGGTAATGCCCATTAAAACAGCACACTGGGACCGAGGGACAGCTGAAGGAGCGCTTTTGTATTACTTTTGGAATACTAAAAAGCATAAAAAAACCTGATGGAGTAAAAGATAAAACTTGGTACCCAATGCCATGTTTTGCAAGATACATGTGATGGTGTAGGCATCAACCCGAACAAGGAAACGTGTACGAGTGAATGCAGGTGTTCAGTGCTTGCAGGCTTTGAATCTGCAAGGTGTGAGTTACTGAAGTGTGGCTGGAAAGTTTGCTGATGCTCATTTCTTATTAAGCCTGTTACCTTATGGGAGTGTTAAATACAGTGCCGATGTTGGTGTTCTTATTAAAAAAAACGACCAACCAACAACATCAAACAACACATTTCAATATCCATTAGGGAAGAGGGCTTGTCTATTTTAGAGGTGCTGCTACTGCTTAACTTTATGCTGCCGTAAAATATGTATATTTTTATATATACATATGTTTTATGAAATTGATTTTTCACTGAATTCCTGCTATATTGTATTCGAGTTGCACAGTATGTTTTCCCTAGGTAGTAGCTAACAAATCATACTCGGCTGTTTATTTTCACACTGAGAGTTTTAAATCCCATTAAAAGCTCTGGGAAACTTCCTGTTTCCTATCATTTGGTAAAAACCGTTAACCAGGACTGCTTTTGAGCTATGTTTCAGAAAGACAGAGGTATATTATCAGAGAATGCAATACTAAGGTCCAATAATAACATCTGTAGTTGAAGTTTACAGCCTCGTATTCTCCTGGGAAAACGACTGCATGGTCTCCACTGTACCAGCTTTCTAAAGCCATGTTCCAATTATCGTGTTGCTCAAATGGAGTGTCCATAGAGAAATCTTCCACCCGTACAGGAAAGAGTGAGCACCACTTTCTACATTTGAGCAACCTTAAAGAAAGGCAAAAGTAAATTTTCAGATTTACGAGCAATTTAAAAATGTTCCACCCTGTTCTGTTTCCTGCAGTCAGTTCATTTTGCAAAGAGCTTTTTAGATAGCAGGACTGTGTTTGGAATTCCAAGTTTTCCTCCCACGCTGCCATCTGCAAAGAGACATTCAGAGAGACTGTATTGGAAAATACATGAAGAACTGGGGTTTTTTCCTAGCTACTGTTTTTGTGCACGTCTAAGCTCCTGTCCTATAGTTAGTGTCTGTTGTGTAACTCCCCACTGTTTCTCTTGCCTTTTGCTAAAGAAATTAGTTGCTCAATGTAGACAACTGGGTTTTGGGGTTTTTTTGTGGGGTTTTTTTGTTTGTTTGTTTTTTTGGGTGGTGGGAGTGGGGGGAAGGGGAGTAAGAGTTTGTCTCAACTGCATCAGCATGCTTTTCAAGGAAAGAAATTGGAAGAAAAAGAGAATTCTTGACTGTGGTGAACAGAAAGAATAATAATATATTTGGTCACGTACTCTGTGCCATCTGCCACTATTACAGTAATGATGGCCCAGAATTCTCACCTGCGGATGGAAAACAAAAAGTTGAAGGTCCAGGCCTGAAAAGATACATAGTAGGTGGTACCTAGGAGTCTGGAAAGACTTCCAAGGAAGAAGAAAAGGTACCTCAAGGCTTTGTGGTTTTTTTGTTGATGTTACTTATTGTAAAGCATCCTAGAAGATGATTTCTCTTTCAACTGATGGCCCATTTTCATGCTGCACTAGGGATAATTCCGGCGCAGTAACCACTTCAGTTGGTTCTCCCTGTCGTGCTCAGTGGCTCAGACCACCTACTTGCCACATCCAAATCCTGAAAATACACTTTAGCTTCATGAAATACCAAGGCTCTGGGCTTTGGCTTGTTTGAAAACAAGTGCTGAAGTCTTAAACACAGCTCTTCCAGTGTAGCACCTTTAGAACATTTGTTTGACAAACTAATACAGCTGGAGCCAAAACTGCTTTGATGGAGTTTGATTATAGAACCTAAATCACCATTTCATGGTGGATTTACTGTAATTTTAATTCTGTTCTTTCTTACACAGGAACTCTGCTTCATTCCATCCACCCATAAGTGACATTCCTGAAGATGTTTTCTATATCTGTTTTCTACTCATCCTCCACTTTTTACTCCTTCACTCTGCAGGCTTGATCAATTCTGGGATTTGGTGGCAAGAAAGAATTTGAGGATTTAGGAATGATCTAAACTCTGCACGGTGGGAACTGTATAAGCATGGCCTGCCGGATGCTCTCAGAGCAGAAAACTTCTGTGAGAAACTCCCAGTAATGTCATATTTTCCAAGGCACTATTATAAATTTAATTTTTTTAAAATCTTCGAGTGACTCAGAAATCTGGCACTGTCTGAAGTATGAGCTTTGCTGGTATAGTATGAGTATCTGCTGTGGGAGGAAGGGTAGACTTTGACGTTAGGAGTTCTCCTAATCCAATTAAAGATGAATTTAAGGAACCAAGGTAGAAGAAAGGAGAAAGAACCACAAATAACAGCTGCTGATCAGAGTTCAAAAGTCTCAGGACAACCAAAGACCATGGATGTAAAAGTCAGGATTAAAACACAGTACATTATCTAATACAAGGACACATTACGGTAAAAAGCAAAAAAAACCTTTATTATACTGGGCCAGATACCAAATAGAACATTTTGCCCAATATACTTCTTAAAATACAAAATATTTCTTATCATTAGTACTTCTGGCACATAATCACTCAAGTCATAATTAAGGACTTTATACACTTATTTACATGAGAAAAGAGATTTTTCTCCCTGACGCTGCCTATGTAATCCCACCAGAAGGTTTAATCCAGTTTCACATTAATTGTACGTTCTTTATATTCTGTGTGCAATGCAAGGCACCTGTAGGTTAGCCCATGAATATGCAGGCATTGAAAACTGCAATTTCAAAGTACTTACAGATTGCTAAATAACCTGGAAAACAAGCCCCAGACTATTCAACCAAAACAATCTTTTTTCCCCTCCGCTGAACTATTTTTATCTTAATTCTTATCTCTAAAATGGTGGCAAAACCCCCACATTCACTAGAAGCAGTAGAATAATACATTCATTAGTTTTCATACTGAACCAATGTACTTTCACCTGAAGACTATGAAGAGATCATGCTGGAAATGTTAAATATTCATAGTAGTGGATTGAATGTAAACATTTATTTACAGTGAAATGGATTTATTGAGGACAGTAATAAATCAGTTGTGCATTCAGAGGGTAGTACTCAGGCTCTGCGTTAAACAAGGCAGACATCCAATTAAAAATGCCATTATTTTACGGACCCCACCACTGATGAAATATGGTTTGCTGTGGAGCTGCCTTTAAAGTATGTAATTTCACGGCAGGCAGTTGTCTGCCTATCTGCACTACTCAAACTCATCGAAAATTACTGGTGCGGCTCAGCCCTTGAGCTGGTTTTGCCAAGTCTGCCAGGAGTTTTGGAAATGTGCAGGGAAAGTGGTGGGCAGGCAATCCCGGAGCTGCTGCCTTCGGAGGAGGCTCAAAAGCAGTGTGCGGTCACGCCTGACTTCTGCAATGTGTTAAGGCAGCTGCACAGGCATCCGTTTTTGCTTTCTAAATGATTTTAAGATCTTAACCTCATTTCATGTAGACTGTTGAGAGTATGAATCTACACACATGCCCTCTTGAGATGCAATACAGTCCTGCAGCTGCTCATTCATTAGCATTTACCAGTTCTTCACCAAACCTAAACCAAGGCAGGACTGCTAAAGATTTAAATTTTACCCGTGTAGTAGCCCTACAGGAAAGGGCAACATCAAGTGTTTTACTTTTTTATAATAATGCTGTTGCAAGTGTTACAAAGCATCAGGAAAAAAACACACAAATTTTGTAATGTACAATTGTGGCACTTGTTAACAAAAAGTCATTTTGGAAGGATAACAAGCATCAAACGTACCTTGGAATAATTAGGGTTTTTTTTCTTTCTATTTTTTTCTCCTAAATTTTCAGGGGCATAATGAACCAAAAGTGTTACTGGAGACGTAGGTCCTCTGTATCTTCAGCAGTTCAGACAGCCTTACAAGTTCACTTTTTCCAGTATTCATCAGCTTGTCCAGCTGCTGGATCTTCTTTAACATTACATTGATAATGAATCAATTCCAAACACAAGATTTTATAAATTTCCAGATGTTTTGTTAAAATGGTGACCTGCTGCAGCACAAAAAAGTTCCTCAGTCAGAGCTGATTATTTCTCACAACTTTCATCATCATCCCGGCCCCTCCGGATGATGCCACTGAAGAATGGAAAGGATAGCATCACGTTACAGTATGCAAGTGGATACAGCAGCAATAGAGAGCAGGAAAACTTTGTCTTTTTTTAAAAAAACATATATGTAAAAGCTTGCAAATAATTTTCTTAATATGGAAAGACTGCAAAAAATATAATTAAATGAGGGAAAGTTCTGGCATAACTATCATTTGTGGGAGGGAAGAGGAGGAGTAGGAAGCATTCCAGGACAATAAAACTTACCTGTTCTGCAGAATATAATTGGTAGCATACAGAACAAGCAAAACTTTCTTAAAGACAAGAATTTGAGGTCGGTAGCATTATTGGATGTTTCAGGGAATCTCCTGAATACATCCTTGCAGGGAGATATGGCTGAAAGACATGGGAACATGTAAACATATTGCAAAACCAACTGTGCAAGCAGAAGGAAAGGCTCCTAAACTCAGAATATGAAAACTAATCACAACAATGGAACTAGCTTGGTTCTGTTCTTAGGAGAAGCCAAATCAGAAGATTTCTGGTACATCCCTGACTGTGAAACAACGTTAGACTTTTAGATATTTGTAATCTCTTGGAATGCCCCTATGCTCATAAACAAACAAAGCCCAAAAGCCCTGGATCTTGCACAGATTGATGCAAGAAAGGCAGAATGTGTATTTTAGGACAGGTTTTCATGCGTTATAGGTCTTGAGACCCATCTCATTTGACCAACCAGTCTCAGATGAGATAGAAGAAACTCAAATTAATCAACTACATTTTGCTAATTCTCTAGTTTGTAACCTGAATCTCGAAGAGCCAGGAGAGAGCTTTGAAGCGCTTGCTCACATGCATACCGCACACGCATCCAAACTGCTTGGATCAGTTAGGACAACAGATGAGCAGTAGCGCCGGTGTTTACTGCGTGACCTTTTACAGCTGCCATAAAATGGTTCCTCCTCCTCCCTCAGGGCTAATGCAGACATTTGGTTTGGCTAGCAGAGCTGGCAGGCTGCTCGTAGGACTAGCCAGAGAGTCAGCAATGCTTCTGGAATGGAGTTTGGCTTTGCTCATCATTTGGGCGAGGCAGTGGTCTGCCACAAGAGGAGAAAAAGAGAAGAGGTGTTAAAAAATTATCACACCTTTGTCTTTAAAAACCTGTTCTTCTGGTGCACTCGGGTGGGAGAGCTGCACTTGGATTAGCCCAGCAGGTGCTGGGTGGCTCTGCTACGCTGGTAAAGAAGAAGGTGAGCAAGGGCGATGAAAAAACAGATGGGTTAAGCCACACTGACCAACAAGAACAGACCGAAAATAGACACCAGTGGGTCAGCATCTTCATCTTGTGCCAATCCTTCCCACAGCAGAGAGATAAAGAGCCTGTCAAGGAGCTCACTAAGGAACTTCCAACTTCTTCAGCCCAGGAGAGGCACTGGAGAGGCTGTCAGCCTCCGGAGCATCTCTGATGCAGCAGTTATCACAGAAGTTTGTCTCCAAAGAGCTTTTTTTTGTTTTTCATAGGAGTGCCTGTTTTCACGTCATTACAGTGGTTCACAAAGCATCTATAGGAGGATGTGGATATTAGGTAGAAGTTGAAGGTGCAATGCACTTTGATCTTGGCTTTATGTAAATTAGGATAAATCACGCAGGAAGATGTTCCTCTGCATATGCTAATGACTGCTAAAAAAAGGATCACCATCATCATCAGACAGTGAGAGACTCAGAGCTGGACACTAGGTTTAATATCAGTTTGTTCTCAAAACTCATAGTGAACAGCCACCAAAGCAGCAACAACAACCATCTCACTAACATCAAACGTATTAAAAAACCTGAAAGAGGCAATCTTACGTTGGATGAAAAGCAAGCAGTTACTGCATTTGTTTGGAAGCAGATCCTCCGTGCTCACTCTTGGCAATAACACAAAAAATTTTTAACACCCTGGAGATGATTTACTCATACAGTACTTTGAATATTATTACCAGGAAAGACTTCAACAGGTACGAAACCCACTGTGTAAATGAATGTTGCTGTTCTCTGCTGGGAATCATGCATTCCCTAGGTTCCTCTAACTGCATGCTCGTATGACCCTCATCTACTCTGTTGTTAAGGGTCTGCAATTTTTGAAGTAGGCTATAATACATAAAGTGAGAAAACCAAAGTCAAACCATTAGGAAAAAAATCTGCTTATGAATCTTTATTCTAAGGGTGAGGCACCAAAAATGAAGCAAAACAAATCAACAGCTAAATGTGAAAGCATTTTCACATTTGCAGACTCTTGAGACCTTGAGATTAAGATTTCTTTCTCTTCCGTCACTCAGTTCAAAGTCCAAGACTATGTTTTTCAAAACTTAGAAAAACTTTTGTCTTTTAGAGTTCCAAATTCTTTACTCAACAAAGTTTTAAAACAATTTAGTCTTCATTATTTTGCAAAGAAAAATCTCTGGGATTCAAACTGATTGCCTTAGAACTGTCACTTTAAATTTATCACTGGGAACAAAGACAATGTTGCAACAACCTTATCTCCCTGAGTGGTTCTCAATCGCAAGGGTCATCAGGATCCATACCAATGTTGCCTACTTGACATTTTTGACTGAAGAGATGTTTTAAAATGTCCTGTCAGCTCTCAAGATAAATTGCTGAAGCTTTAAAAATGCCATGCACCGGGAACAATAAAGCGACAAGGAGCAACGCCTCTGGAAGTAACAAGAATCAGGTGGGAGGACACACAGCTTGAGTGAGGAGACCAAGTGCCACTTTTCTGTAGAGCCAAGGATGGGCCAATAGAAACTGATAAAGATTTCTACATGAGGTCAACTCAGCCAGACAAGCTTCCTAGCAATGTGACATAGATTTACTCAAAACTCATGTTCAGTTTTACTGCATTTTAGCTTCAGGTTTTCTATGTGGTTCCTCTTACACCATTAACAACACAAAGTACACTTTTAAATATTTATGCTGTGGCTACAGCTCCTCAGTTAATGTTGTATCATCTATGAATGGCAAAATAATGCAAAAAGCTAAATGCCTTACAACTTCCAACACCTGGGCAATTCAAATCCAGCATCACCCTTGTCCCTCTCCAGGCCGGGCTTCCAACAATGTTCTGCCAAGCTCCAGTTCCTCCAGAACATTATCAACCAGTTCTCTTAGTGTATTTCAAAATAAGAGGAAAATTGTTTGGCAAAAGATATGGAGGCTTTTTGCTGACACAATGAGCTCTGAGGTGGCTTGCAAGTAACCTAATTCAGACAAAAGCCTACGCATGTTGGTACCTCTTGACGTTAGCATCATCATGTGCACAAAGAGCTACAGAGGCAGATGTAGCTGTATGATGTTGCGATTCAACGCACAGAGCTGCTTAAATAACTGTCTATAGCATTAAACTAAAAATCAGTATTTGTGAGAACAGCATCTCACCCTGTCATTCTTCCCAGGCAGAGTGTTTTTGAGTCTATGTCCAGTATGCTGGTAACTATAGTCACTATATATATCTACAAGTGAGCAAGAGAAGTGTGTTTAAGCTGTCCCAAATGCTGGTTTCTGAATGTACATTTTTAAAGGATGGTTCCTTTCCTCACGGCCTGTGACTTACATCTTCAAAGTTGTCTAAACAATGCAAGTAGCTTACTTGGCTTTCCCGCACTATAAAACTTACTTTGAGCTGCATCCAGCTTCGATGGAGTGTTTGTTTTCAGACTGAAACCTTCCCAGTTCAGCCTTGGTAATGGTGACCTTCAAACTCTGAGTGGAGGCTCTCCAAAAGAGATCAGTGGAGGAGGAGTTACTGTAAACTTAAATAGGGACTCAGGTCTGGTTTGTTTTGTTCCAAGTAAACAATCTTTGTCAGGAAAGCAAGTTTAGTGCCTGCAAAGACAGGTGTGTGTATAAGAACATTTATACTATTTCTCCATATGCTAATGGAGAGATTACTTACTAAAATGTACCCAATTCTCACATCCAGCATTTTTACAGTGCTGAAAATTTGGAGAGAGTTCAAAGTGATTATAAAGTATCAAGGTCAAAAATGGGTCTAATGAAAAGACTTCAGCCTAGTTAGCTTATTCAAGAGATGGCTGGGAACCTAATCTTCAGCTGAAAGTGTTTACATAACAGAAGTCTTAAAAGAGAACGTTAGTTGTCTTTCTAAGAAAAAAATAATATCTCTAATCACAACATACTGTGCTTGGTAATGCTCATCCTTCACTGAGAGAGACCCGTGGTGAAATTCTCTTATATTAAATACACTATATCGGTCATTAGCCTACTGATTTTAACATGAGTTTTTATGGATCATCAGGATACGTATTATCCTGGATACCATCAAGGATACATAAAATAGATGGCTAGAGAAGTTATCTCAACAAGTATTCCAACAGAAGATGTAATTAAATCTTGATGATGACATGTTCTGGTCTACTCTTGCAGATCCCAAGCCAGTTTTCTTTCATCTTTCCAAGAGGTATTTGGCCATTGCATTGCTGTCATCCTCTGCCTATAGACTATCTATCTTCTGCTCTGCTGTTGTATTAACCGGGTAGTGTATCACTATTTTAAGACCCCGGTAACAAGGTTGGTTCTGCCTCTTGACAGCTCCAGGACTGCACATACCTAACAAGGGTGCTTGTTCTGTGCCACCCCTGGTAATCGTTCTTCAGACTAGCCAGTCACTGGAGAATTCCAGCTCCCCAAGCTCCAGGAAATGTGAAAAACACAGGAAGTTATGGTGTGCAGCTACAGAAACTAACGTGCTGGGAAGAGTCTTGGTGGCACTGTACGGACCACGGTTTGAAAGAGCATTATGGTTCAGGCTGGGACAACAACCAAACAGACAACTGGCAATCTGTCCTTGTTGAGAAGACTTGCAATCTTTCTGTCCAGTTCCAGGCAGCACAAGGGTAGTAAGCGCTGCGCTGTCTTCCGCACAGCCCATCTGTCAGCTCATTTCTGTTTGCCTTTTCTAAATCGCTATATTCTACAACACATACTGAGTTTTCATTACTCGATACTCAGCTGAACAGTATCAGCTGTTACCAATACATTTAATCAAGTTTTTTCTTCCTGTTACAACCCTGTTAAAATTTTTTTGTAATATCTCAGGATAAACCTGTATATGTCTGATCTACCAAAGGACACTGAATTTGTCCGTTGTTGATCACACAGATCAGTTTATAAAGAACTAGCACTGACGAGTCCCTAAACACACCAAATGTAGGGCAAAAGAAAAAAAAAAAAGGCATGTTAATGACTTAATAATGAGTGTGAAATGTTTTTTCCAGTGCCCCCCAGCCATGCAGGACAGCAGGAGGCATTCTTACTGACAGCAACTGCAAGCACCGTGGGGGAGTGAGGGAGCGGCTGCCTGGTGCGTGGCTGCCAGCTGGGGTTAGACCATGACGGTGCCACCAGGTCTGTCCCTCACCTCTTCACATTTGAGCTTCCCCAAAGCAGGAATCCGAGAGAAGCCTGCAAAATGAGCTCACATAATTTAGCAGAAATAAAATAGCAGAATGAACAATTGCTTCATTGAGCTAACTCCTGTTTATACTCTGGAACTTGAATACATTGGCAATCCCAACTACAGGATGCGAGGAGAGTAACACACTGGGAGAACATCTGCCATCCCAACTGCGACCTGGAAGGAAACGTGACCGTGAGTACTTGGGTTCAGTATGAGAAAAATGCTAACTGTCTGTTGTACACTTCAGGGGACCGATGAAGTTATGTGTCCTCTGTTTGTGCAGCTTTTTTTCTTTTTTTCCCTTCTGTTCAGAAAGCCAGATGTTACTAAACTGTGACCTGGCCCTGTGACTTCCAGTGAGTGAATATTCTTTATTGCCTCTTGTCCTGAGAGACAGAATTTTAAAACTGGGCACCTGTACTTGTCCACAACTGAGTGGGAGATAAGGTGAAAACTTGAGTAAAAGCTTTCAAGCCTGACTTCTGCAGGTGAACAAACCAGGAAAGTCTCCTGCAGCTTGGCTCCTTTGGGACTTAACAGCCTCACATCCAGGAGGGCAAGGAATGTCTGGGAGACATAAACACAAGGTGGGGAAAAAAAAACCAAAAAAGAAATCGACTTTAAATATTTTCCTGAATTAAGGCAAGCTGAAAAGAACTCTTAGTGATTATCTGGAAGCTTACTGTGCTTTCAGATACTGCTCGGGGAATGACATTTACATATGCGTAAACGAATTGGAAGGGATTACCCCCCCCTTGGGCAAAACTCATTACATCCAATTCACCCGCTATGCAACCAACTTCCTTGTAAGAAGAAACACAGGCGCTTCAGCCCAATAAAAGAGAAGATGAATATCTCTGCGGATTTGTAAAGCCCTCAAACAAGGGTATAAAATTCATAACAATTCTATCTGGTGGTGTCTGGTAAATCAGTAACATGCCATAAGGCAACCTTCCCTGCTAACGTCCATAGCCAGGGACACTTGGCTAGTTCGAAATACAGGGAAATGCAGAAATGAACAAACTTACAAAATTTCACATGCTGTGTTAGAGCTTTGGAGGCTGCACTGAAGCACTGATGAAAATGGTATGCTAGGTATGTAGTACTATATAAAGATGTTTATGTTCTGGAGTCTTTGTTTTCTTAACCTTTGAAGCTAAACAGTTTGTGTGGCAAAAACTCAGTTGCCACAAGCCAGTGGCTGATGGGGTGGTGTGAAATGTGTTTTGAGAATGACTCAAGCCAAAAAGTGGACCAACGAAAACTACATTCTACGTTAAAAAACCACTGGACAGTTCACAATGAGGTGCTATTTTAAAGAGCATTCTGTGATTTAAAATCATATAACACTTGAGAAGCATGTTCTGGTTTCCAAGTGTCTAATGTCAATTCAATGTTAATTAAAATACACCGGCCTTTCATTGACAGGCATCTGAATCTTTGCGAGAAAACAGGAGCAGGAGGGACTGACATTACCATCCCATAAAGATGTCACCTATCCTCTGTACCCTCTCCTGGTGCTTACCGTAAGTTAACCCCAATTACAAAATAATGCAAACAATTACAGTTGATTGTATAATAAATCAACATGCCAAATCTTGATTTTAACTTCTTTGTATGATTTTAAAATAACATGCTCATAGCTGGAGGTAAATTAACGTATCAAAAATTAATTATCAGGTAAATGTTGCAGTTGATCTACTAGTATAAATGCTTTTAATGTAATTATATTCTCTGATGTAATAATTTCCCTGTGCTCCAAAATGGAAGAAATGAATAACAGTTGAAGAGACTATAGATTTCCTATTCTTTAAACATCTGACAAGTAAAAAAGCAGGACACAGGTCTTAAAATTTCCCATTCCTTTGCAATCACTGCATTTTTCTGAACACTTGACCTTGTCTTTCTGATATTTCCATGAACTGAGGGTCAGGAATAAAAATGTGGGTAGTATGTTGAGGTTCCCGTCAAGTAAATGCAGCTTACAGCTATGAAAACTACAGGGTTTTTTGCCTACTGAGTTCTTATTTTAATAGGTGTTCAAAACCTCTCCTTTAGGTAGCTTGCTACTGGTATTTCAAAAAGCACAAAAAAGTGACATTTAGAAGGAAACAATCTTTTATATATATATATATTTATAAGGCATTTTTGACATTTTTCCATTGTTTGTCATATCCACTGGTAAGTTTAAAAATGTCATTTCCTTCCCTAACAATCTTAATTTTTCTCTTTGCTTTGATATTCCATAAGTAGCAGCGTGAGCATCTGTACAGCTTTTTGCATGCTTTATACTAGGATAAATTCTCTTGTTATTCAAAAAATTACAGATGCAGAAGGAAACAGGAATTCAGCTGCTCCCAATGAATGAGGTTCCAACACTCTGCCTTATGGAGCAGGATTAATTCCTAGTCCCTGCAAAATTAAGGTATCTTCCAGTCCCGTGATACCTATGAATGACAGAACAACCAGGGAATTGTCTTGCACATTTACATTCTTCCCAGTTCCTATTATGACTAGAAGATCATAAGACTTAATACTCCCAGGAAGCTGTAGCTTGCTCTCTTTACCTGAGGACCTGGTAGGGTCAACACGACCTCTGGCCTCTGCAGACTGCATACTCTGCCCTAAGTCCTGGCCTTCTGGGTCTTTGGAGAATCTTTTGTTGGCTCAAAGAAAAGGGAAGGCAGGTAGGGTATCAGAGCACTGGCGTTTCTCCCAGCTTTTTGCAGCATGAATTGCAGGTGCTCTTCAGAAGCTGCCGAGACCCCTATCTACCTGCTATTTATTTATTTACTACCAACAGAAGGCATAGCAAGAGAGAGAGGAGTCATAAATCCCAACAGTCTAGAGTCAGAGAAAGAAAAAGAAGAAACATAAAGTAATATTAAGTCAGTAATGGTGCCATGTTATCCCACTGAGGTGGTCCATCTTCTGGCTACCTACTGCTCAAATGGAAAGTTCAGTCTCAATAGAAGTGACAGACCACAGAGGGGGATGAGTTTGATATGATTTGCCTAAGGGCACTTAGCATTCATAGCGATGTGTTAATGGATAGGTATTCGATCCTTTTATAGTCAGGAAGGAATGAGGGTAGTGTTTAAATGCTCTGCCAAGGAACATAAACAAAGTCAGAATTACAGTGGTGATGCTGGTAGGAAGGTCAAACCACTAGGGTGTCCCCTCTTTTCTTTTTTTTTAAAACCAAAACTAGTGGTTCCTTGTTTTACTGTAAAGAAAGCTGGTAGTATTGTCAAACGTAGCGATTTCAACCTTGTCTTTTCTGCGGTTTGTAATTTTGCAAAACTGATTCTTTTTTTTTTTTTTTTTTTTTTCCCCGACTGAAACTGCATGCAGTCCGTGTCTCATTATCCTTATGGTTGTTGAGCTTTTATGCTCATTTTCAGCTAAGAGTGATTTGGGTCAAACAAAAACATTAGGGAATACTACAGTGTACAGCAATTTCTATCAAAGCCACTGTACGTATTTCACAGCAACACTTTGTTCTTTCTGAACAGTAGATCAAGGGATTAATGTTTGATAGGGGAATGGTCTTGATGTGAAAAATAAGCTTTTGGTGTTCTCACAAACATATACCTTAAGATGGCTGAGTTACAAGCCTCTGAAAATTGCAGTTCATGTATGCTTTGTAGCTTTGCAGAGACTTTGTAGAGCTTAATAGCTATATTTTCAGAAGATTCTGTTCATTCCAAGTCCTTTTTTTGTTTTTGTTTTTTTTGGTTTTTTGTTTTGCTTCTGGCTACAGGGATGGAACAGATTTTCTCTGAATTGCTTTTGTCTAGTCTTTGCTGGCTGGAGGGCTTTGAGTACAGAGAATGTCTTATCTGTCCTCTCAGCTGGTCATTGTCTGACCATCCACAGACACAGGCAGTGCAAGGGAGAACGTAGCGAGCTGGAGGGTACCGGGACTAGAGATGGGGCATGCTGACAGATGGCCAAGAACAGGCATGGGTATGTACCCCAAAGGCAGCTCTGTGGGTCAGACTCCTTGTAGCTCCTCACCATTCACTGTATGCTCCAAGTTATGTGATGGGGAAGCAGCTCTGCCTCAGCTCAGTTCCATGTGGGAGCAGAGACAAGTTGCTGAGGAGCTTTAGGGAGAGAAACAAGTGGTTTGGGGAGATAGTGATCTCCAGATACTAAAATTACATGTTAGTGTTGCCATCCTCCAGCTGGGCATCCAGGTTTAACTCTTCTGGTGTCACAAAAAATCAAACTGCAGCTTGCTCATCATGACAAACTATTTATTTAGCAGGAGAAACGTGAGCTCTGCTCATCTAAGATCCGTCATCCGAAAGACTAGCCTTCTCAATCGACTGTCAGAGAATCATAGTATGGTTTGGGTTGGAAGGGACCTTTAAAGGCCATCTAGTCCACTCCCTCTGCAGTGAGCAGGGACATCTTCAACCAGATCAGGTTGCTCTGAGCCCTGTCCAACTATACAGTGTTTCCTTGAATGTCCCCTCCGTTAGATGGTTGATCTGACCTTGGATCACTGGGAATCATGTACTTCCTGTGATGAGGTTTCCTTCTTGAAGCAGTTCAAGTGGATTTGAATCTGCTAGGACTTCTGTCGACAGTTTTTTAAATAACCCTCTCCACTGCTTGGTGAGGCCTGTCGGCAAATAAAGCCACTATCCCTTTTGATTTCTTTCCAGTTATTTTCTGCATCTAACCTGTCTAGTTTGGGTTCTAATGGCTAGAAATGGCTAAAACATGGCTAGCAAACTATAGCAAACTGCAGAGCAGAAGGAAATCATTAGTTCCCGCTTTTATGTATGACCATGACCATACACAAATGCTACCTACACCACATCTACAAATTCCACATCAATTTTTCTGCAAGTCTTAAAGCATGAGTCCAATGGCGAAGAAAGACCTTCGGCTAAAAGCATACAGCATACAAAGCACTACAGGTTTTTACAGGAAAAAGAACTAAAAGAAGATGGAGTTTCTTAGAGACTGCTTTCTTGTTTTGTCTGTTTTTGAAAAGCAAGGGAAAGTTCCTAAACACCATGCTTAAAGAACATCAAACTTACAAAGGTGAGCTCTTACAATGAGGGAGGTGCTTGAATTAAGGTTGCTTTCAATAGCCATCTTGCATGAAGAAAAGAAAGGTTTTACAAACGATAAAACAGGAACACAATTTACTATTAATAAAATAATGATCATGGCAAGACTGACTGGCAGATTGTGCTATGAAAAAAAAGAGGTTGTGACCATAAACGATAGTTAAGAACTATCGGAAGACAACTTCAACCCTGTTGGCACTGGTCAAAAGAAGTTATCCAACTTTCTGCTGAAGACACTCCTGGGAATTCTGCTGGAAGGTCAGGAAGGATACTTGTTCAACAACTTCATTGTGATCACATGGGTTAACGGCCTTCATGGTGAGATACTCATGACCACCCCCAAGACGTGCACTACTTTTTGGGATGGCATTTTATCAGGCTTGGAAGATAGTTCTACTGGGAATGTTTTACAGTTAGTGTAAACAGCCCCAGCTCATGCATGTGAAGGATTTGCATAGCTATGCAAGTCAGTGAAGAACAGGACTCAGACATTATCCAAATGGATTTGGGTAAACAAGTTCTGCTCTTCACAGAGAGAACTACATCAGCATGTCAGAAACCTAAATATTGCTGGACTTTTTTGGTAGCAGAGCATCCATCAATGGACTCTGTAGTGCAAAAATGAAGGTGGCACTGAGCCTCAGCCTCTTCTCAGTGAATTTAGTGGCTCTATACTATAGATGTAGTATCATAGAGAAATAAATTTAATCTTTGGCACACTTTCATCTGTGCAGTGCACTGCTGGTTTACCGATTGAGAATGGGAGAGCTGGAAGGGAATAAGCGCTGAGGAACATTTCATCTCCAAGAATCCCACTGGATGTTTCAAGGCTCAGTGTGCCCATCCACGCACTACCCTTTCCCAGTTCCCTCATCAGTGGGCTTTACAAAGGCAGCTGTGAAAGTCACAGTGATACTGGACAGGCGAGTGGATGTCTTGGAGAGGGGAAGGAAGCTGAGCTAGGGCTGGCTCGGGTCCTTCTGGTGTTCTTGACATGGTCTAATGTAGGCTGCAAGATGTGGTTCCTTAAATTCAGCACAGGACTACACCGCAGAATAAAAAGAGGGAGTAAAGATAAAAGATAAAAATCTTATCTGCTAGGAATCAAAGATTATGAATTCATTTCATATACATCACCAGACATCCATTAACCAAAATGGGTTTTGGTTAAAAGGATGGGCTGTGTTTGAATCCACAATAGGAAGATGAAAAGCTGCACAGTCCTTTCATATTTTATTTTGTTTTAGCATATTGCTTCCCAACATCACAGTATTAAGAAGAGGCTACATCCCAGACTCACTTCAGAAAAGAGATAAAATAATCAGCTTATGTCTTTCATTTCTCCTGGTTTGCAGAAACTTGTAAGCAGCAGATTACCTCTCATGAACAGGTTCAG
The DNA here is from genome assembly GCF_023634085.1 of Falco cherrug. Lineage (NCBI taxonomy): Eukaryota > Metazoa > Chordata > Aves > Falconiformes > Falconidae > Falco > Falco cherrug. The sequence goes on along the minus strand of NC_073708.1, from coordinate 5,076,836 downwards.
AGATACTTTTTTATTCACCTACCTGTACTCACTCTACAGGATTATTTAGGATAATCTTCAAAAGAGCAACTAAGGAAGTCAAACTTAAACCATTTTATGAAACACCTTCTGCTTTCATGCCTATTAGCTCTCTTTTTCAGTTCTAGTAATAAGATTACAGTAACATTCTGCTTCCATAAAATCATGACAGGTATGAATATTAAGTAACCAGTATGGTTCTCTGATTTATTCTGTACTTCTACTGATAGTAGATACGTCAGACATTTACCACACTAATTCACATTCTCTGCACACCTATCGTTGATTGCAGAAGAACTTCTCTAAATGGGTGGCTTTAAACCATATTTTAATAGAGCAGCGCATTTCTTACACATTTGTAACATTGGTCCTAAGTTGCATTTGTTGCACTGCATGTGGAAGGAGATCGTCCAGTCCTTAACCTCATTCCCCCATCTGCACTTTCTGCCAGCCCCGTTGAAATAAGGTGTGAGACGCTTTAACTCTGTACAGCTTTTCTCTCCCGTTTTAGATGTGCCTGTGGGCCATTGCCTGCAGAAATCAATGTTTTGTCATTATTGCTGATGCTGAGACTGAAGCAGCGCCCGGCTGGTAAGAACAGAATTGAAATCCCACCTCGCACAGCATACGGGCACTTTGGGCAGTAGAAAGATGTGACGGATCCGTTGATCAAAGTTGCAGCAGTTTACATGCTTCAGTGGAATCACAGAGATTAGGCCAGCTGGGACTGTAGAGTATTTGTTCTGACTTGGTAAAATAAAGTTTTCAACCAAGATAGAAAACCAAGCCTAAAGCTTGGCTTTTATCTTCATAAAAAGAAATGGTTTAGAGCAGGTTTTTTTCCATGCTCCCCAATGCACTACTGGAGACTGCAGCGTGGATTCTTTTCACATCCACCTGTAAAAGCATCTGAATTTTATCACCCAGCCTTCCAGAATTTTGACTCTTTTGCACTGACTCTTTGGTGAATCTGCTGACTTGCTTGCTTCTGTTTAAGTGGTTTTGGTTATTTGGTGGCGGAGGAGTGGTTGTCTGCTGCAATTACTGTTGTTTTGATTGCGTCCACTGAGAAAAATGGTGGGGCCTGCGGGAAGCCCCTGTGTGATGGAGAGCAGGGCAGGAAATTGCTGGAAACTTCATCTGATATTGCCCAAAGCAGCCAGATTGTGACAAATGACATTTTGTAAGGTTGCTCGGGCAGCTCATCCAGTGGCTGGTAACTCTAAGGCTGATGGCAAGCACGGGGCTTTTCTGTCCTTCATTTTTTAGTGTAAACTGACATATATGTACTGGTAATGAAATGTTTGGTTGTACAGCAGTTTTCATCTGGGGATCGTAGCTATTTACTTTTATTAGCAAATCCGGGTTGTTTTTCTCTGTGGGGCTTACTTTTATCAGTCTGTTTTAATAATTGGCACCCATGGAGCAACCAAGCTCCACTATCACAGTCTGAAACTTCTAAGCAGTTTACCTTAGTGTTATGCACTCAGATTTTGCCTGTGAACAAATGCTGATGCTAAATCAGTGTGTGAAGACTGATAATTAAAGTGCTTGTTGCCCCGTGACGCTTCCTGAAGACATTCTGGACCTCATAAGCCCCAAATGGGTCAGATGTTTTAGTGCACAGTTGTGTTAGCGCTTGGTTTGAGCTGCTGTAGGACAGAGACTGACTGTGCTCTTAATTTGTTATTTCAGATTGCTTGTGGGTGATCACCACATTGTTGCAATTTTAATTTTTTTTGATCAAAAGGAAAGAAAATACTGCTTTTTTTTTTTTTTTTTTTTCCTGAAGGGGGTCTATTCAGAGAGCGAGACTGCCAGCCTTGGGAGTTCTGCCCTTCTGAAAGCTGACAGAATTTCCTGTAAGAGTTGCTTTTATAAAGGCTGCTTCCTCTCAGATTTTTATGTTGCTTTTCCTTTTTTCCATTTCTTCTCTTTGTTCTTACTCTCTCCCCACTTGTTCTCATTCATTTAACTTGAATCTGTGTACTTCAAAAAAGAACTGAAGTAATAACATGCTGATTTCTACAGTTAACTTCATGTATTTACATTCTTCCCTGACCACCTCTTTATTAAATAGAAAGCAAATTTTCTTGAGACTTGGTATTGCTGTCATTAGCACAATTTGGGGCAGTAGGTACTTGAAGACTTGCACCTGCTTCTGAAGCAGCAGCCATGACATTTTTTCACCCTTGTTTCATTATGCCCGTGCTGCCTAAGCCCAGCACAGTCATGAACCTTATCCACAAATATTCTAATTTTACAGATGGTTAACTGAAAGTTTCGTTGTTGTGCCCATCCTATCCAACAGTCCTTCCTTCCTTTCGGGCCACTCCTGCCATGCAGGATGACTCACTCAACTTCCTGGGAGTTTCCAGTCGCAAGAATTTATTGACCGAGGTGTTTTTACTATTATTCACCTCTGCAGGCATTGCAAAGTCAGAGAAGCTATCCAGGTTCTGTATTTTAAGACACAGTTATTTCACATGAGGGTGCTTTTTCCTGTGTTGGAAATGAAACAGGTTTGTGGGGAATATGCTGCAAGACTTTGAGTATTTCAGCAGGTAAGACATTAAAAGGAAAGCACAAGCCATGCATTTATAGGGCTATGAGGTTTAATTCTGGTTTTAGTTAGATGAGTGTAGGTTTGTTGAATGAAATATAACTGCATCGCTCGATCTGTCCGAGTACTTTAAATATGTATGCCAAAGATGAAATTGCAGTTAAGAGTATGAAGTGGGTTTTGATGGCAAATATCACCCGACATCTCTTTTTCAGGATTTCTTTATTAGAATCAATAACTTGGGAATGACAGGGCGGACTTCACATAAACTGCTGAGAATGGTCCTACATATGTACTGTAAAATTCTGGAAAATGGATTAGTTAAAAAACTCTAGCAAATTATAGTTTTCAGGTATTTAAACTGAGTACCTTTAAACCCAAGAATTCTGCACTAAGCTGAATTTTTTCCATTATCCATGGGAACCTCCCATGCATGGACAGATGATCCTGTTACTCCACTGAGTGGGATCTGTGGCAGTACCCTCTGATCCTGCTCAGAGTCCTCACCCCCTTCTCCCCTCTATCCTAATCCTTCCCTGCCTCCCATCCATCTGCTCCACGTGGCTTCCTGCGCTCTTGTTCCTTGTCGCCTGCCCTGCTGTGTCCACTCTCAACTGCAGGCATCAGCCAGGCTGTTAGAGAACCCGAGAAGCTCCATCACACGCCGTTTCCAGAGCTTCTGCCTCGATGTCATCAGCTCAGCATCGCTTTCACAGCAGCTGGCTTGTTTTCAGAAACTGAGGAAAAGGCGGGGGAAGCAGCGGAAATCAGACTTTCCGCTGGAGATGTGTAATTCCAGCCCAAACAATAGTGATGCAGCAATGACTCTGTAATGCAACCGCATCCCTTCTGCTGGTGCTAGGGGTGTCCAGGGGCCTCCCAGCGTGGCGGCTCTCTCATCGCCGCCAGGTTAATGCTCTGCTAGGGAAGCAGAGAGAGGAACCACCACACCGATGCGTAGCACCAGGTGTAACAGTAACATCTACCAGCAGCAGGGTAATTCCCAGGCTGGCTTGCAAGTATGTGTTGTGTGGACCTTGTGAACAGTCCAACACAGGCTCCTCATGCAGGAAGCGAAGGGCTGGCTTCTGTAGGGATACGTGTGTTTACCTTAAAAGAAGAATGTGCATCTTTTTCCCAGAACAGACCGTGTTTTCTGTTCTTTCGGCCACAGGCTGCATTCACGCTTCCTCAGAATATAACAAACACAGAGTTTACAAAGTGTTTCCCTGACTCGCCTATCAATTTCTGTCTCGATGAGTGGTCTCCCGTGTCCTGAGCAGGCTTCTGGAAGCACTTTCTCCCACAGAAGTGGTTTTGGCTTGACACCACTCCTGGATTTTACAGAGCTGATCTTCACACAGCCCCTCGGCCTGACAAGTCACAGGGAGATCTCATGGTGACAGCTAAAATCATAATCCGGCCTTTGGGCACGCCTGACAGAGCTGATGCCTCTCAGGAGCACAGAGATGTGGACTTAGATATGAAAGTACGTTCGTTACAAATGACTAGGGGGAGGTGGCGGGCCCCCTCTGACCCGCGGCTCGGCCCGCACACCCCCAGCCGCGCCGAGGGCGAGCGGGCTGGCACAGCGCACGCAGTTTTCCCACATTTCTTGAGAAGCTTGAGTTTTTTCCTCTAGGAAAAGTCCGCACAAGCACGGAGCGGGCAGCAGCCGCCGGGCCCCGTCAGGGCAGAGGCGGGGGGGGGAAGGGTGGCGCGCGGCCCGCCGGCCTCAGCGCGGTGCCAAGCGGCGCGGAGGGACGCAGCACGCGCGGCCGCCACTGCCCCTCAGGGCGGGCCCCGCCGCCGCCGTCGCCCCTTTAAGCACGGACGCCGCTCCCGGCCTGCCCCGCGCCGGCAGCCCCGCCCCCGCCCGCGCGCGCCGCCTCGCCTCGCCCGGGCCGGGCCCATCCCGTCCCGTCCACCGGCCAGGAGCGGAGCGGCGGCAGCCAGTGAGCGAGCCCCCCTCCGCCGGCCCGCGCCGCTCGGCCAGCCCCTCCGCCGGCGGCCCAGCGCCATGGGGGGCGGCGGCCAGCGCCGGGCGCGGGCGCTGTGGCTGGCGGTGCTGTGGTTGTGGTTGCCGGGGCGGTGCGGCGGCGCCATGGACGAGTGCACGGAGGAGCGGAGCGGCCGGCCGCAGCGCTGCATGCCCGAGTTCGTCAACGCCGCTTTCAACGCCACGGTGCTGGCCACCCACACGTGCGGGACGCCGGCCGAGGAGTACTGCGTGCAGACCGGCGTCACCGGCGTCACCCAGTCCTGCCACCTCTGCGACGCCGCCCAGCCCCACCTGCGCCACGGCGCCGCCTTCCTCACCGATTACAACAGCCCGGCCGACGCCACCTGGTGGCAGAGCCGCACCATGCTGGCGGGCGTGCAGCACCCCACCGCCGTCAACCTCACCCTCCACCTGGGTAAGGAGCGCCCGCCGCCCCGCGCCGCCCTGAGGGAAAAGGGCGCCCAAGGCGGCGGGGCCGCGCCGGGCTGAGGGGCGCTCGGGGGGCTGTGGCCGGGCCCCTGGGGGCAGCGGGTGGCTGGCGCGGGGTGTCGGTGGGTGTAAGCGGCTGGCTGCCGGCTTGGGGGAGGCTCGTCCCGGGTCCGGGCTGGCTGCGGAGTCCCGGCTGTGGCCGAGGGCTCGGTCCCGTAGGGCGCGATGCGGGCTCCTCTTCGCCCCGCGGCTGCTGGCCCGTGAGGAGAACCTGAGCTGCAGAACGGCCCTTTCCAAACCTGGATTTCAGCCTCCTCCGCAGAGGCAGAGCCAAACCGAGTGTTGAAGGGGTCGCTCCCTCGCAGCCCGCGTTGTGCTGCCCTGCAGGCTGCCGGGCGCGTCTGCCCGGTACCCTCGTACGCCGGGGCAGCGCTGCCCGTGAGGTGCTGGGGGGGGGGGGGCTGCTTTGTCAGAGAGCGGTCAGCATTGCCGCAGAACTCCTAACATCGAGTCAATAACAAAGAAGGTGAATTTTCTGATAATTGGCATGTCCAGAGGTTCCTTCGGGATAAAGTGTTTTAGCCCTCGCTTTGGCTTGTGGGCAAGCTTTTCTTTTCCCCTGTGCATTCAGTTGTTTAAGCTCTCATGACGTGGAGGAAGGGTGATTGTTTAGAACTGGAGGACAAGCCAGCCAACGGAAAGTTAAAACCACAGCTTATATCCTCATGTCATCAAATAAAGTGAAAATTAAAAAAAGTCCTGCTGTAACCATTCACAGTTTCTAATCAAGAGCAGCCTGTTGAATCTTAAGTTTAGCGTCAGTAACGCGTCTCACTTCCAGAGGAAAAAAACTTGCGTTAGGGGTCAGGCAGCTGGATCTTGGGTTTGACAGCCTGCGAGCAGGTTGTGTGGAAGCTCCCACCCGAGCTGGTGAGGTGATGATGGTGCCCAGCCCTGTACCGGGGTCGCCTGAGCGCATCCATCTGCCCCAGCAGCTGGGAGTGCCTTGCTGCCCTGAAGTGTTTCTTTGTGTTAGGAGCTTCTAAATAAATACACCACAGAAGCATGTGTAGTCATTTGGATGAGGGGAGGTAGTCACTAAGGCTTCTTTATCTTTATCTTTTTTTTTTTTTGTACATTTGGAAATTTTTATGGGAGGTGCCTGGAAAAAACAGTAAGCTAAGGTTTTATCTCAACTTCTTAATATAAATCATCATCATTCTTCATTAACAAGGTAAAGTTTAGTTTATAGACACATCTGCATTACTGCTGTCCTTGACTCTGTGCACCCATATGCATACATACACATGGGTATTACAAAAATAACGTTGTTTCAACACACTAAAGCAAACAATGTGCCATGTCCTGAGCGCTGAAGAAATGTGCATGTTTCTTGTGAAGAAAACAACTGCATCTTTAAAATACTGTAATATTGCAATATGATTGCTAGTCACTTGGGTTTTAGGTTTGTTTGCAGGCTCTTGTAGCTTTGTATATTTGCTCTGGCGTATTTTAGGCTAGAGTATAACTTTTAAGCAGAAGCTGCGTGACATTCAGATACTTGATGGTTTTTTTTCCCCATTTGTTAACCCCCCGCCCCGAGTTAGGGTTTTGGGTGGCATATTTGTAGTGTAAAGCCTTTGAAGGATCAGAAGCTTGTTACTGGCATGGTAGTGGTGGCAGGACTTAGTTTTAAGACAGCTAGCCGCGAAGCATTAAGCTATCTGTGCATGTGCTGTGCGAGCAGTAGACATTCCTGTATGACTTTGTATGCGTTGCTGAGTTCACTGCAGGCTGAAGAACCGTCAAGCACTGCAAAGTGCCATTTGGGGCATCTCCGGTGCCCCAAACTCTGCAGCATTGCTCTGCTCTGCTTCTGTGAACTCTTCAAACCATCTTTGTGTGCATGAGCTGTTGGGTGCCGCATTTGGATTCTGTGTGCCTGAGGGCCATTCCCCATGGCGCACCATGGTCTGCGGGACACTTAATTATTGACCTCAGTGAGAGAAGAGGCAAAGAGCTTAACAAGTATTTCTGTACTCGGTAGGACGTAAATGCATTCTGGGACACAAAGCCCTTTTATGCAGTTAGTTCTGCAAGATCTTTGAGGATTAGGCTGTGTGCTCAAACCCGTATCCTTGTTTGATTCCGCAGTTGCCTTTATTTCTAAAGGCACTGGTATCCTGAATGGTTAGTGCTGCTTTGCACCTATTCAGGACCGGCAGCATCGACTCTAGGCTTTCAGCATGTAATTGCCGTCCTGCACTGAGTTTTCTGCAGTTTGGGATGTCTCAATTAACATCCAGTGATGTTAAGTCAGTGTAGATCAGAGTAATGTTTTGGAGGAACCTGCAAGAGGTCAGTAAGAGCTGTGGGCCTGTTGCCAACATGTGAATGTGGGTTTCTTTGAATCTTACAACTTGTAGTTCAAAACAAGTTAAAAAACCCCTTTGGTTTGGGGACTAGATGCCAGCAAAGAGCCTGATACAGAAAAATACAGCGCAGATCACTGTTACCGAGTTAAGGGCTTGGATCCCTGGAAGTGTTTGGAGAGGAAATACGTGCCCAGAAGTTAGGGTGTTCCCTGGGGAGAGGGGAGTTGGCGTAATTACCAGTCCCTGCACAAGGAACATCTGGAGTTATAAAAGCTGTTTCTCTTTGTATGAGAGGGTATTAAGACCCCCTAAGTAAGAGGCCTCCCCGGAGAGGCTCGGAGACGTGAGTCTGCAGCTGTGAATCGGGAGAAGGGGGAAGTTGAACCCATTCCCAGGGTGGTGTCTGGGTAATTAGGTTAGTGGGCGAGAGGAGGGGGAGCACTGCTGTGTCCTTTCTTCCACTTATCTTAAAAGTTTCCTTTCACTTCCTCTGTTTTCCAGTTCCTCAGGTTGAATTATTTCTAATTTTGACTTGGCCCAACCAGTCTTTTAGTTCCCCCCCCGCCAGCCCCCCAACACTACCCTCCCGCCATGTTCCCATATATTCCAGGAATAAAGGACTATGCGGCAGCGGTGCCAGCTTTTAAATAGAAGATGGCAGCCGAGCCATTACAGTATGTAGATAGTTGTCTGCTTTTTTTGAAGCCAGAATGTCACGTTATTTTTACAGTCTGTGCTGTTTGCTTCTGCTGGGAGCATTGGGATAGCTCTGGCATCTCCCCAGCACTTTGTGTGCGTATGTTTTAGCACAGCTTTGCTATTTAGACCCCTAATGCACCAAAACAAAGACGTGTGTTAAAGATGCTCCTTTGAGCACTCAAAGAAGGGGTAAAGAAGTAGCATGGAGTATTTTTGGTGCTGAATGGTGTTAATTAAGGGCTTATATTTTTTCAGATTTATCTCTTCTTTCAGAGCAGATTCTCACTTCTTCCTTCTGCAGCTCTAATTTTGCTGTGCTTTCTGTTGTTTCCACACACTTTTACGTGTGCCTCCCTGTTCTCTTCCCAGCTGGCCCTGCTGGAGGCATCTCTCATTTTTCCCCACCACTTTTACTCTCTGCTTGGATCTGCTTGATTTCAGCTATCGTGATCCTGGTGTTTTGTTCCTCGGACAAAGAGGCAGCGTCCTCAGCATGCTGGTGGCTCTTTGGTGGTTGTGGGGTGGCCCCACCTCTGCTGAGAGCAGTTGTGCTTTTATCAACAGCCTGCAAGCTAGGAGCGCTCTGGTCTGGCTTTCCCAGTGCAGGTGAGTCCCCACTGCATCTCAGCAGGGACAGTGCCCAGGAGATGTGCTTGACCGATGATGCTGGTGGCCTCTGCTGTGAATTCAGGGATACCTTGTAGGCAGGAAGGACCAATTCCTACTCCTGTCATTGCCTGGGAAGAGGAGCTGGTGTTTGGTGCTGGGAGGCAGCCTTCTGCTAGCCTGCTTTTCAAGAAGAAAAATGAAATTGCTGGTTACCTTCATTAAAAATATGTCGGCTGCGTCTGTGGGCATGGATTGTGGTTAGAGCTGAGTGTTCCTGATCTTGAATTCTTCTGAAATCCCTGCTGTAGACCAGCCTAGAAACCCATGTCACCCAGCCGGATGGTATCTTGTATGTATAAAAAGAAAGACTTGTAAAAGCGGTTGGTGGTTAGGAGAAATGGATTGCCTGTCTCTTTCACGTCCTCCTTTTCTAACCACTCAGTCCTTTATTTGGCTTTGAGGAGAGCGATGATGCTTGGTTATATATACTTTGTCTGCAAAGTGTAGTTTGGGGTATGACTGCCATTTGAAGGCATTTACAAGGCAACCTAGGCAAGATGCCAGTTCTTGTGTTCAGCCTCAGCTTGATTTGCCAGTTGTTTGTAGCAGGTGAGATTTTTTTTCTTTAGTGCAGAAAAGCAGCTTTTTTTTTTTTTTTTTTTTTTTTTTCATTTAATGGAGGGCTATAAAGTGTGCCTTAAATTAAGTACCTAGTTTATGCTGCTGGGACGCAATCAGTTGCTTTGTTTTACTTAGTGCAGCAGAGCGATGCCCTTGGTTTGCTGGTTATCCTATCAAAAGTTTATGAGGCTGCGGTTCGTTGCCTTCCTAGGGAACCACCGTGAAACCAACTGCGAGCAAGCAGGACGGACGCACGTGAAGTTTTGCGTAGCATAGCTGCAATTTGAAAACTCTTGAGAAATGGTAATTAATGCTCTGGGAGAGTGTTTCCGGCACTTAGGCTGGCGTTACGGGGTGCGCTGGGAAGCCCTCGCAGACTTGTTGAGCCAGGGCTGGGAAGAGCCAGCCCTACGCCACAGTGGCTTCGCGGTGGTATTTGAGGAGCCCTGGGGGGGACTCTATTTTAGTTGGTTTTGCAGAGGCTTGATTTACAATTTGCAGGTTTCAACATGAGTAGTTAAGAGATCAGGGCTTTTAATGGCCAGCAGTTGTTTAGTGCGGTTATATAAAGTCGCTTTAAAGCTCTTTATCGCTTCCCGCATACCCTTTAAATTCCCAGGTTTTCTCCAGTTCCTCTGTCCTGCATCTTTCTTGGGGTGCTGATGCCACTGCGTGACGTCTTTGGGAGTACTGTATGTGGCATAGCGTTTATTTTGGGGGATGGAGAGAGCTGAGTTTGTGTGGTATTTTGCTGCAAAAACAGCTGCTATTTGTGGTGTTTGCCCTGCGTTGCTGGGAGGATTAATCACTGGTTTTGACACAGTCAGATAGTTGCTTTTGTAGGTTTAAATCTTGGAAACTGTCGTTTGCTGCTCAGAATGGTTAGCTTGCTGAAAATTTTCTGGCTTATTCGGTAGCATTTCTCTTGCAGCCTGAGGCTTCGGGAGGCTCTCGCAGTCTCTTTGACTCTGCAAGTGAAAATCCGAGGCTGCCACTTCCCGCGGAAATGAAAAATGGGATTGCTCTGCAAACATGTAGAGAGAATAATTTCCAGCGCAGATGGATAGGATGGGAAATTTGGATCTCTAGTTCACCATAATTCTTAAAAACACGACTGTGAGTGTGTCCTTAATCATGCAACCTTTGTCAGACGGAGACCTCCCGCTTGTGTCCTCAGGGCCTTAATTCATCACTTGCCATCACTGGTGACTGCAGTGCTGAGTGATTTCACGCAGGCTCACTGTCTGGTTCTTTTTTTGTACCTGTGAGTTAGCTGGGACACGAGGTCTGGTGTGTTAAATTGAACTAGTCGCATCTAACGTCACCGTCTCTGGTTCATAATAACCTTCAGGAGCTCAGCCTGGGGCTGCAGGCCCTCTTGTAAGCTCCTGCCTGAGAAGAGCTGTTTCAGCCTGCTTTTGCGTGTCACTTAACCATGAAATCTTGCTTATTGGTGGCCACCACGGTGTGTTTTGATAAGAAAATGAAGTATTTCTGCAAAAAACTCTTGCTGGGTATGTTGTACTGCCGTGCAAACAGGAGTATATTGGGGTCCCCCCCCAGGTGCAGAGTAGCCCTGTGTGTCTCAAATTAAGCTTTATGGTCTTTAAGTGAGGGATGAATGTGGATCCTGGTGTGGAGGACCTGTGGCATCACTAGCTGTGTTTAAAGCTCTTTGTAATGCTAGGACAATCTCCTAATGCTAAGCCATCTGCAAAGGATGTACTTGGGATTGCTCTCCGTAGCATCCCTTGAATAATGTCGTGTTTCTAGCAGCTTGCTGGTACTATGGTGATGTTGGCTGTCGCATCAGCATTGATGAGAGGTTTAGGACAGCTGCTAATGAAGCAACTGCACCAGGAGATTAAAGAGCTGCTACTAGTAGGCATTTACAGTTGTCAAATGGGACAGGGAATGCTGAGAGGAGAGCCAGCCTTTTGTAGTCTGCCAGACTGCAGGTGCAAGCTGCTGTAAGCCTTTGTGGGGTGTGTTAGGTGCTTTTGAGGTAAGACACAATGATTTCTCAGAATTTATCAGATGTAAAAGCTTGGAAAATGGTGAAAACTCATCACCTGTAAAAAGGCTCTGAAATGGCAAGGTAACTTTGTTTCAAGTTAAAGAAAACAAATGAGCCTCGGTCTTTAATCTCCTCCTCAGTCCAGCCTATTTGAGAGAGATTTTTTTTTTTTTTTGGGGGGGGGGGGGGAACCCCAACAAAAAACCCAAACCAAAACCAAACCCCAGCCAACCCCCTTATATATTATTCAGTGATCTTCAGCATTTTGTTTTGAAACTGGGTGGCAAAGCGCTTCTGGTTTCCATGCTTCTACTTGTTTTAGATATTCCAGTGTGATAGTCATCAAAGAGCTGTTTCCACTGGTAATCATGCCTGCAGTTCTGACACAACACAGCTGTGTTCAGTAATGGAGAATTTCAAAATTTCCTCTTTTAGAAATAGTATCCAAAAACTATTATTGGATTTTTTTTTTCCTTTGGTAGGTAAGCTAGTACCATCTTGTACATGGGAGGTAGACTTCCAGGTAGCTTGAGGGCTTCTTTTGTTCAGTTGGTTTGGGGGTTTCTTGTTTTTGTGGGGGAAGGGGAAGATTTTTAAGGCTTTTTTAGAGACTATCTATTGAGATCTTGTGAAGATCCAGCATTTCTGGGTTCTTGGGTCAGCTTTCTGAATGTTCTAGTCTCTGTTGCAGAGTTTGGTATGTTTGGAGAACTACTTATCTGACTTGGCTTTGTAGTGGCTCCTGTGTTTTACAGGAGGACGAGGTAATTTTCTTGAATCTTGAGGTGTGGGAAGATCAGGGTGCAGAACTGTTAAATGGTGTCAGGACTGGCAGCTGGCCCCTATCAATGGCCTGAAGTGGAAAGGAGGAAGACTCGGCCCTTGCGTTGGTAGGGGCCTTTACAACAGAAAGATCAGCTATATCTAGGGAGTATTTTTTTTTTTTTTAAAGGCAAAACAAAAAAACAACCACCAAAACCCCCTAAAAATCTACCAAACATCAAAACCTGCTTGGTAGCAGGGGCTGTTCTTCCCCAGCACCTGTGTGTTCAAGTGGCCAGTGGCTGACTGCATGTAGTAGCCTGTGGGTTGCCTGAAATGCTCACTCTCTCAGGTGCTCCAGGGCCAAGGGAGCACTGCAGATTTTGGGGTTGGCACCAGCCCAGTTCTAAGCAACACTGCTTTCATCTTTTGAGTTTTCAAGGTCTGCTTTATAGCTCAACCTACTTGGTATCAGGAAGGACCTTGTTCCCACCGCTGTGCGCTGCTGCTTGTGCAGCATGTCGCACTTGGGCTGTGGGTTTTTTTGTTTGTTCTGGGGTGGGTGGGTGGGATATCAAGGATCCCAAACAGTTGTGGTTTTGTTTTGTTTTTTTAAATATTTTTTCCTGTGTATTTTGTTTCAGGAAAGTGAATCCATCTAATCTTCTAATTAGAAGATAATGTGTCTCAGACGCTTTAAGCAAATGGTTGCATTGAACCTCATCAAGAGGGATAGATGGGCTGTTTTCTTGGTGCTTTCTTATGCTGTGCTTACAAGGTTGTGGAGTATAAGCTACGTGCTTTGAAAGGAGCGCTTTGTGTTGGGAGGATCTCTTACTGAGGTTAGTGGAATAAAAATCAGTCCCTTCTGGAAAAACTACCATCAGATGCTTCTTGGTATCAAAGTGTTAAGTGGGACTGCTTGACTGAGTAAAAAGAAAATGTTCTTGTCCTAAGACTTCTGTGGTGCATGATGATTATTTATAGCCCTTTCATCTGCAGTCCTTTACATGCTCCCATCCGGTGAGATTTTGCAGTGGGATTTTCTTCCCGGCAGCGTGTGGGGCTGGTCCCTGGGGAGCAGCTGTGGACAGGCTGCCCTGCCTGCTGCCCTTGCCTCCCAGCTTCTGAAAAAAATGTGGTTTATTTGTGGGGATCTGGAGTGTCTCCCTCTGCCCTGCCTCCTGGCTGTGGCGGTAGGGGTGCAGGGGCTGGCCCAGCAACCTACTTCTGTTACAGCAGCTGATGCTTTCCTTCCAGCTGATGCTTTCTCTGCTTTCGGTAGCTGCTTTCACGGGTCTTGTGGGTCCTGCTGTCCTGTCCGGAGTAATTCTCAACACTGAATCAGCTTCTGGATGGACTAGTTAAGAAGCTGATGCTTAAGGCGGTGGTTGCTCTAAGCTTGCAGACCTCCTGTTTGCTTTACTTGTGTTTTCTAGACCCCTCTCCCTTTCTTCTCCTTTCTGAAGCTCCTTGGAGCTTGCCTGGGCTTCACCTCCCTCCTGCTCCCGTTCCCTGGGTACCGAGATGTTCCTGGGCTGTCCAGTTTGGGAAGGTTCCCCCTGCTCCCTGGGATGGGGTTGTTGAACTGAGATGTCCCTGCGGTTCTCATCCCAGCAGTAGCTTCTCAGCCTGCGTGGGTAGTGTGGCTGCTGCCCTCCTATGCTCGCCGCTTTATACATGTCTTCGGACAAGAGGCTGGTGGTTTTCATTTTGGTCGGACTCCAGCGATGCTCAGATAAGTATGATGGAAGTCCAAAATTGTTAAATGCTTAATACTGTTTTGTAGCTTTTCCTCTTGCACACATTAGGGTTTGGGATCGAGGGGAAGCCTTTTGTTGAAGGACAAGTTTTCCTGAGTTGAAGCCATTTTTTTTGTCGGAAAGAACTAATGTTTTCCACTGTTGATTCCCAGCAGGGTTACGAAGAAGATACAAACAGGGATGGGGCAGCTGCTGCAGGGGCTGCTGGTGCTGCCAGAGTGAAATGTGAACTCTAAATAAAGCAAGGTCTCGCCTTTTATGCAGTGTCTGTTTAATGAAATCTACTTTTCTCCCTACCTTGCCTCTCAGCCTGCTCCTTCTCCTGTCCCCCCTCTGCTGGGATTGCTGGTGGAGCTGGGAAGGGTGCTCTGGACTGAGATGGCTTTTTGGTCCCCTCTATCCGTGCTCTGCAGGCATGAGTTAACTGATTAAATTACCAGCATTACACGAGTCACTGCTCTTCTGCTTTCTAAGCAGAGTGACTCGGCATACATCCCTACATGTGTGCTGCCCCTTTCTCACCCTCCTGCCAGCAGTCCCCGGTTGCAAGGGAGCAAGCAGGGCCGTCCCTGGTGCCTCCAGCATTGAGACAGCTAAATCTGAGTTCCTTATTGAACAAACTACGGATTATTTTGGAAGTAATGATGCAGAGATAAGCTTTTCCAAGGGCTTCAGAGCACTTTTAGGAAATAAGGGCCTTTTTTACTTTTATCATAACTACTGCGAGAAAGTGTGCATATAATGTCTGTTTCTTTTTGGCAGTTTAGCTGAAAACATTGCAAGTAGGTTGTTGCAGTGTCAGAGTCTCTGGCTTGTGGTTAGGAAGGGAAGCTTGGGGTTTTCATGAAGGATTGCTATTTCCAGTCTTGGTAAATAACTCTAGGAAACAGAACTACAGCTCTGAAACCACAGTTCCCTTGCAAGTGACTTTAGTATTGCTTGTCCCTTTCCAAAAAAGGCAGGAACAAGTAACGTCTTTTTCCTTTTCCAGAATTAAATTTCTTTAAATCAGAGTGTCGAGGCTATTGGGTGAAGAAGTTGCTAGAAGTTGCCAGCATAGATCATGAGTGAGCATCTGGCTGAAAGGCTGCGGGATGACACCATATTGCTTGTCTATCCCTGGTGAGCAGGCAAGGGATAGCACTGAAAGGTTTTGGTCAGCCTAAGGTGTATTTTCTCTGCCACTGGTTTCTTTCTGGCCTTATGTTTCTGTACTTCCATTCCTTGTAAGATGTAGGAGCTGTGCCATGAGAAGTCCATAACTTGCTTGGAAATGCTGGAAAGATTGTAAATCCTGAACATGGCATACCCCTTGCGCTCCAGGCTGGTTCTCTCCATTCCTTGGCAGACTGCCACTGGTCTTTGGGTACAGAGCACACAATTTAATGAAAAACTATCCAAGAGGCTCCCTTAAAAGACTTTTAATTTGGTATCCACCGATATATTTAGAAATCTCTGGAGAAATGTGTTTTGTCTGTGGCTCTGAATGTACATAGGTGGCACTGGGGAAGGACGTAAGAATATTCCCAAAGTCTGTTTTGTTGCCTTTCTGTGTTTTGATTCTCTGCAAGCTCAAGCAGAAAGATGGCAGTAACAGTCCTGGGGTTTTTGGTGACAAGTAATGTTTTACAGCTCATTCATAGCACCTACCCATGGTGCCCGAAAAAGCTTGGAGCAGCTGTGGTGCAGCTGTGGTGCAGCTGCAGCACTAGCTGCTCGTGAGTACTGCAGTTGCCAGCAGAGGTTGAAAGCTTTGGTTAAAGCTCTTATTTGTGTCAGGGGACGAACTGGACTGGTTTTCTGGTGTGCTTGACTGTTCTCTTTTCTTATTCACCAAATTGGTTTGGATGTGTGGTTATAACTGTGCTACGGTCTGCGCTGCTGACACTGATCTTTGCCTGGACAGTGTCACTAGTTGTTACATGGAAAAGGCTACATTTTTTATAGGAATCTTAATTCTTCCAGTTGCAAAACCCTGTAATAAATATGTCTCCTTGTTAATTTGTCAGTGAGTTAATCACCTTTTTCATGTCATTTTGGCCTGTGTTGCAACACCAGGGCTATGGCATGTTCTTTTGTGAACTGTATGGTAGAAACTAAACATGCTGCTCTGGCAGATGGAAAGGACCCTGTCTCTCAGCCTTTCTGTCCCCCAAATCCTGCTTTTTTAACTTTTTTTTTTTCTAATTGCTCCCACCTCTAAAAAGTCGACGTTAACTTGAAAACAGTGGGAGGGAATGAAACGCGTTTTGAAATGGTGATCCTATCGATAGGAGTGGTATTGAGTGTTTATACAGCACATAGAGAGGGGTTGTGGGAAGAGATGTGGTTCAGCAAAAGGAATAGAGTTTGGAGTCATTAACCTGTGCCATTAGCACTGTGTAACGGAAAGTTTAAACTGTGCCTGGCTAAATTGTATGAGTCTTTGAAATTCACAGCAGTGCTGGCAGCCCTGCTGGCTTTTGTCCTTCCTGCAAACACACAGCTGCTTGGTTCGGGCATCCCATGTGCTTGGCATCCCTGCTGCTTCCTCCCTGGCTGCAGAAAGCTGCTCATGGATTTCAGGAAACCACAAGAGACCAGCTGGAAGAAACCTCAAGTAAATGAATTGGTGTTGCCATTGGACCTGTGGAGGATGTGAAAGTGTAGAGTGCTGGGTCATACCTCTGATCTCTGTGTGTAATTAGTGTAACAGGGGAAAACTTTTTATTGCCCCCCTCTGAGGAGTGACGTGTGTCCAGACTTGCTTAAGAAATTTGCTGGTAGTAGTCCAAAATCCAAATGGAGAATGTGCTCCTGTAGCAGTCTGCAGAAATGCTTGCTTTGTTCAGGTAGCTGTGCTGGCTGCTCAGGGGCAGCTTGTCTTAAAACATACAGTTTAAATCTGTTAGTTTTGCTGTCTTGCTGCTGGTGTTCTAAAGCCAGGTTTCAGCACAGGTAACTCAGCAGAAAAGGTAATGCATTGCAGAAAGTTTTGGTTGGAAAGTAGGCATGGAGCTTGTGAAAGCTGTTTTCTATGTAGCAGTTACTCATCAAGTTATGGGGTGCCTGGCTACCCTTGGGAAAGAGATGGCATTTGCTTCAGGTGGTACTATAAGGTGTCTTGCCAGGTCCAAAATAAGGGCAGTCTCACTACTTTCTAGGGGGAAAAAAATAAAAAAAAATTGTACTGGCTTTCTGACTGTCCTGCTTCTTGCGGTAGATGCTAAGACCCCTTCTTTATTCTTCCATCTGCTTGCTGAGATGGAAGCAGAAAAAAGCCTCTGGGACAAGGGATGATGGTTTTGCATATTGTGGAGTGGAACATCATAGTCTTTCTGTCATGGAGTTAATGATTATTTAAGTTCTGGTAGCAGAGATTTTCTTTAAAGTGTAAACAAGCATTTGTAGTTAAAAGTGTGCAACTCCTAGCTCTGTGTGCTTTTTTTTTTTTTTTTCCCTCCATCCTTGAGGCAGACTTGTTTAAAGATTTGGAAGGGGAGGATTCTTACCTTGTTGGAAAAGATCACTGGTCATTCTGAATCAGCAGTTAAAAAGAGGTTAATAAATAATTGGTAAGGCATTCCTGCAGCACCTTCTGTCTACCATGCCTGTATCTTTGAAGAACGTTACCAAGGTAAATAGTCATTACCAGCCAAATCGTCATTAAACAACTTCCTTTCAGTACTTAAAGGGGGTTTATAAGAAAGATGGGGACAGACTTTTTAGCAGGGCCTGTAGCGATAGGACAGGGTATAGTGGTTTTAAACTAAAAGAGGGTAGATTCAGACTAGATGAAAGAAAATTTTCTTATAATGAGGGTGGTGAAACAACTCAGGTTGCCCAGAGATGTGGTAGGTGCCCTACCTCTGGAAACATTAACTGTCAAGTCAGACAGGGCTCAGAGCAACCTGATTGAGCTGAAGATGTCCCTGCTCATGGCAGGAGGTTTGAACTAAACGACCTGTAAAGGTCCCTTCTCACCCAAACGTTCCCGTGATTTTCCAGAACGAAGCATAAACCATGAGGATGAGCTGTAGGAGGCTCGGGCTTTCTGTTCTGGGCTTGACTAACAGCAGTCAAGATGTGATCAAATACTCGCCCTGTATCTCTATACCGTTGTGCTTGCCCATGTACCGCTTCCCTTTCCCCCTCCACTCCTCGCAAGCCTTTCGTGCTGATACCGTGTGTTTTGTGTCAGTTGCTGTGACAACAGATTGCAAGGCAGAAGCCTTTTGTGTGTGTGAGTTGCACAGTGTCCTTGTGGAACAGGGGTCCTGTGGCTCAGTGGGGTGCTTAAAATTTGGGAGGCAAGGAATGAAGGTGTGGCTTCGCAGTCCCTCAGGGCACACTAGCTTCTTTCAGCCCTACCCACTTCACAGCAGCTGGGGGCAAGGAGTCACACAGCCCTTGGCTAGTTGTATTAGCTTGCTTGATTAAGACCCAGCGGCTAATTTGATGGAAAGATAACCTTTTGGTGGCCTTGGTGATACTGGGATGTGCCTGTGGCTGTGTAAGTGCTGGCTGGTGGGAAGGAGGCACTGGGGATGCACAGCTGGGGGATGGGGGAACTGACTTCTATCAGCTGCAGCCAATTTGAGAACACCCTAAAACTGTTTTTTTTTTTTTTTTAAAGGACTTTTGTGATAAGCTGAAGTCAAAGTGAGGACTTCAGGTTATGGTAAGCTACTGTGAGCTTTGAAAGCTGAGGCTTGTATAAGGAAGGAAATGAGCAATTTGAAATTTCCACTTTTGTGCCTTGGACATGGATGCAGGTCATTGGTTGAAGTAAGAAACTGGAGAAAAAGATCAGCAGAGATCAGAGAGCATTTCTGAGGCAGAATTTTCATAGAGAAGACATTCATGTGTGTAAGTTAAAGTAAAACTCTACAAGAATTCAGTTTATGCAAAACGTCTTTATTTAGAGATTCAGCTGTCTTAGCTTGTTTTAGCTGACTTTGCATAAGCAGTAATAATGAAATTTGTTTTTTTTAAATTAATAAACCATTAAAATAAGTAGGCAAACTGTTGTTTATGCAGCTGCTTGACTATTCTGGAAGCAGACTGAAGGTTAACAGATTGATCTAGAGTGGAAGAATCACTTGATAAACAGTTCACTTGTTTGTCTTTTTAAAAAGCTTTTCATCACAAAGAATGGCTAAAAAAGTTCTATGAAACTAATTTTCATAAATGGTGCTGAAGATTGAGATGGTATATCCCCATGCAATCCAATTTGTAGGCTTACTCATTTTAGAATTAATAATACCATAATGACTTGCTTTTCTCTTTGTGGGCTTGGAGTTCCCATAGCGATGGATGAGATAGAGCCCATAAAAGACTCTTGTGCTGCTGATACTCATGGCATATTTAGGAGTTAAATGTATGCTGAAGGAGAGAAGGAGGCTGAAGAGTCTCAGCGATTTGGGTTAATCACTAGAACAGCTCCTGCAGAATTGTTGTACTTCACGTGTCAGGTTGGCTGGGCTGATGTTGCGTCAGCAAAGCTTCCTAAAAGATGAAAAACTGGCATGTGTGTCTCCTGGGAGGTTTTCCTGCAAGTCACCTGCCACCTCTACAGAGCTTGTAGCGCTGCTGTGAACAGTCAGCCAGTAAATGGTTATAAATCTTTGTAGAATATAACTATTCTTGTGTCTCTGCCTTCTGTTTATGGGCACAAAATAAGTGCTTGTTGGTCCTGCAAATAAACTGTATTCATGAGTCCTAAGGAGTGTGTTTGGTTTTTGGTTTTTTTTTTTAATGCAACTTTCACCTATTTGCTTAATCTGCAGGTTCCTGGAGGAATGGAAAACGAGTTTAGCATACTTGAGGGCTTTTCTTACAGAAGTCTCCCATTAGTATGTGTCCTGCCCACACAGAGATAAAGATGAGCAAGAAAAAACCCTAGAGCGATGCATTTTTGCATGGGTATGCAGCAGTTCCTGCCCAGGCGACTCTTGCTGGAAGGATCCAGCCCATCTGCTGGCCTGGAGCTGCCTCTGATGTGCTGGGAAGAGATTTGGTGATCACTGGTGGGGGGTTGTGAGGGTGCTTGGGCAGAGGACACACCGAGGACTTTTGTTTTATCCCTGTAAGGGATGTATGGGTAGTGATGCCTGAAAGTAGAGCATAGGGACAGATGCTGTTTTGTCAGATCACTGAAAGCTCCTTTGCAAGTGCCGGCACAGTTTTGTGGTGCAACTTCATCCTTTCCCCTCCCCTCCGTTTTGGGGGAAAGGTGGTGAATAGTCAACTCCCTCCTCCCCAGATAATGTTAGAAAGCTGTCCAAAATGGGCTTGGTTTCAAAAGTAGCATGAAGTCACTGGGGTATGTAAGCCACAGAGTCCTGCTGGGGGTTTTGGAGTACTCAGCCCTCTCTGCCGGGAGGGAGACTGGAGAACCTCCAGGTCACTTTATTTTTGATGCTAAACACACAGTTTCCTTCCGAGTTTGTGATCGTTGTGGAGCAGGGTGTCTTCAGCCTGAATGCAAGACAAATCCTGCCAGCAAGGCAAGCAAAGGCTTGTTTGCTAAAGATAGCGTGCACACATGTACATGGTCCAGGGGGTTTTTAAGGCGCTCTGTGAGTACTCGGATTTACAGTGCAATCCTAGGCATCCTAAAGAAAATTAAAGAGATCAGATACATCTAATGAATAACGAGCTATTTAAGGTCAACTTTATGCTTTGTAGCATCTGTTCTTCATGGCAGCCATACCAGATGGCACTCACTTGTGTGACACAAGCATATCGTGCATCAACATTGGCATCAGATTCAACTCTGTCGTGTGCTGTCTTGCTTCGAGGTGATCAGGCATCAGTTCTCAGCGCCTCCCCTGTCTCTGAGGCTGGTACACACTGGCAGTTAGGTAACCCCTGCTATACGTTTAGGCTGTCTAAGGTTATAGCTTGTGCTCATGTACATCAGGCTGGCCCTGAAACAAGTTTTGTTCAACTCTGTTTTGTTACGCTTTCTTTATGTTTATTAAATAGATGTCCTTTGCATGGATGGAAAATGTTAAAAATAGAAATGCTCAAGGCAGGGCCATTGTGTTGGTGTTGATAGGTTTGCTGGAAGCTGAAGCACGCCTTGTATTTTAAGAAGCACCAGATTTTGGAAGGGGTTGCTCTCCGATGTCCTCTTGACCTTACACGAGGAGCTGCTTTTCTGAGTGAAGAAGAGACTGTCTTTGGGATAAATCAGGTTTTCAGAGTGATACCATTCACGAGGTAGTGCAATTATTGCAAGTAATAGGCTGAGCTTGGGATTTCTGAAGAACTGGTGCCTTTTGTAATTAAGGGGCACCAACTGCAAAGCTAGTTGGTGAAAGAACCTGAAATAAGCCATTTGCTTTCTGGTACAACTCTTTTCTCTACTAAAAAACCTCTTTTGTTCCTTGTCTCACCGCTGTGCAGGCAAGCCCATATATATAAGGGAATAAAGCACAAGTGATGATACAGAGGAAGGAATGACACTGTACCGATTTGTACCATGCAGCAAATAAGTTTCTGTATTTTCCCTCTCCCCAGCAGTTGTAACCACTGTAAAAAACAAATGAATTTTTTTCAGGACCCCTAACTTCACCGAGCTTGTCCCAAACCAAAGGCAGGCTTTCAGAAGAGAAGACAGAGGCACTCAGGCCCTTATTTGGTGGGATTCTGTAACTGTGGAGCTGTGTCCCCAAATATAAACCTAAACCATGAGCATCTCTGACCATCGCGCTTGCAGGGATGAACTTCCAAATGTAAATAGTGCATGAAATGATGGGGAGCAATTTCCTGAGCTCTCAGTCTCAAGTTGGCTTCTTTATAGTAGCAGCAGTTAGCTGTTGGTATCTGCATTTTGTCATCACGGAAATCTTACGGTGACCACACAGATTTTACTGTGCCATTGCTGATGGTGTTAGCAGATCCACAGGCTTATCTCAAGCCTGCACAATGCTTGCCAGGTGGTATTCTGTGTCCAACTGTTTCTTGTGCAGCTGTGAAAGTCATCTGTAACTTGTGTGGAACCACAGTTCTGTGGGAAACTGGGACATAGGACTAACGTAAAGGAAAGGTAAAAAGCTGTGGGGTTGTGAGGTTTTTTTGGAGGGTTCTTTTTAGCTTTCCTAAAATGGTTGAAATCAGGGAAGGTTCTGAACTTCAGTTCAACATGGTGATTATTCCCTTCTTTCTTCCTCTGTGCTGCACAGGTTTGTGATTTTCCTTCCTCTCTTCCTCATGTAATTAGTATTCCCCCTAATTTAGTAGGATCATCTAATCTTCAAGACCGAGCTCAGCAGGGGAATGTGTATTTTGATAATGAGCAAGTAATGGTGCTTCCTCACCCAGACTTGGAATGATCCCAAAATCAGATCATACGTCATCAGGGGGATGCTGCTTTCTATGCAGCTTTGACACTTGTGCAACAGATGGTGTTAATAATATAAAGAGATCCTAAAAAGTGTATATAAAAAACTTTGTAAAAATAACCAGATCACTCCATGTCACTTGCTGGTTGTGCCTTTTTTCCAACATGCAAAAGTGTATTGTTTGGACCTGGTAGGTACGTGGTAGTGCTGGGGCTAGAGTGTGAGAGGAGTAGCCCCCCTGCAACTTCACATGGTGCACAGCTAAAACACATTCAGAGCAAGTGCATACATTCACTTTCCATCTTCAGAAATTAATTTTGTAGATTTTGGCAAATGATTTTATTATTTCTGGAGGTTTTTCATTGAAGAACAGTAGTAGTTTTCAACTTCCTTTAAAAAAACAGTGGAGACTACTAATTTTTTTTGTGTGTGTGAGAAAATGCTATTATGCTTTGAGGCTTTTTTGGAGTTCAAATGAGCAGTGTGCTTCCATAAGTCTTTTTTTTTTTTTTTCCCCAGTTTCTATTTATCCTTGTGATTGTAAGTTAGGAAATATTTACTGTCATAGGTCACAACATTTCTGTGCTAAATTTGGGAATATAGCTGGCAGCTAGCTTTTTCCCTGGGAACTTTCTTGCCAGGTTGGTACAGAAAGCTTTAGCTACTTAGCTGTTGAGGGGAAAAAGGTTCTTAGTTTCAGGGGTTTTTTTCTCCTCTCATTTTTGCTTCCACTGCTTTTGTATTCCTCACTGCCTTTTCCACTGTCATGGAAGAAAGTGAAGCTTGAAGTGGTTGAGCTGTTGCAGCTGCTTGGTTTTCAGCATCACGTTTGTCTTGCCTCTCGTGCGAGGCCTTTCCTCTTTGTGGTTTCTCATTGTTTTCTGCCAAACCTCTGTATTTCAGAGCCACTTCCCACTTGTGGCTTTGTACCAGCTTGAGAATCTCCACACAGTTGTTCTTTGCTTTTGGTGTGTGATAGAGGCACAACTGCATGGGGCATAAAATTGTAGAGTGTGATGAAAATCTGTGAAAGAGATCTAGGGTTTTTCTGTGTTTATTTCCAGTATTTTGCATATCATTATTTTGCTTTTAAGAAATCCCACTCCCTTCCCCCCCCCCCCCCCCCCCCCAGTATTTTAGCTAGTCAAATTTCTTATTTAAAAAAAAAAAAAAAGGCAGACCCAGAGATTACTGATCTTCACCTGGCTGCTAGTGCCTGGACTTTAACAATGGTGTCAAATGATATGGCTTCTCCTGCAAAAGTGATAGGAAAAGCCAAGCTGTTCTTCATGCCTTCCTCTTCCATTTACTGGTGTTTTTCCCAAAATCAAATGCTGCTGACTAGAAGGAATGCTCAACACAAGGGAGTATGTGACCCACCAAGTCTGTAGGTGTCTGCCCTTCAGGCAGGGCTGTGCAGCACACCCAATGGCTAGTAGTCAGCTGGGTTAGTGCTTCCAGCTGGTGCGTGTCAGACATAACACGTCGTGGTCCACACCCAAACGACCTGGGATGCTCCAGCACCTGATCTTTTCGAGGGTACTTCCATGAATTTGTCATGTATATGAAAAGGGTGCAAATGGTACTGGACCAGCCTGAAACCTCAAGGCAGGTCTGTGCTGTGAGTGACTGGTGAGTGGAAAAACCACCATGTCTGGCTTGGTGCCTGAGTTGCATGGTGTTAGAAGTTCAAGTGTGCTGCAAGAAGTTCCTTATAACCTGTTCCTAGGCTTGCGGAAGATGTCGTCTATGGGCTGCTGGCAGCACTGTGATGCACACCTGAACAAAAAGCACCCAAATCCCCCAAACTAGGTTCACTTTATTCATAATGACATAAGAAGTGTTGGCCCTTGTTAGCTGGAGTACCCCTTCCCAAGTTATCTGGGGAACAGCCCTGTTTGTCTTGCTGATGTCTGTCCTGCTTATGTTGGCTGGTGGGTCACAGCACTCAGAGGCTTGCAGGTGAGCGCTGCAAGGGCCTGCTCTCCAGCCCATCCAGTCTGTGATACTCATCACACTGCTGGGAGCTAATATGCTTTTTGAGAGGATTGCTGAAGAGGAACTTCTCTCCAAAACCACAGGGAAATAATTGGTGGTAAAACCCAAAAAAGGAACCCGACTGATCCTATTGTTTCTGGGGTCTACAGCTTTCCTGTTTACTCAGCCTGGCTTTCAAGTATTTGTCCTGCCTCTTAGAAGTAAAGTGCTTTTGCACTGATCTGCAGGACTCTTGTCTACCCCTTTGCATGTGTGTTTTTTGTCTCCTGGTTTTGAAAATACATCAGTTTGGAAGTGTCAGAGGGAAACCTCTCCTCCCCTGTCTTTGAGTGTGCAAAAATAAAGCACTGGCAATTCTTTTTTTCCTTCCCTTCTGTTCTTTCTGGACCAACAGCCCATTAAAAAAAAACCCCAAACTGGTATTTAGTTCCTTCTATTTTTTTTTTTTTTTGTCTTTATACTCCTAAGTGCAGCACAGCCCCTTGAAATGAGGGTTTGCAGAGGTAGACATTGTCAGGCACTGATTGTCAGTGGGCCTTTCTGATCATTGTCAGGCACTGATTGTCAGTGGGCCTTTCTGATCGAGGCTGCCTTTGAGGTGAAACAGTGTTTCAAAACTCTGTGCTGGATCATAAAACTGGTATTAGTAATTACTACTTGACAATTGAGGGGATCCCACCTGCAGTTTAATGTGATGCAACCAAAGGTTGCATGAGAGGGAAAGAATATAAGCAGTAGTCTATGAACACCTCTTTGAAGGCAATTATAAAAATAAATCTCTGTGTGTGTATGTATTAGGAATTGACCGTTGCCTGTCCCCGCTCTAAAGAAGTTTAGTGGCCAGACAGAGAAGTAGAAGATTAAATGGACAGATATGTTGGTTGTGGTGTGGAGACATGAATCAAATCTAGGCAACAACGGTGGTTGATCTGCCTCACAAAGAAACGGGGCTCATGTTGGGTGCCAGAAGCGCAGATGGGGTCCCCTGTGTGCAGACTGTGCCCAGCAGGTATAGCTGTGGTGGTCCCTGTGTGAATGCAGTGGTTTTTACTGTGACTTGAGGAACTGGGAATCCCACTGGAATCTGGAGGAAGCAGAGGTGGTGGCAATACCTGGCTGGTCCTTTCACACAGTATCACAGCTCTGCAGCCCTCTTCTCCTTCTTGCCTTCCCTGGGGCTGCCTGAAACCTGGAGACATTCTTCTACACATGTGAACCTTTAAGGGGTAAAAAAAATATATATTTTTTTTTCCATTGCTGCACGTTGCACTGGGTTTGGGTTTTAGCTTCTAGCAGGACCTAGGGCAAGCAATGCCTTTAGGACCGTCTAATAACTTGACATCAACATGGTTTTTGACCCTCTGATATACTTGGTCTGTGTGGGCGAGGAGAAGTTAACAACATCATGGTGGAGCTGGGAGTAGCAGCTCTGTTTTGGGAAAGAAGCCCAAATCCTTCTGTTGGGGGACTCTTCTGTGAAGCTGCTGCTGAGCGATGCGCTTGTGCTGCTCCATGTGGGCTTGTGCCAGGAGGAGCAGCTGCCTGGGGGGGCTTTTGTCGTTCATGCCTGCTGCAGCGGCATGGGCTTAGAGTGAAGATTTCTTTATTCCTCTGAAGGTGGTGCATACAACTTCATTTGCAGCAGTGTTTGCTCCGAAATAGGATTTTTTTTTTCAGAGAGCAGAGATAGCTGGGGGCTCTCAGCTGGATGCTTCCTTCCTAACCTCCTGAAGAGCAGAGTGCCCTCAGCTAAATGAGGTTTTGCCAGAATAGGCGTTCTTACTTAAAGCTGTGTATCACCAGGAACACTTCTGGCTTTAAAGCTTTAGGAAGAGAAGTTGGTCTGGTGTAGCCTGATAACATTTTTATGTATTTACTTTTTTAAAGCACGAGCCTGGATTGCAGAGACAGGGTTTCAAGTTCTTGATCTGAACTGGTAGGGAAAGTGCCAAATAATTTTTCTTGAGTATGAAATATTTTGCATCTCTACCCAGCCTGCTTGTGGAGTGATGCCCCTGGAAGGGGCAAGGTGGTGATTTCCAGCTCTGATAGCATATTACAGTTTTGTTCCTGAAAAATGTCAGGGACATTTTGTTTCTGTCCCAAAAAAAGAACAGAAACAAACTTCAAAACCTTGGAGGTTGCTATGAAACGGAACTGTCTTCCCCTTGGCCCTGTTAAATAAAGGCTTTAAATATGCTCATTGCTGAGTTTCCTTGCTATTGCTGTGGGGGTGCGGTGGTGTGTGTGTTTGGTAGGTATGTCTTCTCTAGTAACCAACGGTTTCCTTGGCTGTGGATTCCTTGAACTGTTTCAGGCAGAATTAGGGTGCTGTGTGCCGCCTGTCCTGTGGTAATGGTACAGAGCAGGGTTGTATTCTGTTCCCGTTTTGTGCAGGTGGTGGAAAATTATTTCAATTTTCTACTAGTTTGAAAATATTTTAGCAAATACAATGTTCTTGCATGCAATGCTTCACACGCACACACCCCCCACCCTGCCCCCAGCTTTCAGTTTCCTTAAAAGGGTTTCTGATTTCTTAGTAACTTCCCTGCAGAAAGCTTTATGCTGTTTGCAGAGAAGACTGTGCCAGAGACTGACACTGCCTTTGCATCTGCCGCGTCCGCTATGCGCAGACTGACTGCGGGTGTGGGTTTGGGTTTGTACAGCAGAGGTTAGCTGAGGGCCGCGGAGCCGGCGCAGGGGACTGCAGCATCTGTTCCCATCTGTGGTGCTCAGCAGCAGTCCTGCTCATTTCAGGTAATTTCTATAAAAATCAGACTTGAACAAAACTGTCCTGTGAAGGAAAACAGCCCAAATGAGGAAACCTTTCTGTGTGCTTCTAAACCCTTTTGGACCCTTGTGTGTACTGAGAGGTCAGCCTTCAGCAGCAGCACATGTAGGTCTGCATCTGCGATATGCTCATGATAGTTCACTCCCAGTGGTATGTGGCCGTGTGGGGCTTGAGTGTAGCTTTTGGTTAGTGAATCTTGAGACTTTCACCTGACTGGCTTGGAATCAGCATTAGTGTGACTGCTCTCCAGGTCTCCTGACTGCTTTGACTTGGGTGCCACTGGCTGTCATAGGAGGTCAGTCATGTATATTGAGGTGTCTGAGTTTATTTGTCTAAAGCCTGGACCTTAATCCCATTCTGCTTCTCTTCATAGAAGAACTGAGGTTGAAAGGGACCTCAGGAGCCCCTCTCAGCCAGACTCCTGCTTGGAGTAGGATAGATGTTGAATTTATACCAGGTTATTCAGGACTTGGTCCCATCTGGTTTTGAAAACTTCCAAGCCCTCTTCGTGACACTTCCTCATGCAGTAATACAGTAACTCACTGCATTGGTGTTCATGTTGAGGACTTCTCCCTGTGCAGTTGTGCCTCTTGGGATTTTTATGGTTTCTTGCTCATGACGATCTTGATTTTCCAGGTAACGATCACAAAGCGGACTGCTGAGCTCCTGGTGGTTAAACATCAGTTAGAAGGTAACTTGTCAGAAAACACTGTTTTGGGTGCTTACATCCACTTAACATAGAGATACTGCCTTCACAAAAAACACTTGAGTGACAGGAAAGAAGATAAAGGGGAAGCTGAACTGGTGAAGTTCTCTGCTGTCTCACTCGTTTACTGTAGCTGGCAACTTGGGAACATCTCAGTGGTTGTGCAGAGAACATGCTGGGTAGGATCGAGGGATGTCTTGCTGCCCCTGCTGTTCCTCATGGTGGGACGTGCTTGCATTGAAGGTCTGTAGACTTTCTTGTTAACTTATATTTTCTGCAGAACTTCGTACTTTCTTTCAAGAAGTAATCTCCTGAATTAGGTGTTTGCAAAGCCATGTTAAGAAATTGCAAGTGTCCCTCTCTTTGGGTGCTCTGCAAACCTCAATTGCAGTAACTGTAGTAGTAAGTGAAAGGTGTGAATTGTCATGTTCTCCCTATCGGGTTATTAAAACCGAAGTCTGAAAGGCACCACTGGTGGTTGCGCCCCAGAGCAAGGAACTGGTTCTGACACACGGTAGAATAACATGCAAGGTGAATTTTGCTCACTGAGTGTTAGGAATATATGAACTTGACCCCTCTTGTTGGGTTAGTGTGATGGAGCAGCTGCTATGTCCTGCTACCAGAGCTTGGAAGGGCCCTGAGCTGTCCTAAAAAGCCTTACTTCTGAGTTTGGTGTTTTGTTTTGGGTTTGGTGGTGGGTTTTTTGGGTTTTTTTTTTTTTTTTTTTTTTTAGCTTTGAAGCTTTAAAATGGTTGAAAGTAAAAGCAGGTGGGTAGGAAAAAAACCCTCAACTGAGATTTCCCATTCGGATAATTCTGAAACCTTCTCCCCACCACATCTTCCCTGGGCTGGTTTTTACTACTGTCAGTAGTGAGCTGATCTCTTATTTTCTTTTTTCTACTGTTTTGGAAAGCAGAAACTGTAGTAGAAATACATCTCAAGAAAAGTAGGCTGGAGGGGTACGTGGATTGTTAGATAAATTGGCGTGTCTTTCTTTTTGGTCTTGATCCCTACCGATCTAAGAGCTACAGTTTGGGGGTTATAGTAAAAATCTGAGGACTGCTAGATTTATTTGTTTCAATCTTTCATGGTTCAGGATGTCAACATACTAAACTCCAAGAACAGGTCGAACATACAGCTGAGGTTTCTGTGGCTGATTTGATTATAGCAGTAAGTGTTTCCCCACGTAGTACTTGTGGTTCTGCAGCAGTTCAGGCAACACAGAAAGCTGAAATCTCACCAGCTGCGTTACAAAGGACAGTCATCAGCACATGCAGGGGTTGTGCAGAGATTGCAGTGTCTCAGGCTCACAGATGAGGTGTCTGGGGAGGCTGGAAAACATCTGCGTGTGTGTGCCCATGTTGTCCGTTTGCCTCTGCAGGCAGGATGTGTACGGTGCTTTCATCCCCACTGCTTCATGTGTGGGTTATTGGCCAAATGAGCCATCGTTCTGTGTGTGTGTGAAAGTGAGGGTGATGTGGAAGGCAGCTCTCTGCTCTGCGGTACTGAAGCCTGGTTCAAAGAGCTCATCAGAGCTGGAAGGGTGGGCTGGGGCAGTCAGGAGGAGCAGATGGTGCTTATTTCTGAATTTACAGTGTTTTCTCCCCTGCCCCCACCCCCTGTGGACAGATGAAATTATTTATCTTATTAATTCCTGAGACTTCTGTAAACAGAATGTGTAAATACATGTAAACATATCCTTGATCGCTCTGGTTTGCACGTGTGGGAGCAGTGGTTTACAAAACGTGCGCCCAGCCTCCAGGCAGAGGAGGAGGAGTGGCAGAAGGAGCTCAGGTGTGGGTCACTTCTTGTCTTTGCTTGAGTCCACCTCTTTGGGAGCACTTATTGAGCTGGTACAACAGCTCTTGCTACCAACAGGACAGGGTCACCCCAGCCATTTCTGCTGGGTTCAGAGGCTTAAAGCCCACCTGCTGTTGTGGACCTTGGAACAAAAGGAGCTGTTGTGTTGGGGTGTGGATGAATCCTGGTCATGGTTTCATCTGCCGCATTACATCCTTGGCAGGGGTTCCCGGTGCGCTGATCTCCCTTTCCAGGGCAGCATCCTTGTTTTTACTGATAACTTTGTTTATAGCTGGCAATGTTGAACTCATGAAGGGTTGATGTTACCAGTTATGTGGGTTTCTGCTGCTCTGCACTGAAAGTGTTGGGGGAAGCCCCACTGGGCACGATGTTGGGTCAGTTTGACCATCTAGTTGGAGGTTTGACTGGTAGAACAAGTGACACACAAGCCGTTTTCTGCTCTTCATTGCTGAGCTTCAGCTGGTAGATTCTGCCAAATGCCATTGTTACCAAGGGAGGGTGCTCACTGTTTCTTGTGAGTTTAACAACGTTTGGATGGAATTGCCCATCCCAGGACAGCTGTGGTCCGGAGAAAACAGCGACATTGCCTCAAAGTGAAGGCAAGGAGCATAGGAGCTTAGCTGTGAGGTGGTTGAGTTACTAGTAAATGCTTCAAGCTCTGAAGTTTTTGTTGCAGTGGTCTTAAGGTTATTTAAAATAAAAGGAAAACACCCTGTTCGTATTCCTCATCTGCAGCCAAGAGGGTACTTGGTGAGTGGCAGGTTTTCTGGAAGAGAGGGAGAGAACAGGCTTATGGCTCTGTTTAGACTGGGAGTAGGATATAGGACAGATGGGTGCAGTGGTGCTCCTGAGCTCAACTTGCCTCTTTAGTGAAAGGAGAAAAAAAAAAACCAACCTGTGTTCCTGGGACTAAAAATTCTGAGAACACTTGTTAGAGCATGGGGTAGGCTTGGAAAGCTTTTTATGCTCCAGGATTTGCTTGTGGTGGGGAGGGAAAAACAAGTACAGTCACTTTTCATCAGAGGTTAGAAATAGGATTTCTCAAGAACTTCTGTTGGCATCTGTGGCTTTTAATCTCTTTAAAAGTGAAGAGGTAATATTTTCAGATGACACAGCTAGTGAAGTTAGTGCTAATGAAGTTGGTTATGTGGTTTCTCATGAATTTCAAAAGGCTGCAGCAAGATCAGGTTATTCAGTAGTGCCTCAGCAGATAAAATACCCCATGGACGTGTTTTGTATTGCGTGCCGGAAGGGAAATATTAGAGCTGTTTGCTTATTGATGAGGTCTCAATTAATGCATGGCTAAGTGTTTTTCCCAGAGTTATTGGATGCATCTCCACTGGTAGGTGGGATTAATTGTATCTTGGCTCTTGTTTTAGTAATGGAAAATATAACCAAGCAAGAATGGGAATGTCAGATGACCACTAAATTGTTACCACTATGACTGCTCTGCAAGCCTCATGTGAACTCCATAAATCTTGAGACCTCTGTGCTGGTTGGAATTGGCGATCGAATTTAAGAAGTTATTGGAGAAATGAGGGGGCTGACAGCATGGATTAAACTTAGAAGAGCTTGGAGAAGGGGAGGAAAAATTTCAGAGATGGAAAGACTTGAGAAAAGTTGGTGTAGGAAACAGCATCCTTTGCTGTAGTGTAGGCAATGTGACTGTAAGATGGTTTTGGGCATACTGTGGTGAAGCTGGATATCGCTGCAGTCCCACCACAGAGCTTACTGGGCTTTCATATCATTTAACAGGAGCACCTGGTGCAAAATACCTCATTCGGCACCCACTGCTGCTGTGGATCATTTAAGATCTGCTGACTTGATGCTGAATATTAGTTAAAGGTCTTTGGATTGAGTTTTGAAGGAGTATGTGCCTATATTATCTTAAACCCCTCCCTACTGTTCTCTGAAATTGGGATGGAGTGGGTGGTAACCTCAGTACTGGCTGAAAGGAGCAGAACATCTTCAAACACTGAAGAACTTCAACTATTAAGCCAGCATCACAGTACTCTAACTTACTATTGGATAATGCCCTGATTAATTTTAAATATACAGTGCTTGAATAAATAGAAAAATCTTCCATTTATGTATTTTTGGGAGGAGGGGGAAGGTCAGCTCCACTACCCCACATATGGACACTTATCCTCAAAGCAGTTGGCCATGAGTGCAAGGGCAGAAATCTCTCTTGGCCATCCTGCCACTCATTTCGGGAACATGCAAGCCTGGAGCATACTCTAAGGCACTGGCTGTTTCCTTGTCCCTGCTCCGCAGCCTGAAACAGCTGTAGCTCCTTTGCACGTTCAGGAAGGATCTGCAAGCTGGAGCAAGAGGCAGAGAGAAGCAGCAGGTGCTTCTTGTGGGTAAGAGAGGAACAGGCCATGTCCTTTGTGCTGACATCTGTTTCATTTAATCCCCAAACAGGCTCTTTTGAAGCACAGGTGATTTATCTGTCCCTGATGGCACTTGACACAGTTGCTCTGTGAAATGTGGTCCCTTGCTGCCAGGATGGGTCCTGGACCCTTGTGTGGGCAGCTTTGGACCTTGTGGCTTGGTGGGGTGGGGTCAGCCATAGATTTGGAGCTCCTCCATGTGGGCGTCCAGCGTGTGGGGGCGGAGGAGCTGGATTTGCTCTACGTGCTGTTCTGCAACTCATGGCCCGGCGGGGCTTCTGTGATGAGGAGGAAAGGCTTCCCACTGCAGCTGCAAGTTCTAAGGGTAAACAGGAGGAAAAACAGAACTATTCGTACAATTTGTTCTCAACCGGGCTGCCCCGACTCCGGGTGATCGAAAGGGAGCAGATGCAGTCTATCTGGTTCGAGTGGATCTGGCAGTCCTTGTGGAGCACAGCCCTTCCCCAGGGTTGCGTGCTCAGCTGGATGCAGGACACTATATGCTTCTGCCTTTAGACCACGCTGTAGGCCTGAATTTTATTAATTTCTTCTTTCTTAATGCTTCCCCTTTGGGAGTGGGAGAATGGTGAGGGTCTTGAGCAACAGAGGTGGTTCATCTGAGCAGTTTTCATAACAATAAACACTTAACGTGCAGCAGGAAAACCCTAATCCAGCATTCCCAAAGCTGTGCAGGGACCAGTGTGGGATGATCACCTCTCCTCCAGTCTATGCTAGTGCCAGAGGACTTCAGATATAATGCCAGTATTAATGCTTTTCTCTCTTTTTTGAGTATTTGGGCAGTTGTTTGGAATAATGCTGATGCTGAAGGTCTTCATAGTTACACAGCCTGGGGGAAGAAAGAAGTCTTTAAAAATATGTTGTAGAGGATGAGCTGATATCTTATTTTGGAAAACAAACTTGGGAGTTTAATTTTGAGTTGGAATTGAAGCATAAAAGCAGTATCACACTGTTGAAGATAACACACATAAAGAATCATTAAAGAAAGAGGGATACCTTAAAATCTTTTAATATCTTGACTAGCTGGGAGATGTTCAATTCCTGCCCCCCCCCCCCCCCCCCCCGATTTAGACAAAGAAATGGATCAGACCAAGCATTAAACCATCTGTTCGCCTACAAGTTTGTTACCAAGCTTTTGCTATTTTATTTTATTTTACATAGGTGTGAAGGTACATTTTTCTTTTCCCCTAAATGGCATTTTGTCTGAGTATACTTTTTAGGATTTGCAGTTAATGGTGGGTATTAGGATTGAGAGATTATCTGGGGAGCTGTTGTGGCACTTCATTGTTAGACTCAGAAATGGGAACTGGGTGAATTAGTTGCTTTTAAAAGGGTTTAAAAGTGGTGTGGGAAAAGGGAGAGCTGTAAGTTTTCTGCGTGGTGGTGCTGAGCATCTATGCAGGCCTGGAGTACAAGCTCAAAGATCTCATAACCAGGACTTACTGTTTTTTTTTTGGTTGGTGGTTTGTTGTTGTTCGGGTTTTTTTTTCCCCTTAGTGTAGTGCTCATTTAAATACTATCTGGAGACTGTCCTATACAAATAGTTGTGGCACAGCTTCATGCTTGTTTGCTATAGAGATACAAATATTTAGAGAGACTTTGCTTAGCAAATATATGAGTAAATCCACCTTTCAGCTGTAAAAATGGCTGTGTCAGAGGGACCTTGAAATATTTGAGAGCCCTGTCTTTGGAGGGAAGGAGTTGAATCTTGAGAAGACTTGATTACAAAAAAAGTTGCAATATAATATGACTGCAACTAGACAGCACAATGACTTTTCTTCTTCTGCATCTTCATGCTTACAGCTTTACCCGCTGAAGTTCATCTTATTTCCAGAGCTTATTGGTATGTCTTTGAAAAGGCTGGGAACAGTCTGGCTTTGTTTTCCCATGAGTTGTTGGAGAATGAGCGGGTGGGAGAATAGATTAGTCTTCAACCATTGAGTCTGGGGGAGGATATGCTCATGTCGGGCAATGTGGCTTAAATTTGAAGGTGATTACTATCTGGTCACTTGGTTAATGAAGCGGTGAATAATTTGTGTACTTAATGTTCCTGGGAGATTGAAATGCCTTTAAAAAGCCTATCTGTTCAACTGCCCTGTCTTTCTACAACATAAAATAAAAAGTAACCAGACCTGATTAGGTGATCAACTCTGTGATACTTGAGAAAATGAAGCAGTATGTGATCAGCATAATGGCTATTTCTTTAGCAGTAACCTTTGTGTGGGTTGTATACAAATTTTTACCTGTACTCTCTCCAACTTTTGTGGGTTTTTTTATCTCTTCCCCACCCCCCGATGTACTTACTTCCAGTACTTAGGGGGTCTAGGTGAAGGAAGACTGGGAGGAGGAAGGAAATCGCAGTCTTGCAGCTGAAGTGAGGAGTAGGAGGCTAAGCATGAGTGAATATTAAAACTCCCTGAAGGTCTTTTCCCAGGGCTCACGCAAAGTAAGCTTTGCTTACTCTAGCAGTTTTACCAGAGTAATTCTGCACTTTGAAGATTAGGGAAAGCTGTTCCCTTATCCTCAGCAAAATCAGTTTTTGCAGGAAAATCCTCCCTCTGAGTTGCCAACACTGTCAACTTCTTCTCCAGGATTGTACCTCTTCCCCATCATCGTCACTTGTGTTTCAGAAATCAGCAATGCAGATCTGGATGTCTTTATACACTTGTTAAAGAAATGAATGTTGCCATTTCTCAGTCGACTGAAAATTAAGTTGTTACTGCTATCCTTAGCTTTGCAAAACAAAACCGAGATAAGAAATCCAAATAACTTATTGCAGAAGCATCCCAGTGTGATCTGGAAGTAATTATGTTATTGTTGGTATTGATTTAAGGCTCTCCTCTTGACATTTGTGTGAAATTTAGTGTATCTTATCATGGGCTGATAGCTTTTTTTTTTTAATAGCAGTGCTTTTCTTTGCATCAGCTTATATAAGGAGACCTAAAATTAAACTATACTGTGTACTTGAGCATTTTTTTCCCTTGTGTTAAGAAAATTCAGCAAGTATCTGAGTTAACAAGTGATAGTGCAAATGTTGAACGAGCTTAAAAATTACTCTAAATGGCTTTAAAGGGAATAGAATTTGTATCTCATAAAAGGGCTTTTTCAGATAAAATAAGATTTTCCTAGTAATGTGAATAATCTACAGCAAAATACAGGGCCATCGGACCTTGTTGAACGGAAACCTGAGCGCTTGTCTGTGCACTTGAAGTAATTCAAGTATTCTTATTTTTTGAGAGTAGAAACCGGTAATGAAACCACTTACTAAAACTGCTCTCTGAGTCTTTGAAGGAGCGAGACGTCCAAGAAGGTTGTCACTGTCCATTTGCTCATTTGGAGGGAAGCTGTTATATCTGATACTGCTCCATTAACTTCATATGTTAAAGGCTTTTTCCTGACGGTCGTGAGAGGCTCATGGAATTTTTTGCAATGAGTCAGGAAGGCATGGCTGTTAGTTTACTCTTTGCAAACAAGAGGCAGTTCCGTCTCTTGCTGGAATGCAGTGCCCTATGGAAGTAAAACTTGCCTAAGAATTCGGTCTGTGCCTCGTCATGTCCCACATAGTTTCTGAACCCTTTGCTGTTCTGCTTGGGTGGGTAGCAGCAAGAAGCTTTCCACAATAATGACAGTTCTCATTGGTGTTACGGAAAATTTCAACCAAAGAGGAAACCAGGATTCAAGTATCTCTCTCACAGTCTTTAGCCTCTGCAGTCAGGGGTGACTCTGAAGATACCGCTGTTGTGGAATTGAGAAGAAGCAAGACTTCCCTTCTAAAACTCAACCCAATGGCTCACATATAGGAAGCCACATGTTATTAATTCCTCCACTTGCAAGGCTCCTTCTGTTCTACCCCTCCTGTGTTAGCAATATCAGAAATTGTGTGTAATTCTGGGTGAAGTGGCTTAAAATGTCCCACTTTACCTGGGCAGATCTTGACAGCCATTGGCTGTCCTTCTGCTTGTCTTGTGTTCATCTGCTGCTCTATGGTAACAAAATGTCTTTTTTTTAAGACCAGTGATGAAGTCCTTGGTAAGCTTTTAATCTTTAGCAACTCTTACTTTCAAACTAAAACCACTATAGAGCAAGGCTTTTCACTTTTATTTTAGCATTAAGTTCTATAAGTAAAAGTTTTGAGTAGGTTTGAAGGTAAAAGGTCATGTTGGTGCTGCGTGTGTGTGAATGAAGATCTGTCCCCCACTGCTCCAATGTATTTGCAGCATTTCCTTAACATGGGCAGATCCTGGGTTTGACTTATTTTCTTCTTTGAGAGGCTCATGTGGCTGCTGAATCCCTTTGGTAAAATGTTTTGTCTCTGCATTTTATGTCTTTGAAGTAGAGACCCAGCATGATTTGCATTGTGCCAGAAGATAGCTGCTGTCTACTACGCCTGATGTGTGCTGCTATTGAGGGCTTAAAATTAGGGTACTTTTGCCTATGACTGGCCCTATTAATTGCTTTAAGGATAAGGACTAATCTTCATTTGATATTGGAAGCTTACTGGGAAATGGTAGACTTCTAAAAACAATTATCTGATCAGGCCATCAAGGAAGCAAGCCTCAAGAATTTGTACCATTTGGTATCTTTCGGATTTTTCTCCATTTCTGTTGCACTGAGTTAGACAATTTTTTTTTTTGAAGTGATAAAGGCATTGATTGCTTTAGCCAGATCCATGTTTATGAAGAAGTGTAACAGTTTTTAAGAGGGCAAAGGTGAGAAACATGTCTTCCTAGTTCAAGTTCTTCCAGAGTTCAAGGGGTTTATAGTGTTTTGGTGAAGGTGGGCTGCATATCTCCTGTGGAAAATGAAGTCTTAATAGGCTCTGTGGGTTTCTCAAATGATTCAGTTCTCCAACTGAAATAGCTTTGGCTTCCTTTTGAGCTGTCCATGCTTTCTCCAAATTTCGATCTTGTACAGGCACCTTGACATCTTGGTAACAGTCCCATCTGTGAAGATCAATGTTTGGGGTTGCATGGTGGTAGCTTCCCTTGACTCCTAATTGAGGTACCTATCCAGGCAACAGAGACATGGGGATACTGCGGGGTCCTGAAAGTCTGAGCTTCTGGAGAAGCCAAGCCCTCGATGCTGTAACTCAGTGGTAGTTTAAAGAGTGTGATGCTCTTCAGCTTTCTTGGGATGTCTGTAGATTGAAGGACTGCAGGTAGGTTGGTTTGGGTTTGACCTATTGCCAAGTGCAGGGATTTAGTGGAAACAAAGGCTTGAGATTGCTGCATTGTTAGAGACTTCAGAAAGGCAGTGGCTTTACAGATGCGTTTAAGCAGCTGTTTCTTCCCCCTTCCCCCCAAAAATACTGTCAAAAGAGTCAGCATGCATACTAAGGACCCTAAAGCATAGGGAGAAATATCTCGGCCCCTACTTCATGGGTTGCCACTGATGGTCAACAAATTGAAGTTTTAATGTGTGGTGGTTTATGTTACTAATTTGAGTTATGAGAGTTAAAAGATAACTTGAAAAAAGGCCTTTTTTGTCATCAACTATGCTGGGATTCAGCATTTTTTAAAGAATGTTACTGCCTTAGCAGTACTAACTAGAAAATGAATTTTTAATAGTCTCTCTCCTGGGAAAAATACTTATGATAGAGTTCATTTGGGCTTCAGTGATGTAGTGTGCCTGAAAAAAATACCATTTGGCATTCAGTGCAAATGGTTAAACTCATCTTCTGTGCAATCACCCTCTCTTGGGCAGTGCTGTTACCTAAGGAAATCCTGAGCTGTTCTTACGCTGCTGAAGAACCGGTGTGTGACTGGGGAGGATGTAGTGTGATCTAACAAGCCGGAGCATGTGCCTCGGCACGGTGCTTGGGGACGGGAGGCTTGTCTTCTAGTGTGCAAGATGCTTCTTGGGCACTTGCTGGAAGGCTGCCTGCAGGGATCCTCTTTCCATGGTGGCCTTGCTGGCAATGTCTTCTGCAACAGTCCAGGGCCTGATGGACCTAATTTTTGTGAATTGGATGGGTTTTCTGTTGCCTTGTCCAGACTTTGTTCTGTAAGTGTTTTTTGCAGCTGTTTGTAATCCACATGTTTTTTTACTTAAATGCAGGTCTGAGTTCTCGAGCACCATGACCTCTGACCATCTGGGAATAAAATGTATTTCTTTGTGTAGCTTCCACCAGACTACTCAATCTGTTCTTCACAGCACAGCTGCCTCACTGCTGCATTGCTAACAAGGTGAATTAATTGCACATCCAGAATTACTAGGGTTCAGTTGCATTCCTGCCATGGGGAACCAGGCACTGACATGAGCTGTATGGCCCGTGGTTTCAAGAGCAGTAGGTAAGCTCAACAAATTGAAGTCCCTGTGGAAGGTCTTTTAAATACATTAAATTATTTTTTCTGCTGGGGCTGTTGTAGGAAAACGTGCTTTGTAGAAAACTCATTTGATGTAATACTGCCTCAGCACTATCCCAGGTGGTTTTTGGTCCCAGCTGAGTGACTATGTTGGTACTTTATTTTAAATCCTTCCTTTACAAAGGAGCAGCAAAGTAATGCTGTCGCAGTCTGGACATCTCCCTCTTACAAAAAATGATAAGGAGAGACTCTGCACATACATACTTCTTGCTTTTTCAGAGTTTTCTCTGTTCCTGGATAGGCAGCCTTTAGCCTGGGTGGAAGGAGTTTTGACCTGCAGGTAACTTTCCAAACCTAGGTTTCCTGTGGATGCATTGAGGTGTTTTGGAGCCTGATGTAAAGCAGATTTGGCTCCATTCTAGTTTGTGAATTAAATCAAGGGCTTCAGATTTTGCAGCTGGAAGTATTGAGAAGCCTGGAGTTAGTATTATCTTTGAAGGGTCAGCAGAGAGCATCTAGTTTCATTTTCCTTTGTTCAGGGTGTTCCAAAATAATCTCAGGGAGTCGCTTCTGTGAGAGACCAGTCATGCTAAGCCACACTGCCTTCTCAAGTACATGTGGTTTTCTGCTATCTTTAGAAATAGTCATTACATTTAGTTCCTTGTTCTTCATGTATCTCCAGACAGAATGTGTGGATGAACATAAACTTGCACGATCGTGTGTTTAATACACCTTTGCAACCTCCATGAACATTGGCAGCTTGTGCGGTTTTCTTCTCCAGAGATAGTTGAAGGCACATGCTGGCTGTTACTTGTAAGTTGAGAACTGGAGTGCAATTCCCCTCTCTGCTTCAAGAAAAATTTGGAAGAGCTTTGCTTCTGACTTTCCAAAACACATGTGAAGCATAACTCAGTGGCAAGCTTTGTTTTGGAAATGGCCTTGCTCCAACAATGGTTTTTGTCGGGTTTGTTTATCCCAATTCCTTACCAGCTTAATAGGCTGAGAAAGTAAAACTGTTGTGTGGGTGGGTGGTTGAAAATGGTCTGTATGGATATTGCTGTAATTTGTGTTTCATAAATAATGGTAGCTTGTGCATAAGCCTGTAATGGACTGAAAATGCATTGAAAGATAGCATGAAGGCATGTAAACTGCTACTTAAAATCCATAGCGGGAGTCTGTTAGGAGGAGGGGGAGAGTTCTCAGTGGGGGATGGCGTGCAAACTCTGTGCAACATTTAGCAGCGTGACTCAAATTCACTAGAAGTTAGTTTTCTTAAATGTTTATCGAAGAACTCCTTAAAATACTCAAGAAAGGAAAGCTGTCCTGTCTGCATCGGGTCCAGGTGACGGATGCTAATAGCAACAGTATTATTTCCAAATAGCTGTGGTGTTTAATTATGGCCTGTGTCTGAAAAAAATCTGTAGCTGGTGAGTGGGAGGCAGAAGGGCAAGGGCGGGAGAGAGATTAAACCATCAAAATTCCAGAGAATTCAGTGTTTTTTGTAAGGAACATTTCTGGCCTCTCCATGGCTGTAGAGCCAGCAGTGTGGGAGCTAGTCTGTAAGGTCGTCTTGCTCCCAGAGCTGCTGAACTTGCTGCTGCTCAGAGCACTCATATATAGTCATATCACTTAATTTGTTCTTAATTAGGCTCAACAATGCAAGCTGTGTGTTTTTGATATCTAATTCAGATAGGAGCAAAGCCAGGCGTTAGAGCTGTTGTGGGCTATGAGTGCGTGTGGAGGAGGAGGGGGGCAAGTGGGGAAAGCGCTGCCTTTCAACAGGCAGGGGAAAAGGCTTCAAAATATTATTTAATAGAAACTAGTGGCTGATTATCATAATCAATGGAGCCGTTGAACAGGGTCGAGAGGCAGCGCTGCGGTGGGAGCTGGTGTACCTCCCCTTCAGGAGTGCTGGGGCTGGAGCAGGGGATGTCTGGCGTCTCACCCCCACGCACGGACATCATCCAAAATAACTTCTGTCCGGCCTTTGGTCAGGGCATTTTCAACTCTGGTCATTTAATGGGTTTGCTGAACTTCTTAAACTGAAGTTTTTCAAGTCGTATGGTTTGACTTTAGGTGTGCTAGTTGAAAGCATGCATGCTAAGGGCGAGGGAAGGGACATCGAGTTGTTGGAGAGTGAGGCTCCTGAGAGGGCATGCAGAAAGAAAGCAGACCTCAGGGAAAGCCCTTAATGTTCCTGCTCTAACTGTTCCATTTGCACCGTTTGCAAAATGCTTTTAGTTTGTTTGGGATTTTTTTTTTTTTTTGGTCACCAGTCAGTAAAATTTACTTGTCTTTTAAACAGTTTTGTAATTCTCAGCAGACTATCTGATACTAGATTTGGTTTACAAGGTACTGTGCTACAGTCCAATAAACTTATTTTCTTTTTACAAGAAGTCATGTCTTTGCTAATTGGACAAATATGGTATTTAAAGAAGCTGCAACTTCATTTTTGTTTAGCTATTTAAACTTTCAAAGTTTGAAAGTAATTTTTAGTCTCATCTTCCCCACCCTCCTTCTTCCATCTCCACATCTGAAAAGATAGAGCCAAACGTCAGGAATACTCCCTCCTGTATCTTCTACTGTCAAATTAAAATATCTGAGGGGAGATTATCCAACTGTGATTTGCTGCTTTTTTTTTTGCTTTTTTTTTTTTGCTTTAAGTTGAATGCTAATGAGAATGACTTGAAAGTGGGTGAGATTTGTTGCTTTGTTGTGATACCTCTGCGGATGTGGTCTTAATACGAGAAACATTCACGAGGGATGTCTTGCCAAGGATGAGAAGTATTGCATTGTACAATTCAGCTGAAAGCATTTTGGTGAATCTCCTCTGGCCTGCTGCTGCCAGCTGCTCTGATCCTGTAGGGTGGTGGTGGTTGCTTGCTAAGGTTTGGACTGTGTGATAGCTGTATCTCCAGCATGAGGAAAACTCTTGGGAAAATGTAATTTGCTGGGGCACAGAGGTCCCACAGTGACTAGTAATGGGTAGAAACTGGCACTTTTAAAGGGTTGCTATTAGTGAAGTCACTGTTGGTGGTGTCATGGACTGTTGCTGATGAAGTGATGATTTCTTGGTAATTGCTGTGCATTCTTCTACTGAGAATAAAGGGCAAAAGACAGCTTTTTTTTCTTGTCTTGGTAAGCAAGCTCTTTAGATCAGTGTTAGTGGTTTTTTCTCCTCTCGTTGGCTAAAACTTCCATTTTGGAAGAGTAGCTATCCACTTCTCTGTGCCCCTTCAGTTGGGGGAGTGACTTGGTCTCACCTGTACCTGTTGTGGATGGGTCACAGAGCAGCTTCTGGATGTTTACAAGCAGATGAACTTTCAAGGGTCCCAACCCGCTGTAACCCAGATCCTGCTCGTCTTGGTGCTGACACTGGTGGCAGGATTAGCTTTGCTTATCTAGATACGTGAATGAAATGGGCCGTTTTGGGGAGGGCTCCGTGGTGTCCTTGATCATCTGTGATCTGGCGGTGCTTGCCAAGTATGAAGTGCCTTTTTAAAAGAGCCTTTATAGTTTGTGCTGAAAAAGGACTTTGAGGCTTCCTGTGCAGATAGGACTTCCGTGTTGTACATGGGATCTTTCCAGTCCCTAGTGAATAAACACAGCTGGCTGTTTTGGGAAACGGACTTCACATCTTTGCATCAAAGCTGTACAGATAAGGCAGCAAGCTGAATTTATTGGATAATGTTTTCTGACTTTTACGCTGACTTAGGAGCAATCAAATGAAAACACGCATTTC
This sequence comes from Falco cherrug, assembly GCF_023634085.1. Classification (NCBI taxonomy): domain Eukaryota; kingdom Metazoa; phylum Chordata; class Aves; order Falconiformes; family Falconidae; genus Falco; species Falco cherrug. The sequence goes on along the minus strand of NC_073708.1, from coordinate 5,034,874 downwards.
TTAGGCAGCCTTCAGCCCATGTGGCGCGCGGGGGGGCGGAAATGAGTTTCTTCCCCTCCCCCCTTTGGAAACATAACTAGAACAAGCAGCCTCGATGACTTATCAATGTTGGATTATCATGCAATAATTTACTGGGCAGCCTTTTTGCTGTCCAGCACCGCCCACGTGCACAAGTCAATGGTGCCTTTGTTCGGGAGCGCTTCAAGAATGCATGATCTAATGGGGTGGTGGGAGTTCGCCTTCGTTCCAGCGTGCTCAAGGCTGCGCTTATTCCCTCAGTGTCCCAAACCGGTTTCCTTCCTCTGTCCTGTCTTAGTACGGGTGCCCAGAAAAAGCAACCTGTATTTACATCTCAGTTGGGCTTTCTTAAAATCCAGGCGCCTGTCTGTGGTAGAGCTCCACATGCCAAAGTCTTTGGTTTGGTGGAGTGTGGTTTATGCTAAGACTTGTTAAAATCCTTCAGCTGTTTCTTGTTCATGACATACGCACCTAAATCTCCAGGCTTCTTAAGTGAGGACAAGAAAATAAACCAAAGGTTTAGTATTACTAGTTTGTGTTCCTATAGGTTCACTACTCGGCATTTGAGAGTTGTCATTCGTGCTCCTGTGTGGAGTTATTTCCCCAGTGAAGATCATCAGAAAATGGAAATCCTTCATTTTCTTTCTTCACATGCTGGATATTCCATTTGCTTGTGCAATAGCAGTGCTCTCATCTTCCTCCTCCTCCGCAAATTTTCCCAGAAAAAGCTAGGGTGTAGTTGCAAAGGACATTTGCTCTACAACTGCAGTAATTGCTTGCTTTCAGTCATAAGTTTGGCTTTTTCATGCACATGTGATGCAAGCAGCATAACTTATCGCTTATGTGTCTTGCAGGTGTTGGGCTGTTGTTTATGAAAACTTTTTTATTCCAAAAGAGCAAGTTGCTCAGGATGTTTCTCACTCCCCTCCTTATTAAGCACTGTCCTGCTTTTGTTGCACACACATCTGCATGCCAGAAAAGCCTGGTCCCTTCTATGGGATGGGAGAACTCGTTCTCCTTAAATAGTCCCCTCTCATCTGTGGCCCCTGTGCTCCAGGAGGAGAGCCTCCAGGAGGGTTTCTGGCATGGGAGGCTGAACAAAATACCACAGCAGCTGAGAACTTGGAGCGGCTGGTTGACTCAAGAAGCAGTGATCAGTCTTGAACAAGCTCTTGTGAACTTGCTGGCCTCTGTCTACTGACATTAACGTTTCTGTCCCTTGCAATTTGTTGCTTGTGAGAGGTTCTTGTATCTGCACTACCCTTTGTGTGTAGCATGAGAGTGGGAGGTGCTGCCTCCTGTCGTGGCTGGTAGCTCCTTATTAGAGCAGCAGATGAGCATCTTCAAGCAGCAGAGTCAGTCTGTCTGCTTATAGCTGGTCCACCACCATTGTGCTGGGCGGTGGGGAGAGTTGATGGTTTAAGGAGGGCAGAGTTGAGGTAGGAGCAAGGACAAGATTGGTGAATGGTATGAGGCATGTTCCAGTCTAGCAAACTGGGAAAGGAAAGCTGGCATTTCTTCCTGGGAATGATGGGGAGACAGGTCAGATAAGAGCAAAATTAAATGCAAATGGTAGTTTGCTCTCTGTCCTGTCACTGCAAAACAAAAACAAAATCCAATCAAAAAGTAGTAAGTAGGCTGTATTTCTTTACTGGTTTGTTTTCAGTTCTAATTTTACATAGAAATCAGTTGTCAGCAGGTACCTGTGTGAAAAATGCTGTCTTGAAGCAGGAGTCAACCAAAAGAGAAACAGAGCAGAGTTTAACCATTTCATTACTGCTCAGCGAATTTTGCTGAAAACAGATCTGCAAAGGCTTGGTTCTTGCCCAGTACAGTCTTCTCGAGTGGATTTTTTTTTTTTTTTTTTCCTTCCCTGGGCAGCAAAACTCAGCAGCTGTATATTGAAGCTCTCTGCTGGGAGGATGCTCTAAAGGATGGCAGAGAGCGCAGAAGAGGTAGTGTGGTTTCTTCCCGCGCAGGGGATGTGAGTGAACTGATAATGGAGGCGGGTGTTGTCTGGGTTTATCTCATCCAGGCATCTGCTCACAATTCAGTGCTTGAGCTGTTGTGCCAGCTGGCGGGACATTTTCCTGATGTAAATTATCCATCCATTCTGAGGGGTCTGAATACAAGGAGGCCTTTTGTGTGTAGGGACAAATTCCTAACTTGGGGGAAAAAGGAGGAGTTTCTAAAGATCTAAATAGCATTTGCTTCCATTTTCTCCAGTCTGTGGGCTTCAGCATGGCGCATTTCCCGGTGGACCTTGGGATACAGTATTGGGCGATAACCCTGCTGAGGAAGGGCTTTAATTGCCGATGACATGTGGCGGCTGTGGTCAGCCCGACAATGTGAACACGGGGGAGCATCCCCTGCATCGAACAACGCTGAACATTTCCAATGCCACTGCTGCCATCTCTGCAGGCACCCAGACTTGCTTCCTTGTTGAATTTGTAATTGTAGTACTGTCCTGAAGGCTCCTACATATGCTTGCTTACTTTAGAGAAAGGTATTGTAGGGTTTCTACATCAGCCTGAATTAGTGAAGGAGGCTGGATATTTTGTCACCTTGTCACTTGCTGGTGAATAGCTTCATGCCTCAGAAAAGGTGCAGTTTTAAAATGTGTGGCTCCTGCTTTTGAGGTCTGGATGCTTTAAAGACATGTCAGGTTGCACTTAGGAAGTGCTGTACTCATAGTCACTAATGGCCATGTGTTGTCTTTCTACTAATGAACTTCTACAACAAACATCTGGAGTTCTTCCTGCAAAGTAGATCTGCTGCTTCTCAGTACACAGAGGGAATTACTATCTGATACCTGACACTATCAGAGCTTCTAAGCCCAAATGAGATCAAAATAATTACCAGCTTCTAGGAAGAGGAGGACAATGACTTTTTGTCATCCAAACGAAACCTTTAAAACTACCTTTCACCTGGTTATTGCTATCGCCATTTCTCCGTGTAATAGCAGTATATATTTATTTAGCCCTGCAAGACTTGAAAGTGACCTAGGTGGCTTATCTTTGCTAGAAGAGGGCTCTGCAACCTTCAAGAGCCCTACTAGCTGCCAGGCTGCTTAGCACAGCTTTTGCATTCAGTATGAACAGCGGGGAAACACGTTTCAACACTGTGTCAGCTGGTCTTGGGTAAACTCTATTGTTCCAGCAGTATTTACCCACAGCAAGCTGATACGGTGCTAGTGCACAGCCGCTCTGTGCTGTGTGCATTAACTGCATTCCTGTTTAATGCCATTAACAGGATTTCTCAAGTAGTTACACTGCCAGCTGAAATAAATGTCTTTTTCACCTGGATTGCTCTAGTTGGGAGGGTTTTGAATGCATTTTCTTTGGCTGCTGTGTAAAACTGAAGATGAAAAAGGAAGTGCTTTTTCCATTTAGCACAAGGGATTTCTATGGAAAATGTTTTTGTGCAGTCCAGAGTGCAGTTTGCACGTGTTATGCCTTTAGCTGAGCTGGAATTTTCACAAGGAGCTGTAGGAGACCTTGTTGGGGAACAGGGACTGTAATCCAGTTATAGTGAAGAGTCAAAAAAAAAAAAAAAATTCTTCTTTGGGATGTGCAGGCTGTGACCTGGCCTTTATGCTAGAGCAGAAAGGTGTGTGTGTGTGTAGTGAGAGCACGTGCCTGGCCCCCTCGCCATTCCCAGGATTCTTTCAAAGCATTTCCTCCTCAAAATCATCTTGACGAAGCCTGAATGCAGGGCTTTTGCTTCATGCTAGAAGAATGCAGCGCTAGTAGAAATAAACTAACTACCCCAAGTCAGCGTAGCTGGGTGTTCATAAGAATTCAGTTGACACTAGCCTCCCAAGTCTAAGTAGCAGGGTATTATTGACAATTCAGTTGACACAATTTAATCAAGTGATCTTCATGCTGTTGCTCTGGCTTCCCCTTCTGCCCCCCATCCAAGGTGTTGGTGAAGTTCTCAGATAGGCTGGCGAGTTGCAGGTCAACACATATACTGGGGTTTTCCTGCAGAAGAATGAGGAAGCATTTGCTTCTAGGGCTCCTTGCCTTTATCTGGAAGAGATGGGGAGTATATCCTGAGGTTTTTTATACCATGGGCCTGAAAAAGATATTTGTGCACGTCTGGCCTGTTGGCTGGTGTCCAGCGTGCTCATCTTGAGTGTCTGCATGTGTATGCTCCTCACCGCTGAAGCACGCTTTGTCCTCAGCGAGGAGCTCTTCTTGAGAAGAGACCCTGTAGCAGGAGAAAGGGAAAACCTCGGAGGGGCTGATCTGTACGTGTGATGCCTGCTTTTTGCCTTGCATTTAGATTCAATAAGAACAATCCTTCCAAATCAATGGAATGGGATTAATCTCTTGTATTGGGCAGCAGAGGGAGGGCATGCCTAAGCTGTTACAGGGCTGATCCTTTGCAGTGTCTAGCCCTTTTGGAAGCCGTTTGGCATTAATAGTGTGACTGCTTCTCGCTTGTCTTCTGCATGTAAGAAAATCTCATTAAATAACTTGACGCCAAACCAGCGATGAGTTAGTATTGAGCAAGAGCCACCGATTGTGAAAGCCTGGCTTCCAGTCTTGTGCTTAGATCATCTGTAACCTCACATGTGATATAAATAGGAAAGGGTATTTTGTGGGACGTATTGGAGGGTTTGTAGCTCTGCAGTGTCCTAGCTGTCTTGCACATCCCGCATAGATAGTACTTTTTGTACGTTGGAGTACTGGCAGATTTCTTTGGCATTAAATGAAAGATGGGGCTTTTTTTTTATCCTTGGGTCATGTAGGTGTAGGCTTTTTGGGTGCTGTATGTTTTGATTTTTACTTAGGTTTTTTTTCTGCGGTTTTGATTTCTGGACCTTTTGCTGTGCTGCTTTTGCTACTTTGATGTTTCCAGCAATCGGAAAGGACAAAGGTTCCTCCCTTGCACTGGCCAGGCTCTGAGTGTGACATGAGTGTGATGTGCCTAATGCAGGCTGGTCCTGGTCTACCTGGTGGGTGGCCTGCAAGAGAGAACAGTGGTTCGTGACCTGATTCATTGCCATCAGGTTGTGTGTGTGTGTGTGCTTTGAGACACACACTGTTCTTGTTGCCTGGTGTTCTCTGGTCTGCTTTAATGAGAAATGAGCCACTCTTCATCAGGTGCAAAGCCTCGTGTTAAAATTTAATGTGGTGGAGTTAATTCATTTTACAAGTTGAGATTAAGTCTGTGTGACATCTACAGGTGGAAAAAAACACCCTGTTTCTCAATCAGTTGAAACATTCTACTAGCTTTTTTTTTTGGTCACCTAAGGAACCAGTAACAGCTGCAACCTCTGCTGACAGCAGTGTTTTTCTTGGGGGTGGTAGGAGTGTAGAAGAGCATGGCAGGGACTAAACATGCGAGGTTTTGTCCCAGAAAAATCTCAGGTTTTAGCAAGCTCTTCATGTGTGCTAGGTTTGTACATGGTCTGCTCACCAAGGTGGGGCAAGAACAGCTGGTCTCCAGCTGTACACCTCCTCCTGGGAACATGCCCCTTAGCTGGCAGGGATGGCAGGGGAAGGTGGCTGAAGCGTGCTGTGGTCCTTTTCCCCTAACAGGCTTTCTCAGGGGTGTGAATCCCCTGGGCAGTTGGTTTATGTGCACGGGGGTAGATGCTCAGGTTGCTGGAGAAGAATCCATGAAGGAGGACGATCTGCTGATTGCTGCAAACCTGTTAGGACATGAAGAGAGGGCAGGGAGGCAGGTTTACATTTGTAGTCCTAGGAGAGGAAGAACGTGGCTAGCTTGTAAATCATTGCACTGATCTGAAAAGTGTCTTGGCAACTTTAATCATATGGTCTGGGAAACTTAACCCTTGTTTTGTCTTTCCAGGGGAATGCGTAGAAGAGGGTGTACTCAATTAGTTCAGTACTGGAGGAGAGGCTTCATGAGTAGTAGAAAGAGTTTGGAGTATTGTGGTTTTTTTTTTTTTAGGGAGGAAGCAGAGGTACAAAACTGGCTCTACAGTGTGTCTCATCTCTCTGGTTAATACTGTTTATCCCATACGTGTGTTTGGAAGAATTGTTATCAAATGGCACGGTTAACTTGGACCGGGTTTTAAATATGCACAAACTGTTTGTGGGTATGATGTAACCTGTCATCTGCTGGGGTTGGTGCTGTCTGCAGAAGAGAATTGCACCTTGAGATGTGTGTTTGGTTGCACAGAAATCTGTAGGGCTGCTTATCTACTGGGCCTGCTCTCAGCGTGTGCCTTCAATTCCTTCGCCTGGTCTTTCCCAGGAGAGGCAGTATGTAGGACTGGAGGAGATACTTGTGGTGCTACTGGATGCTGTTCATCCTGCTGGATAGTACTAGAGGAGATGTTTCTTCCAAAGAGAGCATTGCAGTGCGTCTCTTTCCATTCTTTCTGTTTCGTTTGAGCCTTTCTCATGTCTGTCTTCTCTCACCTGCAGGAAAGGCCTTTGACATCACGTACGTGCGTCTGAAGTTTCACACCAGTCGACCGGAGAGCTTTGCAATCTACAAACGCACCAGGGAAGATGGCCCGTGGGTGCCCTACCAGTATTACAGTGGTTCCTGTGAGAGCACGTATCACAAAGTCAATCGTGGCTTTATTCGGACTGGAGAGGATGAGCAGCAGGCGCTCTGTACAGATGAGTTCAGCGACATCTCCCCTCTCACTGGGGGCAATGTGGCATTTTCAACGCTGGAGGGGCGTCCCAGTGCCTATAACTTTGACAACAGCCCTGTTCTACAGGTACGTGAACAGGACTAAATCAGTCGGGTGGCATGGGCAGAGCCTTTCTGTTCAGTCATTGTGGGTGGTGGCTTTGTGCTGACTGTGGGCTGCTCTGCAGCCCTTACTTATACTGGAAGGCCCTCCTTGCACAAGTAAGTTGGAATGGACAATCCAAAGAGACACTTTTGAAGGAAGAGTTAAACTCTTGACTCTCGTATTAGTGGGATTATGGTACAAAAAGTAAGGTAGGTGGCATTGAGGATGATTTGTCATTAGGCACGATGGGAAGTCTTTAGAGAATGGATGTGTATCTCTGCCTGCTTAGAAAGCAGCTGTGGGCATTTTGCTGTTGTTTCAGATAGAAGTACAGAGGAAGGTAAAGCCCAAGTGAAATGAGTATTTGAGGCATCTGCATGTATGTTTTGAGCACAAAAATTTAAGAAACGTGAGATTCTTCTAAATAAATAAAGGGCTATTGGAAACCATAACCTGTTCTTACACCTGTTTTGGGGCAGGAGAGCTTGATTTTATCCACAGTATTTGTTTTCTCCTACAAGCATCTCAGCAATGGGGTTTGATCGGGGGTTTTTTGTTGTTAGAATTCACAGTGCCGGTTGGGCAGTGGTCAGGAGCATACTGGGAGCACCAGTTTATCTGATTTACTTGCCACTTCCTGTATTCTGCTTGATGACTTCTAGTTTATATTGCAACAAGGAGCTAAAGCTGTGGGGTTTGCCCCACTGGCGCTCATCTCCTTTCGGAGCCGTGATCACCACTTCTGCCCTTTCCTCTTAGAGCAGTGGGAGCACCCAGCAGGCCCAGGGCTCGCCTGTCTCTGATCCCCAGCCAGCAGGCAGCAGGGCGGAATCTGGAGGGGCTTGCTTGTACAAATGAAAATAAAGATCAATGGGAAAGGGAGAACTCCTGAAATGGAAAGGAATCAGTTTGGCCATCTTGTTGATGTAGCTAGCTCGTGCAGAAAACGGGGCCTAAATTTTTAAGGTGAAGAGAGAGATTTCAAGTTAGGGGTGTGGTGTATAATTTTCTGATAAACTTCTCTGTGTTAGGAATAGAGACCTGACTGTCAGCTTCCCAAAATATGTACAAACCTGGCATTGCTTTTCAGAACTGAAGTAAATGTGTATTTTGTGCTTAGCATTTCCTTTTATGCCAGTGTTTGTAATTCAGTAAATCTTACTGTACTGGTTAAGTGGGGACGAAGCTGCAGCACAGCTGTGCATACAGGGATGTTTTTCTTGTGTTCTTTTTTTATGGTGTTTGAAGGAAAATGGTGTATTACAAAAAGCTGTAATAAAACCAAGGAGATACTAATGAGAATCACTGGCTGAAGGTGATGTGAAATTTGGGGACAGGCTACACTTGCTGGCTGTTGCTGGAGGAGGGTATAGTAGTGTGTTGAAGGTGCTATGTAAATATTATGAAAAGCTCTTGTGTTGTAAGTCAGATCTGCCCGTCTGTTTTTCTTTGTCAGCCTCCCCCAGCCTCATTCACTGTCTGTGTCTTTTTGTCTGGTGGGATATGTCTGCAGACAAGTGCACCCTAAAGCTTTTCCCATTGGTGGTGTGGAGCTTTGCAGGAGAACTGCACTCAGATGCATACCATGAGCAAGCTCACGTGATTGCCTGCACTGCGCTTTTTGCTGGAGAGGTTACCCACTGCTTCCCAGCTGAGAGCAGTCAAGACCTGAAGAGGTGTTGGAAAGTACCCAGAGAGGAGCAGGGTCTGGAAAACACATTCAAACCAAGAGAATGCGGTGTAAGGTCTTCTGAGCAGGGATGGGTGAGCTTCCAAGGTGCACAGAGAAAATTGTGAGGAAGGAACTTGCCGCTTGTGAATGGCTTTGTAAATAGAACTGCTAATGGCACAGCATTATGCTGTGGTGCGCTTTTGAGGGAGATAGTTGATGTTTAATCTGATGGGATTTCTGTCTGCTCTAGGAATGGGTGACGGCTACAGATATCAGAGTGACCCTCAATCGTCTGAACACATTTGGAGATGAAGTTTTCAATGACCCAAAAGTCCTCAAGTCTTATTACTATGCAATTTCTGATTTTGCTGTGGGTGGTAGGTGAGTAGACAATAAACCTTTGTACTTATTTAAAGCTTTTGGTCAGGATTACTAGAGTGCTTTAAAGATTTTGATTATACTCACATGGTACCATTAGGCTCAGGTCTTTATTGGCTGTCCTAAGCCAAAAAAGCAGTAGAATGAATCTTACGAAGCTTGCAAATACTGTGTATAACCTCTTGTAACTATAATTTCAGGGCAAAGACTGAACTCGCACTGCACCACCCCACCCCACCCCACCCCCCGCCTTGATTAGATTAAATGTTAAGTGATTTGGGAGGGTGAAGAGAGTGACAAAAATAAAACAAAAAAGAAGAAACCCCGGATTTTTTCTACTGTGTTTTATGTTTTAACATGTTAAATGCCTGTATCTGTAGCTAGAATAATAGTAAGTAGAAAACCTAAGTGTCTCTGCTTCACGTGTATTTTGGGAGCTATCTCCTATGAAGATTTGAAACATTGTGTGATACAGTAGTTGTCCCTTCCTTCTACCAAAGCATACTGCAGAATGCTGAAGTATTAAATTGTTGATGATAAAATGTTTCCATAAACAGAACTGAGACCAGTGCAGTGTTTTGGACTGTTTGCAGAGAGCAGTCCCGAGACTGGGATTTGACAACATGGAGATTTGCATTGGCTCCACCACCAGTCTCTGGAGGTCCCTGGGCTTCTGGATGAGTCACCTTTGTGCTATTTAATTTCTTACTGATAAAGCAGTAGCAGGTGGCCAGCATGCGTGCTGTTTCCTGGACTCTCACAAGAGAGAAACTATGGAGAATTTGCTAACCTAAACCCAAAAAATCTTTGCTTCTCCTACTCATCTTACTGTTAGTGACAGACTGCAAAGGAATTGGTTAACATTCTTGCATTTCTAAATGCCTACATTGAGCATGCTACACCACTTTGTTTCATCAAACAGTTTGGGTTGGAGGGGACCTTCAGAGGTCATCCAGCCCTGTGCAGCGGGTAGGGACATCTTTCCCTAGATTGGGTTGCTCAAAGCCTCATCCAACATGGCCTTCAACACTTCCAGTGATGGGGCATCCACAGCTTCCCTGAGCAACCTGTTCCAGCGTCCCACCACCCTCACTGTAAAATATTCCTTCCATACATCCAATCTTTCAATTTAAAATCATTGCCCCTTGTCCTGTCATTATAGACCCTGATGAAAAGTGTGTCTCCACCTTTCTTGTAAACCCCCTTTAGACGCTGAAAGGCCTCAATAAGGTCTCCTTAGTCTCATCTTCTTCAGGGTGAAGAGTAGCAGTTATGTTCTCAATTTTGGTTTTTTTGTAATTTGCCTTGTCTTAGGTTTTCAGATGTGGGCTCTGTTTTTGGGATCGCTCAGTGAGTGACCTGGATCCCTGGAATTTAAATACCTGTTCCTTGTCTCTCATTAACCAGATGCAAATGTAACGGCCATGCGAGCGAGTGCGTGAAGAATGACCTGGGGAAGCTGGTCTGCAACTGCAAGCACAACACCTTTGGGGTGGACTGTGAAAAGTGTCTTCCTTTCTTCAATGACCGTCCTTGGAGGAGAGCGACAGCGGAGAGCGCCAATGAATGCTTGCGTATGTGCGGCCACGCTTGAGGACAGAATCTCTCAGGGGTTGGGTCCCCTGCCTCTCTTGGCCTCCAGAAGCTGACCCTACATGGTTTTAAGGTGTCTCAGTTGCAGTTAGCCAGTGTTAAGGATAGTTCTGGTGTCTTTCAGCAGAGACTTTTTGAGACTCCTGGTCAATCCGTTCGTATCCTGTGGGAGCTTTCTGGCAGATCCCTAGAAAGGGGTATCCCGTTTCTGGAGAAGGATGAGAGTGACCTTTAGGAAAGAGGAGTGCCACAAAAATGTCCAGGCTTGTACTTGATGCGGCCTATAGGGGAAAAAAAAAAGTTCTGCATTTAGTATGCCGGAGTATAATTGCCCTTTAAAAAGCTCCTCATTTAGCATCGCTGATTTCCTCTTGTATTTAGGTTATTGGCTTTTACAGTTGTCAACTATTTAATCCAATTCCGAAGCTGTTGCAACAGTTCTGGACCACAAATGTTGATCTCTGTGACAGAACGCCAATTTATTTTGCTTGGTTTTGTGTTGCAGACCACAGCTCCTGGTAGTTTACTTTATGGGGAAGCTTTTTCAGACAGTAAAGCTTTCTTGCTGTCTGACCTCTCTGCGTGTTGATCAGTCCCAGCTGTCTGGTCAAGACCTGTGGCTTTCTTTGGCAGGCTGGTGAAACCTGGGTCTCCTGCTGCCTAGACAGATAGGATTTGTAGTCCCGGGAAGAAACTGTCCTTACAACATGGAGTCAGTCTTGCTGGTATCACCTCATGCTTGTTCGCATGGTTGAGATTGGAGTTCCTGGGTAGGAGAGTGGCATCTCAGCTGCAAATGACAGCCTGCCAGTGAAGGGAGTATGGTAGAAAATGCTGGTTCTTCTCTGGATGTAGATGAGAATGGTCTCGAGGAGCCTGTTGCATTGTTACAGCCTTGCTTCCCCCTCCCCACATTCAACCACCACAAAGACATGCTTCCCTCTTCGCGTTGAGGCACAACATGAGGGGGTCGGTGTGTGGGTCTCAGGATGGTTAAAGGTTCCTACTTCAGCTCCCCTACAACTTAATACCAAGTTCTGCATAGTGGGTTTTGTGCCTCTTGGGGTGGGGTGGCCGGACGCGCTGTTCATGGGTAGCACCCTTGTCTTTGCAGCTTGTGACTGCAACGGGAGGTCGCAGGAGTGCTACTTCGACCCTGAGCTGTACCGCTCGACGGGCCACGGGGGCCACTGCACGGGCTGCTTGGGTAACACAGATGGTCCCCACTGCGAAAGGTGCAGGGACAGCTTCTATCGCCTGGGGAGCGAGGAGGGATGTCTGCCCTGCAGCTGCAACCCAGTTGGTAAGTCGTGACAGCAAACTTTTCTGCTTGCAAATTTGCATGCACAAAAGCTAGCTCTTCTCTCACTTGTGCAGCAAATTGCAAACTACGGGGTAAAAAGAGGGCTTTTTTGTTTGTTTTTCTTCCCCCCCCCCCCCCCCCCCCCCCCCCCCCCCCCCCAGCACGTAGGAAATCTTTATTGGGTTGTATTTTGGTTTAAATTATCCTTGGATCTAATTGGGGTTGGGGTGGCAGGGGCAGATGGTTCACCACTGCGGCATTTACTATTTCAGATGTGTTCTGAAATCCATTTTGGGTTGGTCTTTGTTTTTTCCCCCACTGTGTATGTGTTGCCCTGGACACTCCCAGTACTAAAGAGCTCATTTAAATCCTTAATAAACAAGATGATGTGAGTGGATATTTCTGGAAGTTCTTCATACTGAATAATTGTAGTGAACTTTAGCTGCATCAGTTTCTCCTACTGAGTATCCAAGCACTATAAATACAAACCAGTGAAACCTTAAACACAAAAAGGGGTGGGGGTGAGAAAAACAAAATATATAAACTTCTTTTTTTAAAAAAAAAAAAAGGGGGGGGCAAATTCTGGCAGGAGGGCAAATCTTTTGTCGTCAAGGGAACCGCTTGACCTGTATGGTGTGATCCCATAATTGCAGCAGCCCACAGCAAATGAGGAAGGAGACAAAAGGGTAACAGATAGTAAGATATGATGTGAGGTTCCAAAATAGAGTAGCTGGAATAAGTAATTGCTTGCAGCATGTCCTAAAAGCAGCCCGTGAGAGGTCTGCCAGGGTACATCTCCTATCTAATTTGGTTGGAAAGTTGTACAGTTGTGAAAGTTTTGACCAAGAAAGGCCTCTTCCTCCATCTGCTCTCCCAGGTCCTCGTGTCAGACCTTATTTTAAGAGGGGTGAGGATTGGTGTCAGCTGAGATGGTCAAGAAGAAGCAGGGAGGTGACTTCTCAGGTCTTTAAGGACAGATTTCAAAGGGCTTTATAACTTTTAGCCATCAGCTTGTATCCCATGGCACACTGGCACCGAGGGCGTATTTGAAGCCCCTGGATAGGTTTAGATGGCTATTTTTGTCTAAGTACTGTTTTTTTCTTAAATAACCATAAGTGGGACTGCAAAGGGGATTTGAACTTTGGCTGTATATGGTAAAGGTTTTGTGAGTTCTTCTGTCCTGTCCAGCCTAATCATCTTATAACTCTTCACTTTGTTATAAATTTCTGGTGTGGATTGAAGTGGAAAGAAGCAACTATTTCTGTATATTGAAATACTTTTGTGCTGGTAGTTAACTCTTAGAGTGCTGAGAACTCCTGGGCTGCTAGCTGTACTGGTGCTTGGGAGAGGAGAAAGCATTTTGTCTGCTGTGGATTAAAGAAATCTGCTGCTGTGTTTTGTGCCAGTCCTCTTGAACGGAGCAGTACTAAGGAAGATGCCCTTCAAAAAAAAAAAAAAAAAAAGAGGTTTACTGAAGGGTTTGTTAGGGTTAATACTGGTACATGCAGCCTCACCGGAGGCAGTTTAGCCTTTAAATCCAACTTGGGAATCTAGGGAGGAAATCTGAGCATGAAAGGGAGAAGTCAGGATATCCCCTGGCAAAGGGGAGCTGGTGATTAGGGAGAACACACAGGATTTGGGGAATAAAAAGAATAAAAATCTCAGAAATGGTGCATTGCAGGGTAAAACAGGCATATGGAGTTAGAGATATGCAAAGGTTAATTGAGGATGAAACAGGAAAAAGGATGAGAATGCTATTTAAAGTAAAAATTGTATTTATATATTATGAGGTTGGTTGGTAAGAATCCTTAAAAGCTGAATATAGTTCGGACATCTCTAGAGCTGCTAGGGGAAAAATCCCTGTGTACTAGAGGCAGTCTTTAGGTAAGCTGTTACTCATCGGCTTGAAGCTATGCTTCCCACTTTCTTTTCCCGTATTTCTTGCCTGTTTTACGAAGTTGAAAAAATAGCAGCCTCATAGAACTGGGTGGGTCTGCTGAGGTGCGTGTCCCTGCTCTCCCTGCAGGCTCCCTCAGCACACAGTGTGACAGCTACGGCCAGTGCAGCTGCAAACCTGGCGTGATGGGCGATAAGTGTGATCGGTGCCAGCCAGGTTTCCACTCCCTGTCTGAAGCTGGATGCAGGTAAGGGGGACTGCAGCTCTCTAAACAGAAAACTAGGCACCTTTTTAAAGCTTTCTGTGTGGCTTTTAATGAGTTATCCTCTTTCCTGATTCTTTCAGGCCCTGTTCTTGCAATCTGGCTGGCAGCACAGGGGAATGCAATGTTGAGACAGGACGGTGTACATGCAAGGACAATGTTGAAGGCTTCCACTGCGAGAGGTGAGTTTCTCTTCCCGTGGCTTTGTTTCAAGAATGAGAAACATTTGAGCAATGGCCTGGGGTAAGCATCAAGGAAATTAATTCTCTTCACATCTTCAGATGCAAACCTGGATTTTTCCATCTGGATTCCTCTGATCCAAGGGGCTGTACTCCCTGCTTCTGTTTTGGACACTCTTCAGTCTGCACCAGTGCTGTCGGCTACAGTATCTACAGCATCACCTCCAACTTCCAGTTTGGTAAAATCGAGCCTTCCTTTGTATCTCAGGTTAGGCTGTAGACTCAAGTCAGAAGCAATTAAAAAACCCTTGCTCCTCCTTCTCTGTGCAAGGCTGCAAGCCTTCAGCAGGCAGGTCTAGGATCTCTCTTTGGAAGTACTGAGTTACTTCTGAAGTTACTGGGAGCTTCCATGCCCGCAGCTCATTTGTTCAGCTAGGGAGGAATGAATTCCCAGCTCTGGTGTTGGGTGCCCAGCTCTGGTGTTGGGTGCCCAGCCATAATGTACACAGTGCAGGTGCAAGTGGGAATTACAAATGCAAATCTTTTATAGCTTGGGAGAGGTGCTGGCAAGGGGGCATTCCTCAGTTTTAGAACCAAATCAGGAGTTTCTGATTGAGAGGATTATTATCACTCCAGATTTGGGATATACATGGCTCTGAATAAAACAGTTGTGTTTCCAGTGGGTCTGTAAGCTCAGGAAAAATCTTTTCTCATATGGTCCGTTTCCTGCATGTATGCATGTTTTCGTGCTGCCTAGTTTGAAAATTCCACAGGAGAACAGTTTATACAAAGGGTGAAACTCTCGTCAGGTCATAGGGGGCTACAGGTTTTTCCCATCCCTGCTTAAGCTATTTAGAAGAGCAGATTTTGAACAAGAAGCTGTCATAGGGCTCGAAGTTCAGAGGGTTCACATCAGCACTGGAGTTAGGGTCTTAAATTGGGAAGATGATGCTTGGTATCTATGCTCTTCTGCACAGCTGCTTTCTGAAGTCTGTTAGTGCCAGTGTACAGACTGTGTGTTAGTTCTGTATGAGCAGCATACAGTATGATGTGACAAGTGTGTGCAAAGCTGTGTCTCCAAAGGGTGTTAATTCTTGTGTATTTGATTTTTCAGGAGAGGATGAGTGGCGTGCTGAGCAGCGTGATGGCTCAGAAGTCTTACTCCGGTGGAGTGCAGAGACCCAGGATATCTCTGTTATCTCTGACAGCTACTTCCCCATGTATTTTGTTGCACCACGTAGGTCATTTGAGAAGTGAGGGGCTTTCTGTGCTGCTTGTGCCGTTTCTGTTCTGTCCCCTAACTGTAAGGATTTCTTCCCCTTTCAGGCAAGTTCTTGGGCAACCAAGTTTTGAGTTATGGGCAAAACCTGACCTTCTCCTTCCGCGTAGACAGACGGGACACGCGCCTTTCTGCAGAGGACCTGGTGCTGGAAGGGGCTGGGCTGAGAGTGTCAGTGCCGCTCATTGCCCAGGGCAACCCTTACCCCAGTGAGAATGCGTTGACCTACACCTTCAGGTGAGAGGACTCCCCAGGTGTGGTGGGAGCAGCTGGGACCTAGCCTGTGGTGCCCTGGCCTCTGAGCTCTTGAGAAAACAAGCAGCATTAATTTTAGCTCGGAAGAGTGGTCTTATCAGGTTAATTTGAAGCTTGCTGTCTAGCAGCGTTGCATAAGCATATGTGAATTATGTTGCAATAGCATACCACTGTTGGCAAGGGTGCTTTAAAAGGGCACAGCTGTTAGTATCTGAAAGCTTTGCTGATGATGCACGGCTCTTCTCCTTAGGCTCCACGAGGCTGCAGATTACCCGTGGAGGCCTGCTCTTACAGCATTTGACTTCCAGAAGCTTCTCCACAACTTGACTTCCATCAAGATCCGTGGGACGTACAGTGAGAGAAGTAAGTTGCTGAGCAGAACATTGCAGCAGAGAAGAGCAGACTCATTCACCTTGGGCTCGGGTTGCTTTATTGTAGGGCTCAGTCATAAGTGGCAGTTTATTTGGCAAAGCCTTTGCCGATCGCTTTTCACCTGCCCTTCCTGTGTGATGGCTTCTCCCAGGCCTCCTGAAGAGGACATGGGAAAGAAAGGGGCTGCCTTCAAGAGTCTGGACGTGGAGCACCCATCCCCCTGCTGATTGATTGTTTCTGAATGTATGGTTTTGGTGTGTTGCACAGCCAGTGTCTTCTAAACTGGTAGAAATACATAGCACAGAGTCCTGAAGTACATGGTAGGAGTGATGTAGAGAGTTTACAACATCTGGCCTGTTCCTGCTACACTGGGAATGGTTAAATCTTCCCTGTTTCCTGGTCTTGCATTGGCGTGACAAATGGCAAGGATGGGGTCCCGAAAGCTGTGCCTGTGCTGAACTTGAGTGAAAGTTCCTTGTGATGACAACTTATGAAAATCCGGCACAAATAAGGAGCAAAAATATCTGGGTCCTTGGGTACTGTTGTGTGAAAAAAGAATCTTTGTGGAAAGATGCAAAGGATTAATTTGGATTTAGGGAAGGTGGGACAGCTATAAGTGTTTTTACTAGAGATGGCTCATAAAGAGGCAAGTGGGGCTGTGAAATGGAGGGGGGGAAAGGTGTGAGCAAGCCATCCGGAGTGCTGGAGCCACTGCAGATATGCAGGAGCTGAGGCTCCTGCTCAGTGCCTCGGAGAGCTAAAAGTTAAAAAACAGCTGTGTTGTGGCTGGGCTCTGTTCTGCTCCAGGGAAGGGACAGCGAGGGGTGGGGGGAGCACTCAAATGCCAGGTGAAGGAATGGCTTGAGAGGAATAGCTGGAGTTTGCCCTGAGGCAGGGTTTGCAGACACTGTGTTAGAGACAGTGTATTAAGGTTGCCCGAGAGAAGGTCTGTCCTCCCTAGAAAGACAGGAATTGGTTTGGATATTTGATTTGGAAATGGAAACCATATGCTTACAAAACGTAACTTATTTTAGCTGACCGTACTTGCTCACGTGCTGTTCTTGGCATCCTCTGTATTGTTATTCTGAACTTTGCTGCCCTGCACATGCCCTCTGTGAGCTATAGTACATCTTTTCTCATCAGTCTAAACTCTCTTGGAGGATTTTGCTGCTTGGTTCACCTTACCGACTGTGAGCATCCACCTGTCTGTCTCTGGTAGCACTGGGATGTGTGGTTGGTGAGGCGGTGGGAAGAGCCTTTGTGGTTATGAAATGTTTCCTTGGTGCTTTCTAGGTGCCGGCCACCTGGACGATGTTACTATCACAAGTGCTCGTCCTGGACCCGGTGTGCCCGTGGCCTGGGTGGAGAGCTGCTCCTGTCCAGTGGGATATGAGGGGCAGTTTTGCGAGCGCTGTTCCTCTGGGTACCGGCGAGAGACACCGAGCCTCGGGCCCTACAGCCCCTGCGTGCCTTGTGCTTGCAACGGACACAGTGAGACGTGTGAGCCCGAGACGGGTAAGAGGGGCTGATAAAACAGGGAGCAGCAAGGGGACGGTGGTTCTTCCTGGGTTGGATGAAGCAAAAACCATGTCCCTCTCTGTTCTAGGTGTGTGCAATTGCAGGGATAACACAGCAGGATCTCACTGTGAGAAGTGCAGTGACGGGTATTATGGAGATGCGACAGCGGGCACAGCCTCAGACTGCCAGCCCTGCCCGTGCCCAGGCAGCTCGAGCTGTGCCATCGTGCCCCGCACAAAGGAGGTTGTGTGCACCAGCTGCCAGGCTGGCACTACAGGTGTGTTCCTGCATAAAAAGTCTTGTTTTTTCTGCACCCCTACATGCTTGTGAAAATAAGTCTTCTGCCAGTTCTGGAGCTCTGGCCCACAGCAAGCAGTGCTGAAAGCTGCTGTGTCTTCTGGTTCAAATCCTTCTCCCTTCCTCAGCCCTATTTTCTGTCCTGTGTGAGGCTCAGGCCTACCCATGTTCTTTGTGCGTGTCTCTTGAGGATAAAAGGGAAACAAAGGCTTAATCTGTACGAAGTCTGAACGTTCCTGTGCTATGTAGGTGAGCTATGCTAGCTTCTAAGAGAGCTCTGTTAGTTGCATGGTGTGGGGCAGAAAATAGGATAGATTTGGAAGAGCCAGGAGGGCAGGTCAAACAAAATTAGAAGACACAGTTTGCCAGCCAGAGAGGCACTGCAGGATGCTTGGAGGGGAGGACCGGTGCCCTGCCTTAAGAAAAGCAGGAAGGCTGCAGTGACTCAAAAACACTGCCCAAAAACTAAAAGGCAAAATTTATGCTTAGCAGTTTTAAAGAAATATGTGAAGGGGTACAGATCTTTTTGTTTGTTTGTTTGTTTTGTTTGATTGCTTTCTTGGTGTTAAACTGTGGCATTTGAGCATGCACCTGAGTCATTAAGCAGAGCCTTTTGTTCTGCCTGTAAACTGCAAGGAAGCCTCAGGATGGCTGGCAGCCTCCATGCTTCTGTGCTGATTTTTTGCTTGGCATGGCAGGGTCCGCGGTACAAAATACCTGTAAATATTTGAAATGCCTAAAAAAACCCCCAACAAACCCTGACCAAGCACACAGGCAGCTTGTGGGAGATTCCATGGGTGCTGTTGCTTTGTGAACAGAAGTGGAGTCCAGGGGTCGGGGTCCTCTGCAGCTCCAGTGTCAGTACAAGTTCATCTTTGCTTGTAGCTGTGTGATTGCACAAGAGTTCATCCTGTCCCCTGCTGCCCTCTTGGGACGTGAAGGAAAAAGCAAGGGAAAAGAGGATTTGCTTGTGCAAGAACTGCCTAAGAAATGGAGCTTGTAGCTGGCTGGGGAGGTCAGATCTGCAGTAAGTGTAGGAAGCTGCCGAGTTGGATGCTTCAGTGGCTGCCTGTGGAGGTTTGGCAGATCTCATTGACAGCAGGGCTTCCTGGAGCAGTGATGCCCCACAAAGCTCTACCTGCTTGGACTCTTAAATTAACAACAGATTACAACAAATAGGTTTGGCTTAAAGGGATAGGAGGGAAAGGAAGAACTGAAACAATTCATAATGCAATGTTCCAGGGAAAAAAGGGCTTAAATTTAGATATGAGGAGGGATTTGTGTGTGGTTTTGTGCACCTTTCTGGCCTCAGTGGTAGGATGAAAGGGGAGGAAGCTGGAGAATTTACTTTTCAGAAGGGACTGCAAAGAGGGGCCCAGGTAAGAAGGCAGCAAAGGGCTTTCTGCTGCAGCACGTGTGTTTCCCGTGTGTCCCAGGCAAGAGGTGTGAGCTGTGTGATGATGCCTATTTTGGAGACCCTCTGGGCGAAAACGGTGCTGTGAGGCCTTGCCGTCTCTGCCAGTGCAATGACAACATCGATCCCAACGCCGTGGGGAACTGTGACCGCCAGACAGGCGAGTGCCTCAAGTGCATCTACAACACCGCTGGCTTCTACTGCGACCGCTGCAAAGATGGCTTCTTTGGGAACCCCCTGGCCCCCGATCCCGCTGACAAGTGCAGAGGTGAGAGCTGGTTTACCTTGCATTTGAAAATCTTTTTGTCCCCAGGAGCTGCTGTTTCCTAATGTGTTGTCAGGATGCAATGTCAGGCTGTTGTTTGTGACTGTCAGCAGCGAGGCATGGCTTTATCCCGGTTTGGTGGTTCTGGCTTGCTGAAATGCTTCTGTTTGTGGGTGCTTAGTGCCGTCGAAGCAAAAGCATTGTGCGATGCAGGGGTGGGGCTGCCATGTGTTTTGGATCCAGGCCTATTTAGGGACTGACTAGCAGAGTACCGGCACCACAAGGGATTACTAACTTTCTGCATATTTCTCTATCCATTTTGTTTTTGCAGCTTGTCACTGCAATCCCTATGGCACTGTGAATCAGCAGACAAGTTGCAATCAAGTGACTGGGCAGTGTGAGTGCCTGTCTCACGTCACCGGGAGGGACTGCAGTGCCTGTGAGCCTGGCTTCTTCAACCTCCAGAGCGGACGCGGCTGTGAGAGGTGACATTTGCTTTGACTCGGGGCAAAGAGCCTGCTTTTGGTGTATCTGTGCTTAGCTTGTGCAGGAATGTGATGTTTGGCACAAGTAGCTGGTGTGCCTTGGTGCCGCTGTGGGTGGGGAAGAGCAGCAGTCAAGGAGCAGCTATGAGGGCTGTACAAAAAGCCTGATATAAATAGCTTTATAAATAGCTTTAAATCAGGGGTTTAAATAGAAAAGTGCCATGTGACTGTGTGATTGTTGGTCACAGGGGCTCGTGGGTTGCTTTTTTAGTGCAGGCACCAAGTGACCTTGCACAGTTCAAAGGCTCAGTGCCTCACCTTCTTGCTGTGCAGTGCAGGAAAGTGGCTTTTGACAAATGGAGACAGAGCTGTGCTCGTTAGGGCTCCTTCCAAGAGCCACTTCGCCCGTGCCTCCCTTCTGTGTCATGCCTGACGTGTGGCTGCCTCCCCTAGGTGCAACTGCCACGCAGTGGGCTCCACCAACGGCCAGTGCGACATCCGAACCGGGCAGTGTGAGTGCCAGCCTGGTGTCGCTGGCCAGCGTTGCGACAGATGCGAGGTCAACCACTTTGGCTTTAGCTCTGAAGGCTGTAAACGTAAGTCTGAAAGGCTGGAGCGGGGCAGAGGGTCAGGGTGTTGCACAACCAGCCTTGCCTTGCCTTTCCTCCTGTCTCTGGGAAGGTACTTTCTCACCTCGCTCTTCATCACAGCAGAAGCTGGCACTTTCATGTCCACACCCTGCCTGGTGAAATTTGATGTCTGTACAATAGCTTATCCCCTTTTGCTTTTATTATTTTTCTTAAACCGGGGGTAGGAAGAACTCCGGCTTGTTAGATACCTTTGGTGTAAATACGTTCTCTGAATCTTGTCCTGCAACAATCCTGTTCTCTAGTGTTAAATCTCTGTGCAGCTCCTCTACAAATGACCTGAACGTACAGGTTCTGTCTTGAGAAGCAACAGGTCTTGTAAACATGATTGAAAAACAGTATCATCCAAACTTTTACCCTCAGTATCGCTGCCTGTGAAGAGCAGAAAAATTAATTGCAATTGATTAAAATGAAATGGGATAGAAAATTGTCATGCTTTGCAGGAGGGGCAGTAGCAACAGTATGAACAGACACAATAAATGTTGCATCCAGCTAGACAGTGCCCTGCTGTGTGTACAAGCACCCTGATCAGGAGCAGGACTCCAGTTGTGGCTTTGTGCCACATTGCTCTTGCAGACATTTTAGGGTATTTTAAGGTATTGGTATGCTCTTGCCCTGTGGGTTTTAGGGTATTTCTGCCTCTCCTCCAGCCTGACTGAGGTTTAACTTCCCTGCAGCCTGCGACTGTGATCCTGAGGGTTCACGCTCCCTGCAGTGCCGGGAGAACGGTCGCTGCGAGTGCAAGGAAGGCTTTGTGGGAAGCCGCTGTGACCAGTGTGAAGAGAACTATTTCTACAACCGCTCATGGCCGGGCTGCCAGGAGTGTCCAGCCTGTTACAGATTAGTGAAAGATAAGGTAAGGCTACAAATGCCACTGTTGGTACCGCTGGAGGCAGTGGCACGTGCTTGCTTGTGCAGTAGCTTTTATGCCCGTGGTTGGCTGATGCTTGCTGAAAGAAGAGAGGTTCAAGGTGTCATAGCTGTGCTCTTTCCCCGTTGCGTAGGTGGTGGAGCAACGTGAGAGGCTGCAGGAACTGGAAAATCTTATAGCAAATCTGGGTACGGGAGAAGAAACTGTAACTGATCAAGCCTTTGAAGAGAGATTGAAGCAGGCAGAAAGAGATGTTATGGAATTGCTCCAGGAAGCACAAAACAGCAAAGGTGAGTTGACCTGATCAGACATGGATCAATGTGAAATAAGCTCTTTTCTTGATGTTCCTGTTCCCTTTGGACACAGCGTGTCTTATTTCAAGCCTATACTGTGCATCAGGACAGACAGCTATTTTGGGTAGCGCTGGGGCTGTATGTTGTTATCAAAACAACAGTGGCTGTGCTTTTATCCATGCTGTTTTCCTAGTAGTCTCTGTTGTGCATGCAGAGTAATGATCTGCTTCTAGCTCTGTACAGATGCAAGCGTTGTGTGCGTTAACCTCTTCTCCAGATGCAAAGGAGGTTTTTACTTGCTAAGCAAGCAGAAGACTGCAATCTATTTACTTACGCTTCTAAATTTGCTCAGATGTCTTGGGATGAAGTAGTTCTTGTTGGGATATTGTCAGTGATGAGAATGAAGGCTTCAAAATCCTGCTGGCAAGCTTAGTTATTGCACTATAAAGTGTGTAATGTTCTGAAAAGTGCTGTTGTGGTGGCATGTAGCTTTTTTTTTTCTGTTGAA
Organism: Falco cherrug; assembly: GCF_023634085.1. Lineage (NCBI taxonomy): Eukaryota > Metazoa > Chordata > Aves > Falconiformes > Falconidae > Falco > Falco cherrug. The sequence continues at coordinate 5,012,641 of NC_073708.1, read as the reverse complement.
CTCTGCTTCAAATTGATTCTTGTACTGTCACCTCTACCATAGGACGTTTGTGACCAGGATGTTGAGCCATATGACAGTGGTTTCTCCTTAGGGTCTATTTAATGTATAAGCTGACGTGTTTTGGGGAAGAGCAACTTGAAGACTATTGACTGCAGTAAAAGATGTTCCCTTGGGAGTTGGTTCAGTGATTTCAGACCACTTTGGAAAAATCTGTTTCCTTTGCGTGAAGCTGGGAAAAAGCAGACACACATCTGACGCTTGCATTTGCTTGGGAAGATTCCTGCCAGTGGGAATGATCACTGAAACTTTTCTCAGTTTTAGCTGAGGTAGCTTTATGCTGCCTGCTTGGCATCCGTGCCTAGATAATAGTCCTACGTATGGAGGTGGGAGCATGGGGACTGGAGAAAGGTGGGGGAATGGATTGGATTTTGTGGTGGTATTTTTAGTCTTTCTTTCCACCTCAGAACAATAGAGTCATTTCAGTTGGAAAAGACCATTAAGGTATGAGAGTCCAACCATTAACCCAGCACTGCCAAGTCCACCACTTATCCATGTCCCTAAGTGCCACATCTACACATCTTTTAAATACCTCCAGGCATGGTGACTGCCACCTCCCTGGGCGGCCTGTTCCAGTGCCTGACCACCCTTTCAGTGAAGACATTTTTCCTGATACCCAATGTAAACCTGCTCTGGCACAGCTTGAGGCAGTTTCCTCTCATCCTATTGCTTGTTACTTGGGACAAGAGACTGACACTCACCTTGCCACAACCTCCTTTCAGGCAGCTGTAGAAAGTGGTAAGGTCTCCCCTCAGCCTCCTTTTCCCCAGGTTAAACAAGCCCAGTTCCCTCAGCTGCTCCTCACAGGACTTGTGCTCCAGCTCCTTCACCAGCTCTGTTGCTCTTCCCTAAGAAGCAAGTCAAATACAACAAAAACTACCCTTGCAGAAACCTGTGCATGCCTGTAGCATTTATTTGTGGTTTTCTACTCTATATGTGGTTTGTAATATGCTTTTGTAATGTGTCAAATACTCTTGTGCAATGCTTAAGTTGTGCTGCAAGGTCAAGGCAACATATTTGGGGAAAAATCTTAGACTTGCAGGCTTCTGCTTGTACTTAATCTCTTAATAAGGCTCTCACCTTTTGAAAAGCAGTTGCCCCTGGTCATGAGGCATGTGTCTGTGCTTTTATGGATCTGTTATTAAAATGCTGTTGTGGGGAGTTACCTGGTGGTCCAGAAATCTGGGGAAGCTTGTGAGGCTCACGGGTCCTACAGATTGGAGACCAAGGCTGTATCCTGCCAGCTTCTGTCATCCCTTTGGTTTGGGGTGGCTTTGCTATGCCGCACCTCTTCTAGCTGCTCTGTATGGAGACTGCCTGGCTCAGCAGTAGTCACCAGTGCCCAAAGTGGGGAATAACGTACAGTCCCACTGTTAATCTCTGCTTACCTTCTAGGAGTTAAGCTTAAGAGAATTTATCCCGTACCTCTTGAGGAGCAACTCTGTTGTCTTTTTTTTTTTTTTTTTAAAGTCAATGATAGAGGTGAAACATGATTCTGAACACAAAATTCCCCATCAGTCGGTTCTAACACCCAGCAGGATTGTCTTATTAGTAGTTAATGACTTTTCATTTGTCATATTTGGTGCACAGTCTGATGATGGCTTTGATCTCAAGCTGACTGACTTAGGAAATGGCTTTGCTGGTCCCTTTTCAAGAGGGAATTAACCTACCAATGTGTTGCCCGCAGTGGTAAGCGGCTGCTCCAGCTTCTCTTCCCGCTGTAATTAATTTCGCTAAATTTCTTTTATATCATGCGTTTCAGATGTAGATCAGGGCCTCTTGGATCGTCTCAAAGACATCAACAGCACACTAGCAAGTCAGCTCAACAGGCTGAGGAACATCCAGGGCACAGTGCGGGAGACTGAGAACCTGGCGGAGCAAGCCCGGGTGCGGGTGGAGGACACTGAGGACCTGATCAGCTTAGCTTCCGATATGCTTGAGAAGGCGAAGATGGCAGCTGACAATGTGGTGAGTGTGCTGCCCAGATCCCCCGTGGTTAGGACAGGAGAGGGCCTTTCTGTCCCTCTGGTGTATTTCTCTGCTTGTTCTCTCGCTCATATAGTAAATTTTGCTATGGAAATATCTCTTCTCCCCTTCCCAAGATAATGGGAAATAAATAAAGGAAGATCATCAGTGTCTCTTACAGATTGTATCTTAGCCTATGCTCAAAGAAACCAGTGTTAAGAACCCCTAAATAAATATTAGCCCATTTGTTTTTAAGGGATAACCAGTGGTGGAAACTGCATGGGCTTAAAAAAAATATAGAGAAGTCAGAAGTAGGTTAGACACATCTGTAAGCATTTAGATCATGCCAATAAATATTTAAAGAAAAGATGAATAAAAGATGAAAAAACAGCTTGAAGATTTTTTTTTTTCTTTATTCCAGTCCATTACACCTCCGGAGTCAAGCGGGGACCCTAACAACATGACTCTATTGGCAGAAGAGGCCCGTAAGCTGGCTGAAAGGTAGGTTGTGGCAAAACACACTCCTCACAGGCCACGTCATGGCCCTGCTCTTCCCTGCAAGGGGGAAGCAAAATTTCATTTGCTTGATACAAAACACATACCCATTGAGTAAGAGACTGGCACTGTGAGTGCGTGCCTGTGGATGACCGAGGGTGAACCACATGTGAATGAGGGACACGTACAACCACAGCGGTGCCTTTCAGCTGATCTCACGGGCACTGCTGGAGCGATGCCTTGGTTGCAGAGGTTGTCTCGAACAAGATCTTCCATTGCAAATGTTTCAGCATCTTCCATGTGCAAATCTAGGTGAAGGAAGGAAGAGAGACTAAAATCTGGAAGAAAGAATAAAATCTGGAATTGAAGATAGAAACTACTGGCTGACAATTCTAATGACAATATTTTTCTTCTGTGATCTTGTTTAGGCATAAAAAAGAAGCTGATGAAATCGTTCGCATAGCCAAGGCAGCAAATGATACTTCCACAGAAGCATATCAACTGCTGCTGAAGACCCTGGCTGGAGAAAACCAAACTGCAAATGACATTGATGAGCTGAACCAGAAGTGAGTCAGTAACAGAAAACAGGTTTTATTTCCTGGCCTTAGAGCAGCGCTTAAAACAAAGGTGTCTTTGATAGCATTGCATGCTTTGGGTTTTATTGGAGTTGTCTTTCAGTTTCTTAGCTCCTCTACTCTCTTTCTTAGTAAGTCCAGTTCTAAAAAATAAAACGGTAGCATAACTGGATCCTTGGGGTTTTTCAGGTATAATCAGGCAAGGAACATCTCTCGAGACCTAGAGAAACAGGCCAACAAGGTGCTTGCAGAGGCAGAGGAAGCCGGAAACAAAGCTCTGCAGATCTACGCTAATCTCACCAGTCTGCCTAGCGTGGATTCCACAGGGCTAGAGGTATGTGCAGGAAGCATCATGTGCGCAGTGTTTTCTGAAGATTAACGAGGACAAGCATCATGGCAGTGTGCTACGTTGCTGACATACCTTGTACGTGCTCTACTAATGTTCTTCTGCGTGAGGACAGTCTGGAATTTTTGTCCATCTAGGCATAGTCCAAGCTTGTGCATTTCAGCTTTTATGTAGGAGACTTGTGTGCAGGAAACTATGTATGTAACCCCCCCATCTCCCCCAGTCTCTGAAGGACAAAAAAAAGTGAAATGGTGATTGCCAGACATCTTGACTTGAACAGAGAAGTGCAAAAGTTTTGGTTCCCTCTAAAGCCTGCAGAACCGCTCCCCCTCCTGTGCTCATCGTAGTACAGTAGATTCTCTTGCACATGAAACACTTTGCAACCTCAGTCCCTCACTGCACTGACCCTTGTATATTCGGGGCTTTGAAGGCAAAGTTACAACTGTAGTTGTAAGAGATGGAAACCTGTCGTAGCCTCTGCCTGTTTCACTGTTGGAAATTATACCATGTTTTTCCACCTGTTCAGAAATTCTTTAACGTTCAGGAATCTCTGTTTCTAATTTCCACTTGCAGAATGAAGCAAATAAAATCAAGAAGGAAGCAGAGGAGTTAGATCAGCTAATTGCCAGGAAGCTGAAAGATTATGAGGACTTGAGAGAAGACATGAAAGGAAAGGAACTAGAAGTAAAGAACCTCTTGGAGAAAGGGAAGACGGAGCAGCAGGTCAGTTCTGTTCTGTGCAGGCTTTTGTTCCCTAGAAAAAAACAAAGGAAAAACAAGTAGCTGGCCAGATATGAAAGACTTGGTCTATTCAGCCTTACCTTAGGGCTGCTTGTTACTTAACACTGAAGAACGGTCCTGGAAAGGAAGTACAAAAAGCTGGTAAAAGCAGTGGCCTTGAGGCTGTATGGGAGAACAGGGGATTTTTGCCAGGTGTGGTGCCATCTTTGTATTCAGAACGGTATTCTGAAGGTACCTAAATTCACCTGGTTTCAGAGAAAGCGTTGCCACCTGGGGATGGATGCTGTTTTGTATGGTGTTGGTGTTTCAGGGTGAGCAGTGCTTTTTGGTACACCTGGATTAGTTGTCCTTCAGAAGATAAGAATATGTTGATACGTGTCATGTCTCCTTAGACTGCAGACCAGCTCTTGGCTCGAGCAGATGCAGCGAAAGCCCTGGCTGAAGAAGCTGCTCGGAAAGGCAATGGCACGCTGCAGGAGGCTACTACTATTCTCAGCAACCTGAAAGGTAAAGAGAAAGCACTTGCAGTAAATCCTTCAGTTCCTGTGTGAGAAGTCATTGGCAGTAAGGTATCTTGGTTAAACAGGCCATGCTGTTGCCAGTACCTGCGTATTGGGGGGGGTTCTTTTGGGTTTTGTGTTTTTTTCTTTTTTTTCTTCAAAGCTAAAAAACAGAAATGTTTTCAGCGATTAGAACTCTTCTCTTAAGTTCCTTGTTTAGCATCAGAAGATGTGTGATAGGGAGAGCTGCAAGCATATGCACCCCACAACCTTCTTGCCTTGTCCCTCTAATGTCAAGGTGGCAAAGCCTGGGTAGTCTGGTCAAAGAAGCACCCAAAGGTTCTTCTGGAGCAAGTGATAAGAATCTGTTTTGCCCTTTCTTAGATTTTGATAAACGGGTGAATGATAACAAGACGGCAGCTGAGGAGGCTCTGAAAAAGATTCCTGCCATTACCCAGACCATTGCTGAAGCCAACAACAAGACATACCAGGCGGAGCTGGCACTTGGCAATGCTGCTGCTGATGCCCGCGAAGCCAAGAGTAAAGCAGATGATGCAGAGAAGATCGCCGGTTCTGTTCAGAAGGTGAGTCCTTTCTGGTTCTGAGGCCACCTCCCTGAGATATTGGTGTGTAAGTAAAATCCTCTGTTCCAGTATTTCCTGGTGAGTCCCACGTGCTTTCTGCTGTATTCCCCACCAAGGAATGCAAATTATGGCATGATAGAAAATTGGTGCATTTTAATGAAAAGGATTGAAGGAAGTTGTGCACCATCACCACCTTTTTCCATCCTGTTCCCCTTGTTGGCTGTAGAACGCTGCTGCTACCAAAGCCGAAGCTGACAAGACTTTTGCTGATGTGACGGGGTTGGCCAGAGAAGTGGATGACATGATGAAGCAATTACAGGATGCAGAAAAAGAGCTGAAGCGGAAGCAGGATGATGCTGAGCAGGATATGATGATGGCAGGCATGGTAAGTAACGATGGCAGGTGGCAGCAGTGGCAAGGAACTGCCTTCTCCCTGCTGTCCTTTTGTAAACACACCGCTGGGTCCAGCCAGTATTCCATGTCTTCAAAGTTTCAGGTGGGATTAAAAACATGAGACGAGCAAAGGAGCTCCTCTGGTGGCATTAGCATAGGTTCCCTGCTGGAATTTGAAAGCCAGTTTTCTTCGTGCAACACCTTCCTTTAATTTTGGTCAGGTCAGAAACCTGACTGTAGCCCTGTTGACTCTGTTCTGCAAAATCCTGCTCAGTTATCAGGGATTTCCATCCTGAAATAGTCAGAAAACTGAATGTTGTCAGTCTCTGCGAGCTGTGATAAAAGATCTCGGCACAGGAGTGTTATCCTGGAGGAGGCAGGGAGGTGTGTGACTAACTGCTTGGGCAGACCTGCGAAGAGGAGAGGCAGCAGTTTCGTAATCCCTACAGCCTTTATTGGGCTTTCATTTTTTTTTTTTTTTTTTTCCTACCCTGCAGGCCTCACAGGCTGCCCAGGAGGCAGAAGACAGTGCAAGAAAAGCGAAGAACTCTGTGAACAGCTTGCTTGCTGTCATTAATGACCTGCTGGATCAATTAGGTAACACTGTCTTTAATGTGCCATATGCTTTTGAGTGTTTTCCTGATGTGGCAGTGCTGGCAGCTGGTGTGGTGTGCTGGCTTCCCTGCTGCTGCTGTGCAAGGAATCAAATGGGTCTGTTGGCTTCTGGAAATGGGGTTTGCATGGGTTTTGGCAAGTACTTAGGGTTTTGTGTGTTTTGTTTTTTTCTTTCTTTTTTTTTTTTTTTTTTTTTTCTTTCCTGGAGTAGCCTCAGAGCTTGTGCAGTGTTCGGTACTGTTTCTCTGCGAGCTTGAGGACTTTTTGAGGCACTGAAGGTGTAACCCATTTGGTTGGTCCTGTTTTAAATGCTGTTTCTAATGCAGAGAGGGCCTGATGGAGGTGTCAGTATGGCTCAGCTGTGTAAGCACCCAAAAGTGGAGTGTTAAAGGCTTTTTAATGGACTTTATTTGCTTCTGGCTTTTCAGGGCAACTGGAGACGGTGGACTTGAACAAACTGAATGAAATCGAGGGTACCCTGAACAGTGCCAAAGACCAGATGAAAGAGAGTGACCTGGACCAGAAAGTGTCTTTCCTTGAGAGAGAGGCCAGGAAGCAAGATGATGCGATACAGGCCTACAACAGGGACATTGAAGAGATCCTGAAGGACATTAGCAACCTGGAAGACATCAAGAAGACCTTGCCATCTGGCTGTTTTAACACCCCGTCCATTGAAAAACCCTAAGGGTGTGCTGGGGGTGGGGGGTATTCCCCCTGTGAGCGGTGGTTTGGCTATGGAGTGCCTTAACACACATTACCTTCTTCAAATCCCCAACTCTTCGCTGCTCACAGCCGCTGTTTTCTTTTCAAATCAGGATACGTTGAAAGTGGGTTTTTTATTATTTTTTTTTTAAGAGAAGCAAATTAAATATCCGTCTTTGGGCATCAAAGGGTTTTTTTTAATATAAATTGTCTTCCTGAGCACTCCACCTTTGCCCTTTTCTCAGACACGGTTTCCCTTTGATTAGCACAAGGATGAGAGATGCTCTGGACTCTATACTGTGGTTCAGAAATAACCATGTGAGCTGTGTACAGCAAGGCAAAACTAACCCTTTCTCTCCTCTTCTCCCCTCGACTGTACAATCCTCTGTCCTGGAGCTCTCTGTCCCTATGAAGGAAGGGGATGGCTACCAAAGTATTACTGTAATGGCCAGTATAGCTGCACTCGTTCAGATCCCTCTTCCCAACTTCTAACCCTGTGAATTATTTTTTTTATTGTTAACTAGTGGCCAATCCAACAGCGTTGGTAGCCTTTGACAAACTAGCCGAAGCCTCTTTCTGAAATGTTTTCTGTGATGATGCATCGCTCTGAGAAAAACTCAGCCTCTGAGAGGAGCTCTTTGGGAAGATGGGATACTGGTGGAGTGGTAGCTCTGTACTGGTGGAGTGGTAGGTCTTGCCAGCCGCACTCCTGGCCTGTGGAGAAGTTTTGGGTCTGGTTTGTAAGCCGCTACGTGCTGGGTCGGGGCTGAGGAGTGTGGAAGCCATGAGCTGCGTTCCCATCTGTAGGTGTTGCTACTGAACTGCCAGAGCATCTGTTTATTTTAGGCTACGAATGTCTGATTGACAGATGAGTTTGTTCAAGCGGGAGGAGTCTTGCTGAAGAGGAGAGCTGCCATCCAGAGAGCTCTGACAGCTGCACTGGCCTTCCTGCTGAATGTCTCTGGGGGAAAAGGAAGGGGGCGTGCAAGTGGATATGGAAAGGTCTTTCTTCCCGTCTTTTTCCTGAAGGAGGACAGTGGCATTTTTCCACCTCCTGATATTGCTCTCGCCTTTTGCCTGTTTATAAGCTGGATTTACCAGTGCACTCCTTTCTTTTTGCCTGCCTATCTCCCAGTCGCCGTAAAGCCACCGCAGCACGGGGACTTCAGGCCAGGCTGGGGTGGCAGGTCTGCATTTCACACCGCGTAGCCTCCCTGGCATCCCTCCCCAGGCAGTGCCTCCCGGCTGTTACCGGGGTGGGAGCCCGCTGCTCCTCCTGCAGCCCTCCTCTGAGACGAGAGCATCCCCTGCGGCTTCCTCCTTGCCTCCAGCCTGGCATCCCTCGCCCCCCTTCCCTGAGATCCAGTATATATCTATCTTTAAACACTATGCAACTTTGTACGTTTGCGTAGCGGGGAAGAAATTATTATCTGACACACACTGGTGCTATTAATTATTTCAAATTTATATTTTTTGTGTGAATGTGATTTTTTTTTTCCGTTTTTTTTTTATCATGATTATAGTGTGAGGAAGTCTCTTGTGTGTGCGTATGTGTGTGTAAATATACTCAGCCATATTTCCAGAGTGGCACAGCCTGGCCTCCTCTATGTACTTGCCCTTACAGCCGTTGCAGCGCGTGCACCATATATTGCTTCTCTCCGTATTATTTCCTTAGAGCTCAGGATTTTTCCTAGCTGGGCTCCTGCTTTCTTCCGTCTCCTGTATCCTCCGCACCTGTATGGGCATCAGCCATAACCACTTTGCCAGCGGGGTGGATGCTTTCTAGCCCTCTCTCCAAAGCCAGCCCCACTGCGTGGTGCCCGCAGCACCCCGTTCTGTGTCCCCTGTCCCCAGGAACGTTGTGCCTGGAGGAGCGCAGGGGCTGTGGCTTTGCAGCTGGGCTGTGAGGAGCTGTAGCACTGTTGGGAGATCAGACCCATTACTGAGGTGGTCGGAGAGCTGGATTTGGGGACACCTCGGTACCACTGTGCGAGGCGAGAGGCTTGGTGCACCCTCAGGAATGGCACTGCTGGGTGGAGGGTGTTCCCAGCAAACCCCGCAGCGCTCTTGTACCCCTTCTTTTAGAGATTCTTACAATTTTACCAGCTTGGGATTTCCCCCTGCCTGCAAACATACCCAGTTACCCGGAGGAGAGCTTACCCGTGCTCCCCCCACACACAGGTGGGGGACGTGGAGCTCAGTGTCCCGGCCGGCTGCTCTGGTCAGATGGCTGGCTGCAACCGCGTCACCTCTGCCAAGGCTGTGAGAAGAGCAGATGCGAAGATGCACGCATGCCCTGGCTGACCTCAGGCCTAAGGTTTCCTGCTTTCTTCTCTCTTTTTTTTTTTTTTTTTTTTTCCCTCTCTTCTCCTTAAGCTGTTTTTAACAGAATTTTATTTTTAAATAAAAAAAAAAATCTTTATAAGCGATCTCTTAATCACTACTGCATTACAGCCATTATTCATTGTATAAGTCCAGTTATTTCTTTACGTAATGTGATGATGCAACAGCTGCTGGTGGAATGCTGGGTGTCACGGGCGATGCGTGACAGTCCCTTCATCACCTTATTCCTGACTGTGGCCCCCTCAGTACGTGCCTTCACTCCAGCTTTTTTGCCTTAATCTGTGGTCTTGCTGTCTGGGGCGGTGAACAAAATGCAACACTTGCAGTTTTTATGTATAAAACAGTATTTCTTATTTATAATAAAGTCTGAATATTTGTAACCCCTTATACCTTGCCATTCTTTTTGAGTATTGTTTTTGGATCCGTGGAGGAGGGATGTTGATGAGGGTGTGTCTCAGTTGTAAGATTTGCCTCTTAACTAGATGAACTGGATTGGGGTGGGAGAAAGGGAAAAGTTGCCTGGAAATTCAGGTGATGGGCTGCGGGTGGCCTAGCGATGCTGGTTTCTCCTCGCGTCCACTGCTCCATTGCCATGGCTACAATTAATTTGATTTTTTCCTGCTGGTTTTCCTTTCCAGGCCTTAAAAAAATCAGATTGTTGGTGCTGATGCTGTTTGAGCAGCACTGTCCTGGAAGGCCCTGGGTAATCAGGGGGTACTTCTTTACAGCAGAAGGGTAAAATGCTTCTTGCTTGCTGCTGAATACGTGGGAAAAGGGCTCCTGGGGAAGAAAACCCAAAATCCTAAATGAAAGAGCCGAAACTTCTCTACTAGGAGCTGCCATAAATCTGGTGCTTTGTGCTGTTCCATGGGTCCTGTCTGCCAGAGCCTGGGATAAATTTAATTCCTGAATTAAGCAAGTTTTTAATGTTACGACAGATTCCTGTGACAGGGACTGGGCAGTTCTGCGGTCACACCTGTCTCACAGCTGCAGACTGGATTTCTTTTATTTTTCTCACCAGAGGAAAATGTTTGTCTCTTCATGGAGCAAATCCCTTCTCAGTCGGTAAGTTCGTTACTTATTTTTATGCCGGTTTGTCTAGCTTCAGCGCTCCATTCTTCAACTCCAATTGCCACTAATGCATTTGTTTTCTAAAATACCTTTTTTTCCTGTCTTGTCTGATGTTTCAGAGGGACTGTAGGTAGCAGTCAGGGAGCGGGGAGTCGGGCTGTGGGACAGTGCTGACCTTGCGTTGGCTGTGGCTTGTCACGGAGCCTCTCGGAACATCTTTGGGCTGAAATACCCGGCTTGGGAAGCCAGCCTGTGCCTCTTATTTTATCTTCAGATCACCCACTGTCAGTGCTCGTCCTGTGAAGCCTGGGCAAAATCCCAAATTCAAGTGAAGCTTTTGGCTTCTGTAGGTTGCTGCTGACTCTGGAGCAGATGTATAATGCTGGTCTGAAATAGGAGGTTTCTGGGGGCAACGTGTGCTGCCGTCCGCGGCAGGGAGAGCAGCAGACCCAGGGGAGCATGAGCACTGCTTCCAGCTTGCCAGAGTGTTCCACTGACTTGAAGTCCAGGTAGAAACACCTTCCTCAGATGTTCTTTGCTCAGCGTGGGCTGAGCTTGACCTCAAGGTGCAAGGGGAGGGACCTTGCTGATGAGGGACTGAGCTGTGCTCGGGTGGGTTTTTTATCCTCTGATTCGCTGTGTTTTTTCTCATGGTCCAAGTTCAAGCTCCATCATCTCTCATGTGCTCTCTGGAGAAGTGAGAGGCTGGCAGGGGGCAAGGGGGAGCCAGGTGGCCGTGGGAAGGACTTGAACAGAGCGGCATCAGTTAGGGGATCAGTTAGCAGCCAGGGTCTCTGCTGCTGGGTAAAAATCATGGGGGTGCTTCTCGCAGCAGGATGGGAGAGAGCTGCTTGAGGAGGGGGGCTTGGTGCTCCCTGGGGGATGGGAGGTACCATGGGCTGCTCGGGGCGGGGGGCTGAGGTTCAGAGGACCTGACCTCGTGGGGCTGCAGAGCCAGGTTCTTCCTCGCTTCTGAGGAGGGTGAGGTTTTGCCAGGAGTTAGCAAGTGCGGGGAGTGGCTCCAGCATGTCTGTGTGGGTCTGAGGAAGGAGAAGAGGACATCGAGCTGTCCCACCAAGCTGGCAGTGTCCTGCACTCCCCATCTATAGCTGTGACATCTTGGACCACGTTCTGGTTAGTTAATCTTTCTAGTTAGTTGCTGGACTGGTACCTTCAGTGTGCTCCATCTGAGAAATATCAGGAATGCCACTTAAAAATACATCCCACGTCGGTCCCCGGAGGAGCCCGCAGCCACCGCTGCAGGGCACGGGTCGGAGACGGGGATGCGGTGGGATACAGTGCTGCCTTCCCTCATCTCCGCCTGTCGGTCTGTCTGTCCGTCCCACCCCTCACTAGTACCGGCAGGGCACAGGCGAGGCAAGGCCAGACGTGACAGCCCTTCTGTGCCGTGCTGCTGCCCTGCTTGCTCACCGCTGTGACCCCGTGTCCCGCTGCCTGCCGGCTCCCTGCCTGCCTCTGCCCGTCCCCACGGACCATCTGCCCCAGCCACCTCCTCTGCCCCAGATGTCTCTGGCTGCCAGCAGTTAGGTCACTCCCCAGCAAGGGCTGCCCCAGTTGTCCAACCGCACCTCTGGACCCACCCAACCCTGCCAGAAAGTGATGTCTCCTGAAGGAAGCCCTTGTGTTCCCGAGCAAGGAGATAGAGATATGTACAGGTATACACACGCTTTTTTTTCTTTTTTCTTTTTTTTTTTAATTTTAAAGGATCAACTGATAACATCACAGTCCTTTAAAACCTAACAGATTTTCTGTCTGGAAATCGCGCTGTCTCAGGGAACCACCTCCGCACCGGCACGGGGAAGGCAGCTGGGCGTGCTGGCCCCAAGCCACTTCGGGAAGCCCAGGGCACCCGTCTGGCAGAGGAGAGGCTGAAGTCCAGGCTTTATTGCTGCTGCACCATGCACCTGGCGATACCGGCGCGGCAGGATCCCTGATTTTCCCCACTGAGGAAATCCTGGGTGGCAGGATCAAGGTCTGCTGCTGGACTGGAGGAGAAACTCCTCAGGCTCAAGGAGGCTGGGGGTGAGCACGTGCATGCATGTGTGTGGTGGCAAGGACAGTGGGCAAGCAAAGAGAAAATAGCTCGAGGTAAGGTTCTCAACAAACCCTGCAGGACCAGCCTGCGGAAGCAGCCAGGACCTGAGCTGCAGGAGGATGCTGCAGCTTGGAATGTCCCTTGTGGAGGGAGGCTTGTGGGTGCCAGGGATGAGCTGTGCTGCAAGGACATGTGCAACATCCTGGTGTCGTTTATCTGCCACGAGCCACCAAAATGGGTTTTCTTACATGGATAAAACTATTGCTTCCGGGCTTTCACACATCCATTGCTTGCCACTGGCAACCGTCGGTGAAATTCAGATTATTACGTGGATTCAGATGACCTTGGAAGTGGTTAAAGCTGCCAGGGCCACGTCCTCAAGGACTGATAAACTTGCCAGCCACTGAGGTGTCTCCCTGCAGTAGCAGCTTTCTTAGCTCTGTTATGAAGAATGAGAAACGGGACGTCTTCAGAAGGACTATTCTTATGTTGCAGATTAAAAGACCTGGGTTCTGCAGCAAAGAAATACTGTTTCATTGCAGTGTCTGATGAGCACCGCTACTCTTCACGCCTCCCATTGCTTACACTTCTGCTCACCCTAAAAGGCAGCATTTCTGTTACCCATGTTTATAGGAGACCTTTCCCAAACAGTGCTGCTGTCGTGATGGGTTGCAGTGGGCAGCATTTCCTGTGGGGAGGGTGGTGGGCATCAGGGAGGGTGGTGTTTGTTCCAGATCTGGTGTGTTTAGAACATCAGGGCCCCAGAAAATGTATTTTTGGTACACTCGTGGCACGCAGTCATGTGGCTCTCAGAGGAGATCTTAAGGATGGTGGAGGACGAGAAGGTAAGAGTAACCTAAGTAAATATACAGAAATGACTGGAGAGCTGTGTCAGTCCCTTGTTTGCCCAAGTGGAGAGGTGGGGTGATAACGGTGAGATAGAAGCAATAACGTGGAGGAGCCAGATAAGGGAAAAGCTTCCTGATGGTGAAAGTTGGTCTTCCAAGAGAGAAATCGGCCAAGCGCTTGGGCTGGGCAAGGTCCAAGGGAACCGCTGTATCGATGGTGCTGCTGGAGGAGATGGATTTCCTGAGCAGAGGGGTCTCTGTGGGTGGGAAGGATGCAGCAGAGGTGTTTGGGGCAAGTGATGTACTTCAGAGCAGAAGGGGTTAAGTGTTTTTTCTTAGAGGAATAGGTAGACCCTATGAACGGCCAAATCGGTGGGAACACCGTAAGTGGTTTTGTCTCACTTCTTTAAAAAGATAATAATAAAGAAAATACACAGAAGACAACCTTGGGTGCTAAAACCCTACATGCTACCAGCGAGTTCATGAAGCTGGGTTCCTTGTCAACTATATTAAGACCCATTGTGTGAAATTCAAAGGAAACGGCCTGTTTATAAGAGTTGACTCAATCGGCGGAGGCAGGTAAGCTTGACAAACGGAGGCGTGAAGATGTGGTGAATTTGGGCTGGTTGTGCCCATGAGCTCACCAGGAGCCGCAGAGGAAAGCCCTCTGAGTCAGCTCCAGGTGCACAATGTCTGGAGGCTGTTGGGCAATGTAAGTCTCAGATGAGGACCTAAATATTAATCACCCGGGCTTGTTAGCTCTGAAACGAGCAGCATGTCAGCACCGTTGGGTGGAGTTCCAGTCCCTAGTGCAGAAGGTGACCTGAAAGGCAACTTGTGTCTTAGACTGGGGGCAAATTTGTTAGGTGTCTTCATTCCACCCAAAGGGACTCGTGGACCACTCGCAGTCACTTGTAGGTGTCCCCTGGACAGTCAGCAGGGGAGATGCTGTGGGACCGTCCTTCCTTGTGATCTTCTGGTGGGTGGCTTTTGCCGACCAGGTGGATGTACCAGCATTTCCCTTATCCTGATGTATGCAGGGCCAGGGGGACTCCAGCCTCCGGGTTTCTGTCTTCCCCTGTAGAAGTGGTTACGTCCTCCTTTGAAGCTAAGGTGGGAAATAAGGTGGAACTGGCCTTCATGTCTTCTGTGGCTTGTTGGCTACCCTTGAGGCCAAAATGCTAATGGGCCTGGGCTGTGGAGCCTGGCATCCTCACCCCAGCTCCATCAGCAGCCTCAGGACGCCTTTTCCCCTCTCTGTCTCCGCTCCTCATCCTCTTTCTAGCATAAAAGTGCTTATACCAGGTCAGGCCAAGGAGCTATCTAACCTCACCTTCTGTCTCGGCATTAAATGCAAACAAACATGTGCGGTGATGCCCGGCATCCACCCCATTTCTAGGTCTGGCAATTTCCTGAACGTGATGCTTGCCTGGTAAATCCCAGCAGATCTGCGGTCCCAGTATGTGGCCAAGCTGATCGCGGGGCCTCATTGCACCCCCAGCAGCCCTCGGCTGTGAGTCCCGCTAAGTCACCTCTTGTGGCTGGTTTTGGGCCCTGCTCTTGTGGGTTGGGTGGCTGGAGGTGGCTGGTGAGCCGGCGGTCCCCATCCACCCTCCCCAGGTTTCCTGTGAGCTCATCGCTTTCATCTCCCTCCCTGCAAGCCTGCGTGCCCGGGCAGCCCAGCTCCCCCAGCAGCACCAGTGCCCTGCCCACCGCGGCAGCGGGATGAGCTGGGCGAGGAGGGGATGGGCAGGAGGGGTGTCTGCGGGGGCTGCGGTTTATGTTTCCCTGCGAGGTCGCGCCCCGAGGAGGGTGCAGGCAGGAGGTCCCCGGGGTGCTGCGCCCCATCCATGCCTGGCTGTGGCGGGGCGGGCGCCTGTCTGCGCGCCCTGGGCTGGGCTCTCCCGGCTGGGCGTGAGTCAGCCCACGGCACACGTGCTCTTCCTGTTGGGAGTGACTCCGGTGGAGCAGCCGATAAAAACCACGCAGGGGGGGGAAAAAGCAATAGGCAGCCGGTGGGGAGCCCTGCCGTCGCCTGCTGGAGCGGGGGCCGTGCGCTCCCGGCACCAGACATGGCTGGGTGCTGGCTCCTGCCCCTCTGCGGCCTCGTGGCTTCTCTCCTGCCCGCAGCCCGGAGCGCCAACGGAGGAGAAGGTGAGGCCTCGGGGAGGTCGGCTGTGCCTGCTTTCGTGCTGGCGTGTGGTCCGGCTGGCAGCCCTGCCCCAGCGCCGGGGAGCCGGCTGGGTGCTCGCCCCTCCTGCCTTTGGGGTGAAAACTGGATCTATAGGTGCTTCTCCTTACATTTCCCCTGGGGTTAAATATCCCATGGCCATGAAGGCTTTTGGGTTTTTTGCTGTCATTCCCTTTAAATAACTTCTGTGCAATTACTTCACTGCTTTCTGTATAAAGCCCTGCTACCTGGGTGGGATTTGGGTGTGAGCACGAGCATCGCCCAGGGAGCGGGTGGCTGATCTGCCTGCTGCTGCTGCTGGAACCAAAACCTTCCCTAAGCCCGAGACGGAGCTGGAAGCAGCCAGTCTGCTGTAGCAACACGTGTGGTGTTTGTATTTTGTGCAAGTCTGTAGGGCTTGTGAGATGCCCCCAGCCCCACTGCACCCCACGGGAGGTGGCGAGTCTCCCACGGTACACAGACTGACGGCGAGCTGTAGAGGTCCAGAGAATCCCCTTGCACGTGTAATTGTAGCAGAGAGCGCAATGTAGGGATGTCTGCGTGCATGCAGCCCAGTGGCGATACAGGAATGGGGTTTCAGTTGCATTGGTGAATAGTCTGGAGATGGCTATGTTTGGCCAAAACCAGGTTTTCACATGTGTTTTGTGAACACATAATGATTTAAGTTTTTTCTGTCTGCACTCCTGGCCTTCTGAAACACACTCACAGGGCTGGAAGTTCCAAAAGAGGCTCTTTTATTAATCTTGAAGTGTAGTGAAATGTGACAAGGGAAAAAAGTGCTGAATAAGTGGTTTTCCTTTTTTTTTAAAAAAAAAAAAACCAAAAACAAAAACCAACCACTAAACCTGATTTGCTTTGCATGCCACTTGAGTAATTATTACAGCAGCCTTAATTGCATGCAAGTTTTAAAATACTCATGTAGATTCTTCCCCTGGCTCTGCCTGGCAGCACTTGGGCAGCTGCTGCTTTTCCATGGGCTCTTGAACCTTTTCTGCACGTAGGTAAAAGCCGTAGCCGATAACTGACTGTGCTTTTATGCTGCAGCAGACCTTCCGAGCTGGTTCAGTGGTGCGAATTAGTCTCCTGTACTGTTACTCCTCCGATTGTGGCGTTAGATGTGTGCCTGTAACTAGCAACCGTTTGCTTGCAAATGAGGTACTTGAGTCACACTGGGCTCATGTACCATCTGGTCGAGCGTTGGTCAGGGCGCTTGTCCGGCAAACTGCACGGAGCCTTGCCTGAGCAGGCGAGCGTTGGCCTGGGTGGTGGGTGCCTGCATCACCTTCAGACCCTGGAGGGGTCTCCCAGGCTTTGGGGAAGAGCTGGATGTGGAGGTCAGAGCTCAACAAGGTGTCTAACTCAGTGTGTTGGAAAGAAGGCACCAGCTTTTGGCTCCTGGTGTGTGGTCTCTCCCTGACGATGCTGATGGAGACACGGGCAGGTCTTCCTGCAGCGAGAAAGCTGTGGGGTGGGGGAATGGGGATCCCCAGGACCTGGGGCAGCAGGTGGGACAGTCTTCTGGGTCACTGTCCCAAAAGCACAGAGCAGGGAATGGCTTGTGTTGTCGTGGAGGCTTCGTTGCATGCAAAGCTCTGCTGGATCTCTTGATGAAACAAATAGACATTGCAGACCAGCTCGTGCGTACAGGGCTATCGGATTTGCTCCTTGCAGACCCAGGGCCAACCTCATTTTCTGGTTTTGTGAATTTAAAAAGACAATTTAAGACGTCTGAAGCTGCCCGACTCCTTCTCCAAGCCTTTCTGATGTGGGAATTTGTCTTGGCACAGCAAACCGGCATTTTTCACACTTCGTTCCACTGGGTGGGAGCTGGGGGAGTGATGTCTTGCCGGATGCATGCCATGACCTCCTTCATCCCAACACAGTGCTGAAGAAATACGGCTGGAAACTTCTCCTCTGTAGAGCCTGTTCTTCTCCACAGTTGTCTGAGAACTGGATGATCTCAGGGCAGAGCCTCAGGGCACCTGGATCCAAAACTGATCCTGTCCTCAGCTGGTGCTCATCTTCCAGCAGCTCCTGCATGCTCTGTCTCGTTAGCAACTCCAGCGTCTCGCTCTTGGTAAAGATTAACCTGCCCGAGCTTTCCAGTTTCCAGGAGAAGACCAGCAACAGGAACAGCTACACTGGTGAGGTGGTGGCACTAATCTGTAACAGCATCTTAAATGGCTTCAGATTAATGAACCCTGAACCCATGCCAGCGCTGGAGAGCTGGCTCTTAACTGCTGCGGCCTCAGAGCAAGACCTGAAAAAAGGTTTTCCTTCCCCGGGGGAATGGTGTTCATGCCTGTGATTTAGCAACCCAGTAATCCTCTGGGTTACGTAGATGTAGGGTGATGCATGGGTGGGGTTTAACATGACGATCCTTGTATGGGTCCCTTCCAGTCTGAGGTATCCTAGCTTTTGTGTGGAGGGATGGGGTGGGATGGACCCCAAGCAGTCCCGCTGTGAAGGTGATCACAAACACCTGGAGGAAGCCCTGCACTGCTGCTCTCGGTGGGTTGTCTTGTTTCATCTCTGCCCTCTGGTCACTAGTGATGTCCCCTGAGGCTCTAGATGCTTTCTCGTACCCTAAGTGGCACGACTTGTGCACCCACAGGTGCCCTCCCAGCGGGCTGGGGTGGCAGGACACCTTCTGCAGCCAGGTCTCGGTCTCCTGGTAGACTGCAAGGGGAGGACCATGTTTGCTGGGGCTGTGGGGAAAAAAAAAAATATACCTCTCTGTTTGCTGGTGCATGAGGTCATCTCTTCTTGGCAGCAGGCTGGGCCGCGGCTCGCTGAGTGCCTCCGTCTGGTATGCAGGTGCGATGGGTGTGTGCGAGGCGCGGGTGTGAGCGCTGGGTGCTGCGTGCTTGGGCAGTGAGCGCAGGAGGCTGCGCCTGGTCCCGGCAATCAGGGATGCAGAAGCCAGGGACCTTGTAGCCTTCGGCTAAGCGGTGCCAGAAGGGCGCTGGGACAGAGGAATGTACCAGGTACAACCCGCTGTCTGCACCCCTGCTGCCATTCCCGCTTGCTGTTGGGTTTCATCCTGCCAGCGCTGCCGGAGGTGACCTGAGCGGGGGGTGGGCAGCTGGGGACACCTCTCGACTCCCAAGGAGCTCCGCAGTGAGCAGAGCTTCACCCATGGAGGCTGAGGAAACCCTGGCAGCACCGGGGTGGTTTGGAGCAGCTCGCCGGCAGGCTCTGCACCCCTGCAGACCCTGCTTTTTCCCTCAGGGTGTGTGTTTCTCCTGCCTGTCTCTGCCAGCCATTCCCTCGGTTGTGTCTGCTCTGCTCCATGGCACTGAGGAGCTCACCTGAAATAAAGGTCCTCAGGCTTACACACTCTATACTGGCCACTGAGGGCTTGGCAGGTATATGAGAAGTGGCTTCAAGAGAAGACCTGGGCAAGGCAATGAAGAAGGTAGCTGGAGGGGGCATGTCTGGTGAGATACCTGCCAGTCTGCTCTCCAGAGGTCCCGTCTGTCCTGGCTGCAGTGGGATGCAAAATCTCATGCCTGTCTCCCCTGGCATCCATCATGCAGTGATGTGGGCAGCTGTACCCTTTCTTTCTGTGGAGGGTGAGGTGAGATGACCTGTATAATCTTGCCAAAAACATTTTTTTTTTTTTTTTTAATCTACCTCTTGGCTGGCATGCTTCTGCCAAGGTTCCTCTGATCAGAAACCTCTCCTCATCACCCGTGCACTTGGCCGGGAGGACACCTGCACGGAGGGACCTGGTGGAAGTTTGTTGAGCTTTTCCTTCTGGGCTCACCCCAGTCAGAGGCTGGGTGAAGCAACACATAACCTCAGGGATCCTTCCCTTTTCCCTGTACGATTCCCCGTGCTTTTCTCAGGATAAAGTTTGGGGTTTTCTTATCATCTCTGCTTACTCAAAGACCTTGTTGTTCTGGAAGACCTCTGAAGGGATGGAGAACATCCCTGGCCATGCTGCACTGTGGGGAGGGGCTGTCTGGCTCAGGGGGGGGTTGTCCATCCTGAGCTGTGTTGGCAGGGAAATAGATGTTGGCATCGCTTCAGAGCAGGAGGGATGCTGAGTGTGGTGTGGGCACTGGTGGCACTGGGGTGGTTGGTGGATGCAGATGCGTGGGGATGGGAGGTTATTAGCAGGGCAAGAGAAGGAGGTTTGCGTTGCCCGGGCTTGTTCCTTGGCCAGCAGGGTGGGTTTACAGCTTCATAGCTGGTGCCCTCATCTCTAAGGATGGTTTGAGATGTGTGTCTCTCTCTCTATCTCTCTCTCCTCTCCCCAGTCTGTGACTGCAATGGGATGTCCAGGCAGTGCGTCTTCGACTGGCACCTCCTGAGGGAGACGGGCAATGGGTACCGCTGCCTCGGCTGCCAGGGCAACACGGAGGGCGCCCGCTGCGAGCGCTGCAAGGAGGGCTTCTTCCGCCAGCGCGAGCGGGGCTGCTGCCTGCCCTGCCGCTGCCACCCCCAGGGTACGTGGCCTATAGCCAGGAGGGGTTGCGGGGGTCGGGGGGCTTACGGTGCCTGCTGCCACCATGTCCCTAGGCTCTGCTGAGCACGGGGGCTGGGGCAGGCGCTGGGTCCCTGCGCGCTGGGCCTGAGCGCTGTGGGAGGAGGGAGCGGGGCCAGCTTGGCTCCAGGTGTGGGACTGGGGGGTGCTGGAGCCCAGCGCCGTGTTGCTGCACCATAAGTTGTAGGAGCTGCTCCTCCACCTGGGTGCTTCACAGCTCGGTGCTGGGAGTGCTGAGCCCCTCAGCAGCTCAGGGCTGCAGCCAGGCTTCAAAACCCACCTGCCCCCTGAAATTATCACAGGCTTACAGGGTGGTTTGGGTTGGAAGGGACCTCAAAGATCACCTAGGCCAACCCCCGGCCATGGGCAGGGACACCTCCCACCAGACCAGGTTGCTCCAAGCCCCGTCCAGCCTGGCCTTCAACACCTCCAGGGATGGGGCACCCACAGCTGCTCTGGGCAACCTCTGCCAGTGTCCCCCCACCCTCATCACAAAGCATTTCCTCCTTATGTCCCATCCAAACCTCCTCTTTCAGTTTAAAACCTCTTTCCCTTGTTCTGTCGCTACAGGCCCTGGCAAAAAGCCTCTCTGCCATTGCACCACCTCCCCTCCCGAGGTGCAACGCTGTGAATTCAGAAATTACCCTTTCACTTTTATGATGCAATTAAAAGCCTTTGCAAAGCTCGCCTTTACACACTGAGCCCTCTTTTATAAATCGGAAGGCCAGAGCAAGGTCTCCCGGAGCCCTCCCTCCCCCAGGCTGAGCCACCCCAGCTCTCCCAGCCCGTCCCCACAGCAGAGGGGCTCCAGCCCTCCCACCGTCCCCGCGGCTGCCTCTGGGCCCGCTCCAGCAGCTCCATGGCTGGCGGGTACTGGGGACCCAGGGCTCCAGGGGGGTCTCACCAGAGCGGAGCAGAGGGGGGGCACCCCCTCCCCGGGCTGCTGGCCACGCTGCTGGGATGCACCCAGGGCACGGCTGGTTTGCTGGGCTGTGGGCGCACAGTGCTGGCTCATGTCGTTTGTCACCCAGCAGTGTCCCCTTCTTGGCAGGGCTGCTCTCCATCCATCCATCCATCCATCCATCCTTCCTCTAGTCTGTCCCAATATTGGGGATTGCCCTCACCCGAGTTCAGGACCTTGCACTTGACCTTGTTGAACTTCATGAGGTTGACATGGCCCCACTCCTTCAGCCTTTCGGCATCTCTCTGGGTGGCATTCCTTCCCTCCAGCACCTCCACCACTGATCCCTGCCTCGCTGAGCAGGACCCTGTTCTGCTCCCCACTGAATTTGGGGGGTGGGCATGAACCCACTGCCACCTGCAGGAGCTGCCCTCGGGAAGCTGCTTGCCCCTCCCAGCTGCCATCCCTTCTCCAGGACTGCGGCCCAACCCCCACGCAGGGAGCGGCGGCTTTTGCCAGCTTTGTCAGTCGGGCTGATGATGCTTCCTGAGTGTCGCAACATTTGGTGGGCTCTGCAAAGGCTTTTAATTGCACCATAAAAGCAAAAGGATAATTCCCAAGTTCACAGTGTTGTGCCTTGGGAGGGGAGGTGGTGCAAAGTGCCCCGGTGCTTGGGGATGGACTGGTGGCTTCAGCCTCTCCAGCTCCTCCAGCAGCTCTTTGCAGACTGCAGGGCTGCCAGGTGGGATCTGTAGCTCTGTGGTGTTTTCGACGGGTCTTGTGGTGGTTACACAGTAGATGCGATGGCTCCTGCATCCTCATCAGGTTTCAGCTTGCTCCGCAAGTAGGTGGCTCGTACATGTGGCACTGAGGTGTGGTGGGTACTGAAATGCCTGTTGGTCTCAGCCTGTTTTCTGCACATGAAAAACAGATGGCAGGAGGCAGAGTAATAGGCTTTAGGGTGGTAGGAGAGTGAATATCCCCTTGGCCACCCCCCACGCTGGCATGCAGGGAGGGCCCAGCAGCAGGATGGGTGCCCATGGCTCTGGCATCCTCTCCCCTTGGCACCTGCGTGGGCACAGCATAGGTCAAACCAAAGACTCTGCCATGGCCTTTGGCCCCCTAGGGTCCTTAAAGAGGCACCAAAATCAAGTTCTACTGATGTTTACTAGCAGAGGGTCTGGCAAAGAAGAAGAAATTTCTCTGCCCAGTTTGCATGCCCTGGAGTCCATCTTGTCCTCCACAATGACCTTTATGGTAGGAAAGAGGATCCTTGTCCTGGGCATGTGGTCGATGCCTGCTGGAATTTATCTCCTCCCGCATCAGTCAGGGAGGCCAGAGCAGTTTAAACAGCCAGCCCTGGTGTCTCAGCACAGTGCTGGGATCTCAAGGTGGGACCTGCTGCTGGGGCTGGGTTGCTCCTCACGCTGGTGTGGTGCTTTGTTCCCCTGGCCCACTGGTGGCATCCCAGGGAGGTGCCTGCCCAAACCGATCCTTCCCTTCTTCCCGCAGGCGCCCTCAGCCCACAGTGCAGCAGTGACGGCCGGTGCAGCTGCAAACCTGGCGTGATGGGCAAGAAGTGTGACCAGTGCCAGCCAGGCTTCGAGTCCCTCTCGGAGGCCGGGTGCCAGAGGAGCGGGCAGTAAGTGCTGGCCACTACCCGTGGCACGGGGACAGCTGGTGGGCCGGTCTCCAGAGCTCTCCCAGCTGCTGTAAGAAGCCCACGCTGGCTGAAAGCACCCTGGGCGAGGGCAGAGGCACTGTGTTTCGTGGCAGCACAGACAGCCTTAAGCTAACCTTGCTGGCAGAGAGTGGGCTCCACCAGGGCTGGACCTCCGTTCCAGCCTGCAGGGCTCACCGCCATGCAACAGCATCAAAAGCTGAGCTTAACCACACTCTGAGGAGCTGGCTTTATTATCCAGATAACACCAAACAGGCAACAGCCAGGCTAGTCAATGTGACATAAAACCCACCCACGCGTGGGTCTGCCTGGTGTCGGTGCCGCTCACGAGGACTGCTCCAGCACAAAGATGTGCACGCAAAGATCAGCCCCTTCCTTTGCATGAAGCCCTGTTTAAGCACCTTCCACAGTGTTTCTGGTTTGGTTTCCTCAGCATTGTGTCCTCTTCTTTCCTGCTTCACCCTGCTGTTGCTCCTTTGGGGTCCCTGGCAGGCAAAGGGTGGGGGTGAGGGGTGGCTGCCTGAGCTGTGCTGCCGTGCCTGGCCTCCTGCCCGAGCCTCCCCGGGGTGTTGCTGCCTGTTGGAGCCCAGCCAGGGACTGTTAAGCTCAACCAGGGTTTGTTAAGCTCAGCAGAGCTTCGCTTTGCTCTTTTAGGTGGGTCTGGTGCTCGGGGGTGTCCTGGGGCAGTAGCATTGGGCACTACCTCAGCCTGGCACCCATACTGGTGCAGCTGGATTAATTAGGGAGATGGCTCTGCTGGTTGTTTTTCCTCTTCTAGCATGGGACTGGTAGCTGGTGGGGCAGGGAGGGGTTTCTCCACTGTCTTGTATAACAGCTGGGGCCACATAGCTCCCTGGCTGAGCTGGAAATGCAGGCGGAGGTCCCCGCTGTCCCTGTTGCAGGACCCTGCAGTGCGAGTGTGACCCGGCCGGCAGCACGGGGGACTGCATCTCCGGCCGCTGCGTCTGCAAGGCGAGCGCTACCGGACAGCGGTGCGAGAGGTGGGTGGCAGGAGCACTTGTGGAACCACTGTGTGGCATGTCCTCAGTCTCTCTGGCGGTCACACCCCTGGCAGTTGTGCCTGCCCATCTCACCATCCCAGCCTGGCAATGACCTTGACACCTTGGCCCTGCTGTCATTAGAGGGCTGACTGTCTTGAAAAAAAAGAAAGTGGACTTGAATGTTGTCACCTTGTGTTTCCCCAGGTGCAAACGAAACTTCTATAACCTGGATGCGGGAAACCCTGCGGGATGCTCCCCCTGCTTTTGCTACGGGCACTCAGCTGTGTGCGTCAGCGCGGACAACCACAGCATTTACAACATCACCTCCACCTTCCAGCAAGGTGAAGCCCCAGCAGGACATCCCTACGGCGCCTGAGGGTGTTTGCCATCCCTTCTCTTTGACGTGCTGGAGGAGCTGGCTGGTTCGCAGCCCTGCGGGGGCTCCCTGTGCTTTGACGGGTGGGGTGGCTTGGTTGTAGGCAGAAGTGGGGTGTGAGGGTGGCAGGGACCATAGGCTTGCTTCATGTCTTTCCTGACACTTGGGAGGAAACCTCTGTGCCCAGCCTGGCTTATTTACAGATGTGTTGGCACAGGGATATCTGTGCTGCTCCCTCAGAGGTCAAGAGGTAGGGAGCTGAAGGGTTTGGATGCGACACAGCTTGAGAAATTTGCTGGAGTCCTGGAAGCACCTTCACTGTCCCTGCTGACTGGTCCTTGTTGGTGCTCCAGGTGCTGAAGGCTGGAGAGGTATCCATCAAAGTGGCTCCCCAGCCCAGCTCCAGTGGTCCCCGCGCCATCAGGATGCCTTCATAGCGGCAAGGAGATCGGAGCCGATATACTTTGTGGCGCCCGGTAGGTGCAGGAGAGGTGACGGTGTCCCCTTTGCTTGGTCTGATTCTGGGAACCAAGCCTTCAGGAAGGAGGAAGGCCAGCTTTTAAGGCTTTAATTTCCTCCCTTTCTTCCCTTCACAGCAAAATTCCTCGGGAACCAGCAGCTGAGCTACGGCCAGATGCTCTCCTTCGATTACCGCCTGGACCGAGGGGGACGCCAGCCATCTCCACATGACGTGGTCCTGGAAGGAGATGGCCTGAGGGTCACTGCCCCCTTCCTGCCCCAGGGGAAGGTCCTTCCCTGTGGCATCAGCCAGATGTACACGTTCAGGTAAATGGAACACTGGGGCATTTGGGGCAGGGTGAGCAGGGAAGGCTGCAGCTCTAAAGAGCTCCTGGATTCAGCTGTGATCCCTTGGAGGTGGCAAATAGCTGCCTGGTTTGGGCTGGATGCATCTCAGGTGCTTCTCTCCTGGATGAGGAGGGCACTTTGTGAGAGGGGCAGTAGAAAATTTGGCTTGAGGCTGGGCTGGGCATTGTGCTTGGTGTCAGTTGCATGGGTGGAGGTTGTTCTCCAAAGCCTTGAGCTGAAGGAGGGAGATGGGGAGAGGGCTGCTGCGTTTTCTTTGCAAGGCATCTTATTTTCTTGAAACCGGTTCCACTTCTCCCCCCTCCCACGGGCAGGCTGGATGAGCACCCGAGCAGCAAGTGGAGCCCGAGGCTGAATCACTTTGAATATCGCAGGCTGCTGGGAAACCTGACAGCAATCTGGATCCGAGCCACCTTTGGGGAGTACAGTAAGTTGGAGGAGAGCTTGCAAGCATTAGGTTGACTTCTTGTTGCTGGAGGTGCCAAGTCTCCAGATGGAGGCACCTTTTCTAAAAGGTAGTAAAATAATAATAAAAATAAAAGTAGTGCCTTAAGATGGGCAAAATATAATTATGGAGAGATTAAGCAGGATGGCAACGGTGGGGACAGCAAAGCCTGGGCTCCAGTCTATCTGCCCATGGGTTTGCAATGAAACACACGACCTGCGCAGGTCCCGGGTGCAGGGGACTTACAGGTGAACCAGCTCTGTCTCCCTCCAGGCACCGGCTACATCGACAACGTCACCCTGGTGTCGGCGCAGCCCGTGGCTGGCGTCCCTGCGCCCTGGGTAGAGCACTGCGAGTGCCCGGCGGGGTACGGGGGGCAGTTCTGCGAGAGGTGTGCCCCTGGCTACCGCAGGGGTGACCCCCACCTGGGGCCCTTCAGCATCTGTATGCCGTGCAACTGCCAGGGGGGAGGAATTTGTGATCCTGACACCGGTAAGAGAAGCCACTGCCACGCTGTGCTTGTAGGGTGTATGGGATCACAGGGTGGCTGCCTGCTTCCCAAGAACTGAATTACAGGGGGGGGTGTGGGGCACTGAATGGGGTGAGATCACTGACTTGGGGGGCTGGAGTGTGGGGAACATCATGGACAAAACTCCCCAGAGCCTAGAGATGCTGCAGTCAGAAATATGGGTAAGATGCATTTGGACCAAATCAGGTTTAGATAATGCTCATTCGAGAGAGAAAAAGCATCTCCTACTGCCTGGATAGCATTAAAAATATGTCTTCTGACCTTTTCTTTTAAAGGTAAGCACGGTAACTTGTCAGGCTGAATGGGGCTCTGAGCAACCTGATCTAGTTGAAGATGTCCCTGCTCACTGCAGGGGGGTTGGACTAGACGGCCTTTAAAGGTCCTTTCCCACCCAAACCGTTCTATGATTCTATGTGGTGTGAGTAGATATCAACCATATGATCATGTTTTACTACCTGTCTTGTTAAAATAGCCCACAGTGTTGCCATGTAAAGTCAAAGTAACGTGAAATTAAGCTATCGGTATTTTCCAAGTCTGAGTTGGAATTTCTAAAAATCTGAGCATTGAACAGGAAGCACAAAAAGCAATGTGTGGCTCCTTGGGAGCTATGTGAGCTGTGACAAATGAGATACAGCCACCTTTGGGTGGTGATGGCCAGCCTTCCCGCCCTGGGATGGGCTCCTGGTGGGGTCTCGCTGGGCTTCCATTGCAGGAGCAGGACATGGTCCTTCCTGCGTGGTGAGGGACTGATGGGCAGAGCAATGGAGCACTTATGGGCAGGCGTGGGGATCTCAAGGAGTCCAGTGGAAGATGCTGGAACATGGGTGCTTGTGCTGCTGTGGGTGGCATGGCCACCAGTGAAGGGTAGCCAGGAGGTGGATTGGTGGAGGGTGTCCCACTGGGGGTGAAAGCAAACTGCCCTAAGCCCTTTCCTTCCTCCTTCAGGCGAATGCTACTCGGGAGATGAAAACGTGGCCAACAGTGTCAGCTGCCCCTTCGGCTTCTACCGAGACCCACGGCAGCCGCACAGCTGTAGGGCATGTCCCTGCAGCAACGGCCAAGGCTGCTCGGTGGCACCAGGTGGCGAGGAGGTCGTCTGTGACCAATGCCCTCTTGGAGCTGCTGGTAATGCCCTTCTCCAGGTTGCTTCTGCTCTGCCTTTCTCTAGAACTTCTACCTGCTGCACAGGGAGATGCAGGCATCAGCAGGCCAGGATGCTCAGAGCCAGGCAGATCAACCCCTCTTCTCAGCCCGGCTTACCTACGGCACTGCCGCTCCTGCCGGTCAGGGGGTGTTTCAGCCCCAAGGGCTGAGTACACATGCATTGCCCCATCCTGGGAAAGGTTCTTATCTAAACAGATAACGTGGATGGAAAAAGGATGGGTGGAGAGGGAGGGGAATAGAAAAACAGCAAAAAAAACCCCAAACCCAAACAAGAAGGAAATTACTTACCCAAGGTTAGTTGTTGCACCCAGCTTTTGAGTACCTGTCTAGTGTGTTGTGCATTTGGCGGTGCGGGGAGGGGAGATGATGTTGTGAAGGCCCTGATGGGGTTGAACACCCTCATTTCTGAGGGGCAGGAACAGTGAAGCAGCCTCTGCCTTCTGGGCAAGAGCATGAGCTTCTCCTCACCTCTTCTTTCCCAGGAGCCAACTGCGAGTACTGTGCTGACGGCTATTTTGGAGACCCAGCGGCTTCCCGCGCCTGCCAGCCGTGCCGGTGCAACGGCAACGTGGAGCCCAACGCCGTGGGGAACTGCGACCGCCGGACAGGCGAGTGCCTCAAGTGCATCTACAACACCGCTGGCTTCTACTGCGACCGCTGCAAAGATGGCTTCTTTGGGAACCCCCTGGCCCCCGATCCCGCTGACAAGTGCAGAGGTGAGAGCCAGGCGCTGTTTGAGCTGGGGGTGAGTAAGAAAATCCGTGCCAGAGTGCAGAGTGCTTGTTGGGAAATGGGATGCTGCAAAAGTTGAGGCTGGAAAGCGGGAGTAGAGAGCAGGAACTGGAGCAGAGGGGGTAAACGGTGGGAGGAAAGCAGGGGGAGAGGGTGGGTGGAAGGATGTGCTAAGACTTGAGGTGGGGACAGGCTCCTTTTGAACCTGTGCCGCTCTGACCTGCAGCTTGCGCCTGCAACTCAGCTGGTGCTGAGCCCTTGAAGTGTGGGAGAGATGGGAGCTGCATCTGCAAGCCCGGCTTTGAGGGTCCCAACTGTGAAGAAAGTGAGTGCCCGGCTTGCTACAGCCAGGTGAAAGCCCAGGTGAGCATCTGTGCCAGCCCCAGGGCCACTGAGTGGCTGGGGGTGCAGCGATACACTTAGCCTCAAGCATCTCCTCCTGACCCCCTCAAGCTGCACCTGAACTTTGGGTTTGTACCCAATTCAACCGATAAAAAAACCTGATGACCTAGAACTGCTGGCCTGCTGTGCACCATCCAAGAAATGAGTCCTTGCATTGCTCTCCATCCTCTGGATGGACCGTGGACATGGTTCCCACCCTAGTCTTTCTAAACGTGGGTTTGGCATCTCACCGGCTGATGGCCTGATCTGCTGTGGTTGCAGGTGGACCTGTACCTGCGGCAGCTGGCAGAGCTGGAGCTGCTGTTCTCTGAGGTGCAAGCTGGTGGTGGGGCCGAGAGCCAGGAGCTGGAGGGGAGGATGCAGCTGGCTGAGGAGATGCTGAGGAGCATCCTCAGGGAAGCCCTGAGCCTCCAAGGTACCATCTGCCCCCTGCCCTCGGACGGGGCTATCTGTGCTCTATCAGGGGAGAGTTTTGCTGCCTGTGTCTTTTTGCTCAGCAATGAGTTTCTATTCAGCCTTCCTCTTTCCTTCTCACCAGCCTCTGACAGGTCTCTGGAAAGCCGTGTGGGCCGGATGAAGGGGCAAGGGTCCCGTTTCTGGAGCCGCTTGGATGAGATCAAGGCAACAATGGAGAGGCTGAGGTCTCTTGGGAGCCAGTATGAGACACAGGTGCAGGACACCCGGCAGCTGCTGGAAAGAGCCAGGCTGGACCTGGACCGCAGCACAGCTGCTCTGCGCCGAGTGGTAAGAGCATCCATGTGCAATGTGCTGCTTGTCTAGCCCAGGGCTGAAAAAACTCCATGGAGAAAGCAAGAATTTAACATATTCCAGTTATTACATTTTGTTTGTGAGAGCGGAAAATATTCTGGTGGCCCGGTCTGCAGGGCTGGGAGCTGGAGAGGAGCTGACGGGGGTGTTCGTGGGGCTGTGGAGGTTTGGTGGGCTGCAGTTGCCGCTTGCTGAACGGGGTGAAGGGCAGCAAAGAGCACTCATGCCTCTCTTCCTCCCTCCTCAGACCGTTCCTGTTTCAAACCTCCCTGGGGGCTCAAATCAGTTCTTGATGCTAGCCCAGGAGGCTCTGAGACTGGCCAACAGGTGAGTGAGTCGCTTCTGCTGTCAGCTGAGAGGGAGGGGAGTGGGACTGAGATCCTGCTGGGCACCCAAGAGGTCCTTTTGGGGGTCCTTGTCTATTCACCAGGCTGCAGCTGCCACCACCTCTGTGCCAGCCCTGCAGCAGGGGAAGATGTGGCTGCTGGGCTGGCTTCGCTGCCCTACAGGGCTGCCCTCAGTTGTCTTTCAGGGGGGAGTTGGGTGTGTTCTGGAAGCATCTTTGGGGTCAGAGTTTGGCCCATTGGCATGGGCAGCATCTCCCCTGGTGCTTCTCTACCCTTGGGAGATACAGGAGGGGCAAGCAAAACGTGGGCGCCCTTCTCCATCACAATGTGTTTCCTGAGAGGGTGTGATCACCGCTGGATACAGTGGTAAAGCGAGGTGGTGGAGAAGACTCGGGTGGGAACCCTTTCTCACGCGCCCCCTCCCCTGTACCCTGCAGCCATGCGCAAGCTGCCAACACCGTAGAGCAAGCCGCGAAGGCGGCGCGGGAGGACGCGCGGCAGGCACTGCAGCTGGTGCGCACGGCTGCTGGCGGAGAGGCGGCCGTCTCCGGCTCCCTGCGAGGGCTGCTCGGCAAGTGAGTTCAGGCTGCGCTCGCCCGCGTGTCACGGGGGGGTGCGGGAGGGAGGAGTGGGGTGGCCAAGGGTCCGTGCCCACCCAGCTGAGCCGCAGAAATGTGGTTGGAGGCAGGGAATCACCCGGACTTGGGTGGCCAGGCAGTCTGAGCGGCGGAGGTGCAGGGTGGGCAGCGCTGTGGAGCATCTGCTTCCCACCCCGCAGACCACGCTGCTCCTGCGGGCCCGCCTGCAGCTGCGGGAAGGGGTTTAACACCACGTGGGTGAACGGGCTCCCCGGAGCACCTTCCGCACACGGTTGCAAACTTGGGCTGGGTTTAGCCCCAGGGTGGATTCAGCCCCGCGTTGGCTGGGTGGCTCTCCAGGTTGGGCTGGTGCCTCCTCAGAGCCCGCCATGGCGTGAGGATCTTTCACACCCCTGGGGGGTATGAGCAACAGCCCCGAACAAAGTTATGGAGCTGAATGGGGATGTGTAGGAGGAAACATCCAGCGGTAGGGCAGGGATTAGCAGCACCCAGGTGGAGCCTGTGCTGGTTCAGCTGGTGTGGAGCACGTTTTGTTTCTGGAGTGGGAGTTAGAAGCCAGCGGGTGCCCGCTGGGCAGAGGGGCTGGGATGTGGGGGGTGTTTGCAAGTAGCTTTCCCCATGTGATCAATCTGCATGGGGCCTTGGAAAGCACGAACAGGTTAATGTAGGAGGCAGTGTCAGTGCTGTGGTGGGAGGCTGGCAGCGTGGCTGGTGCAGTGTCCTTCAACCTCACATCCCTACAGGTACGAGGAGGTGAAGTTGCTGGCCGGAGGCCTGAAGGCTGAGGCTGATGGGGTGGCCTCTGACGCAGACAAGGCTTATCAGGGCAGCCTGGTGCTCCTCAACTCCATGTCCCGCCTGACCAAGACTGACATTGGGTCCTTTGAGGTGAGGGCTTTGTGCCTGCAGGACGAGGAGACCCCCTTTTGCTCTCCCCTATGCCCTCCCTACTAGCAGCTCAGCCCTTCCCAGGGCTCTGTCCCACTGGAGAGCCATTGGATATGCATCTTCCCACTCTTTTGGCCCTGTAGCTGGCCATGGCAGAAGGAGTAAGAGAGAAGCATCTGTTGCTGCTTGCTGTGGGTCCTGGAGAGCACCAGGAAGATGCTGGGTTCTTCCAAGAGATCCCAGTCACTGCATCTCTGTTTCAGGGGGAGGCAACCCGGCTGAAGCAGGATGCCAGTGCTCTCCTGAGCCTGGTGGACACCTACCTGGCACAGTACAGGCAGCTGCAGAGCCGCACGGGGCGCTGGGAGGAGGAAATCAAGCAGCTGCTGCGGCAGGGAGAGGGCGAGAGAGCGGTAAGAGGCTGGCTGGGGGCTGCAGCTTGGGGCATCTTCAGCCCGAGCTGGAGCCACGGTGCAACGGCCACAGCACCACCACGACCACGGGGACGCAGCCCTGCCTGCCTGCTGCGGGGCAGCACCCGTCCTCAGCCGTGCAGCCCCTTGGGCTCGGTTTGCTGGAGCTGGTGGGACCCCACCGCATGCACGGAGCTGCCGGGCAGGGTCTCGGCTGCACATCTCCTCCATATGAGGCAGGTTGAAGACCTGCTCCCGGAAAGATCGGAGTCCAGTCAGGGGCTGGTTGAGGAGCACTGGCACAAGCTTCTGCTGACGGATCAGGCTGTGGTAGATGGATTCAGGCATTTGGGAACAGGCTGATGGGTCTCTTCCCCCAGTGTGGCTCCTTGCAGGCTGTTCTGGGACTGTCCAGTGCTCCTGTGCAGTGTCCTTCATCTGTCCTGTCCCTTTGGCCTGTCACAGACACTGACGCAGCTGCTATCCCGAGCCAACCTCGCCAGGAGCACAGCCCTGCAAGCCGTCAGCGCTGGCAACGCCACCTTCTACGAGGTGGAACAGATCCTGAAGAGCCTCCGGGGTAATGTCCTAGAAAAAAAATTTTCCTTTCCCCTCCCTTGTGGGATCTCACGAAGGCAGCACAGCTTCATTGCTTCATTTCCGCGTGTGTTTCTTTTCAGGCTTTAACCTGCAAGCAGATGACAAGAGAAGGGAAGCTGAGGATGCCATGAGGAGGCTCCCGATTATCAGCAGCATGGTTGCGAGTGCCAGGGAGAAGACGGACCGAGCTGAAGCTATCCTGGGCACCGCCGCTTCTGAATCCAAGGCGGCCAGCAGCGCGGCAGGGGAAGCGAAGGAGATCACCGCAGGGATCCAGCAGGTGAGGACAGGCTCTGGCCCTGTTGCTGGCAGAAAAGCATTTGGAAGGGAAAACCATGGAAGAGGAGGAGATGGTTGTAACCTTCGTGGTGGACCTGATGCGTTGGGTTTTGGCCTGAGATTTGTCTACAGTGGATCCTGCAGATACCAGAGCTGGCTGTAGATGACTGGGGGGGGCGGGGGCGGGGTGGATCTCTGCAGGCACCTTTGTCCCATGCGGATCTCTGTGGTATATCTCTGTAGCCACCTTTTGGTGACCAAGGGGATTTTTCCAGTTCCACAGTCTGAGTCACTGACAGGCTTGTGAACTCCCAAAACTGATGTTGGTGGGTTCAGCTCCCAGATTTGTAATTCCCCAGGGATCTGCTAATATGTGCAGGAGGGCTTGATCCATGGTTGTAGAAAACCCTCTGGAGCAACCGGTGGGAGGACATGAAGGATGCAGGACAGCCTGTGACAATGTTGGGTCCCTGTAAAAGGAACCAGTCTCCACCAGCTCCATGTCCCAGCACACCCAGATTGATTTCAGCTGTGCCGTGCCCCTCTGAAGGTGCCTTTGCCTTCTCTAGGAGATTACACGGCTGAAGGTGGAAGCCAACAAGACAGCCGATGGTGTCCTCGCCCTGGAGAAGGCAGTGGCCTCCCTGCAGCGTGAGGCCAAGGAAGTGGATGCTGAATTTACGAGGAAGTTCTCGGAGGTTGAGGCAGATGCTGCTGTGATACAGGAGGTTGGTCCCCATCTTCTTTGCCTTGCCCCCCTTCCCTGTTGACTTTGGGACTAGACTTCACGTGACAGCTGCTGCCTTGCCTTCCTTAGACAGCTCAGGAAGCCCAGGAGGTCCACGCCAAGGCTGGCCAGGCAGGGGTGGTCGTGCAGGAGATGTTGAGTGCCCTGGAAGAGCTGCTGCGTCTGATGAGTAGGTTTTGCAATGCTGCTGTAGGGTATGGATGGAGATGGGTCCCCGCTGGGCTCTAGGCAGGGCTGCTGGCAGTGTGGTGGGGAGCTGCCTCAGATGGTGCCTGTAAACGGGCCGAGCAACGGAATGGAGATGAAATATCTAGAAAGATCTAGACCTCAGCCTCCATCCATGTTTCCTTCTTCCTGATTTTCCTATTTTGCAACAGACCAGCCTGGTGCTGTGGATGAGGATGGCCTGAAGCAGCTTGAGATGAATTTTCGTAAAGCCAAAACCAGAAGCAACCAGCTGAAGGATGAGATGTCGGAGCTGGAGCAGACAGCTGCGCTGCAGAAGGCCCGGGTGCGGGTGCTGGAAAGCAGCATTGATGAGATCCTGGTGGATATTAAGAACCTGGAGGATATCCAGAGGAATCTTCCTCCAGGCTGCTACAACACCAAAGCCATTGAGCTGCCGTGAGCAAGCTCTGGAAAGGCTGCAGCGCCTGCCAGGCTGAAGGCAGGAGAGCCTGGCCCAGCTGCCCTCCCCAAACCTGGTGGCACCGATTGTGCTGAACTGACCCTTATCCTCCAGTTCAGCGTGGCGGCTGAAATTCACGTCATCACGCTGGCTCTGGAGATTCCCTGATTTTTCAAAGTGGTCCGTCCCTCGGTCACGGGAGGAAGGAGATGCCTGGTTGCGTGAAGGTGCTACTGGCTGAAGAACAGCCCGTTCCAACATTTCTCTGAGATGCAGGTGGGGGGTTGCTTGTGTTGTCAGCCTTGGGAGTCTGCACAGTTCAGAGCCTGAAGTTCATGGCTGAGAGGTTCTCTGCCCGCTGTGGATCCCCTCTCCCAGTTTGGCACACACACAGAAGGACTAGAAGTTGCCTTACTTTTGACACTGCCACTGCCACCTCCTTCCTCCTTATGTTCTCCACGGCGTCTTCCTCGCCTTCAGTAGCTCAGGAGGCCAGGAATGAGCACTGTGAAGAGGCAGCTGGAAGAGATGAGTTTTGAGCTGTGGCACCGTTGGTGCTTCACGTGGCTTCCTCCTCCCAGCCTGCCCAGTCCTCACCTTGCTGGGAGTGCTGCTGGCATGGTACGGCTGTGGCTTAGACATTTGGCATCAGGCGCCACTGATGACCCTTTTCATAAAGCTGCAGGTCTTCTATGGTGCTTCTCAGTGAGGTGGTTACTGTTCTGCTAAAGCGGGGGGAGGGGGCGGGGGGAAGAGCTGCCAGCTGCTTCCGAGCTTGTAGCGGTGGGCTGGGTGGAGGAAGAGGGGGGGTCCCAGGCACAGCACGTTAGCAGAGAGAACTGCTGGGTCTCCTGAAGTGGAAAATCTTTCCTGCTCCACCTGATCCCTTCAGCCAGGAGGAGAGGGTCCCCTTGCTTTCTCCTGCAGTTCTTTTCAAGTCCCAAAGCCCCTGAGGGGTGGCTTTCTTGTCAAAGCTCCTCCTGGGCAGACACAGGTCTCCTTACCTTCTGCGCTCAAGCACAACCTTTCCTTCCAAGACAGCTCAGTTTGGTACTGGGCAGCTTCCTGGGTGTTCCAGAGCCCAGGAGAAGCAAGGTGGCTGTCCCCTCGGCACAAGCACCCAGGACCCTGCAGCACATGTCGCAGGAATGGGGGTTTTCTCCAGGGACCCGCAGCCACGAGCTCTCATGTCCGAGAGCCCAGTCCCATCCTGCTGGAGTGCCTGTGCCCTGATTTGATCGGTTTGGAAATATCAAAGATGTCTGGAATGTGTCTCTGCCTCTGGTGTGGTGCTGCCCGGTCCCGCTCCCTCCCGTGTGGTGCTGGATGTTTCTCAGGCTCGAGCAGTTGCCCGCCCTATGCTTCCCACCATACGCCTGAGCAGAGCTGGAGGAGCTGAGGACTGGAGCATTCACATCACCCGCCTGCGGCTTTCCTGTGGGTCCAGCTCCCTTCTGACACCGCTCCCAGCTCCCTTCAGATGCCATCTCAGGGGAAAAAAGATCTAGCAGATGCTAGAAGTCAGCTCTGCTGAAGCCCCTGACCTGGGTGGTGGTGAAAGAGGAGGTCCTGGACAGGAGGATACTCCGGGGGACTCACCCCTCACGAGCTCTGATGCTCTGATAAAGCATCACCCATGCTTTTGCTTGATCAGGATATACCAAGTACTCTGTTTGCCTTATACTTCTATTTAAGCCAGATGTCTCCTTGTCTCTGGTACATCTTCCTTCTCCCGTTGTACATCATAGGGACAGGTATTATGGACCTGACTTCATTCTTCCACAAGCTGGGTTTTTTTACAAGGGAGGAGGTCAGTAAATAATGAATACCTTTGGGTGGCATCTTGCAGCCTGTTTTATTTTTCCCGGCTCCCTGGTGTGGGTGAGTTGGGCTACCAGTTGTCCCAGCAGTGCAGTTGCTTGTTCTCTTTGTGCTGACTCAGTCTTGGGGCTGTATTGAAATGACACCAGTAACATCTTTGTTTTGTTTTGTTTATTACATAATTTAAACATTTTGCTGATAAAGTTTTTTTTTTGTCAATGACCATTTTTTTTCATATAGCAACAGAAGAAAAAAAAATAATCAGGCTCCAAAACTTGAAACAAAGGTGAAATCGGTGGCATGGCAACTTCAGCCCCTTCCCCCCCCCCCCTCCCCCCCCCCCCCTTTACTTATTTTTTCCAAAAGGCATTTGAAATTAATTTTTCTTTCAGCAAATTGCACTGTTTAAAAGTGGAGGTTCAAAGACCATAACCCACGAGCTTCTTCCCACCCCTCCCCTGCACCCTGGAAACCCCAATCCCAGGCAGTCGCGTGGATCTGCAGGGATAATTCTTTTCTTTTCCATACCTTCCCAAAGACATATTTCCAAACCATTCCCAGAACTGAACAACCAGTTACAAACCCCCCGTCCCCCCCTCCCCCCCCGGTCCCGTGAGTTTTGCTGAGCGGATACACGAAGGCGCAGGTAAGACTAGTAAGACAGAACGTACTCATCACCCGTACCACAACGCTACGTCTCCAAGGCATGCCGTCCTAACCGCAGCGGGATGGGAAGCCGGCAGGCTCACCCTGCGCCCCATCCTGCGTACCTGAGGGAGGGAGGGATGATCTGAGATGGCTCTCGGATGTGTCACCTGCCTGCCTTCTCCATCTCCTGTGTTTTATCTCCCTGTGCCTTTTCCTCAGTGAAAACCTACTGTCCTTCCTCCCCCTTCAGAGAGGCATCGCTGCCCCAGGGGGGTGAGATCCCTCTCTTTGCGTGTGTGTGTGTGTTTTGGAGGCTGGTTGCCACCAATTGCTTTTTCTCCTCCTGCTTGGAGCCAAGACACGTGGGTGTGACGCCTGGCGAGGAGGGGAGGCTGTCTGAAATCACTTCTGTGTTGGGGTGCAGAGGGGCGAGACACTGAAAAACTGAACATGTAAGAACGGGTGGGGAGGAGTCCAGCTACATACGTGGGTGTCTCATGGATGAGATGTCCCGCCACGGGCACCGGCCTAGCGCGCCAGCTAAAGGGAGCTCAGTAGGGTATTGGTGAACAGCTTGAAGTGGCTGAAGACCTCCCTGGAGAAGGGACATCCCTGCACTCAGAGTCCCACATACACTCACCACCCTCTCTGCTTTGGCATCTCCGTATCTCCTCACCCCATGGCATATGTACGCAACCACCTGGAGATACCAGAGCTGGTGCTGAGGGCTTTGGCTGATGAATTTACGACAGTTCAAGAACAAGCCTCTCCATGTGGAGGGAAATCCCTGGCAAGGAAAGACCTCTTCTGGACTTTGGGCAAGTCACATCACTTCTGTCTCTCCTGCTTTCCCTTCTGGGAAGGGCCGTGCCTCCTTGGAAGCTGTTAGCTATTGCTCACGAAACCCTGCCTGCTGCAAAGAGCCTGTGGCTGTAGGCTACCTGCTTTTGCCCAAAGTTGCTTGCTGTTATGGAGATGTCAGCAGCATTCAGCAGGTCACCAAATTCAGCACTATGTCTCATCTTGGGAGCTTCCACGAGAGCAGCTTGTGACCCTCCATAAACTTTTGTGACCCTCCATAAACTTTTGTGACCCTCCATAAACTTTTAAGGAAGAAAAAAAAAAAAAAGGTAATTTTTGATCTTTCCCTAAAATGCCCTGGAGGACTGTTAGCCTTCAGGTGTCTCAGTGTGATGATGTCCCTTGCTGGGGACTGGGAGCTAGTCACAGCGCTGCCCTAGGAAAGCCACAAAGCCAACATGGGCAATGGTTGTGCTTTGGGAGAGGGTGGTGCTGTGGACCAGCCTGAGCCTAGTTAGCCCAAATGGGTGGGGAGTGTGCAGGTGTCCAGGAGCTATAGGCAGCAGGGCTATACCCAAAGCAACACAAGGTTAGATGGAGCAAAGGGAGAGGAAAAGGTGTGGAGTAAAGCAGGACCATACCTTCCTCCTTGTGGCTGTGGCCTTTCCCAGGGCTTCTGCAGGGTCCTTGCACCCCAGGGATGCTCAGCAGGGCAAGGGCCTGCTTCAGCAACCCTCCTCTCTGCAGGTCTTAAGTAATTTTCTCTTTCTCCATGTTACCTGCCCCGTTTTTAATGCCAGCATCTCCACTAGGATCCATCCTTGGCATTTGAGGGCACGTCGCAGGCAGGAGAGCAGGAGCCTGGCATGTCCCAAGGGATGTGTGAAGTAGCCACAGCCAGTTTGGGAGGGGGAAAGTTTCATGCATTTAATAAACTCTTCAAGGAGAGGGTAGGAGCAGAGGGAGAAAGGGGAAGTTTACAGACAGAAACAGAGAGCTGGAGGATGGGGATGGACCCAAGCCCCCATGAAGCTCAGTGGGGTTTGGGGCAAATTCTCACCAGAGGCTTTGGGTCACTACCTGCTGCTACTTCCCTCATTTTTTGGCTTCACAAATGGTAGGTCCCTTTTTCGGTGCTGTGGGCTGCCCCCTCCAACACTGAGTCAAGAGTTAGAGCATCACCCCAACTCCACTTGCCTAAGGGGTGGCTTGGTTTCACTTGCAGCCAAGGCAAGGTGAGACACATCCCCCCTAGTCATGCTTTGGCAGCAGTGCTTGCCAAGGCTTCTGCTTCCCTTCAGAAATGCCCTCCCTGTGATTTTTCAGGGCCAGGAAGAGGGTTTTGTGAGCTGGGTTGTCTTACTGCTGCCCTGAGGAGGTTCACCTGCCGTGGGGCACCAAGCCAGCTGGGTTACAACTGCCTGTTGCCAACCAGGATTCATTTGGTCATCATGTTGAGAGATCTAACGGGCTCACACTAAAACTATTTAAGAAAAAAACAGTCCACCTAGATCTATTGAGCTGATGTACTGTAAGATGATGCGGAAGAGAAAGCCCCTGCTCTGAGCATGCTGGGAGGATCGACCAGGGGGGCCATCTCCCAGTGATGCTGAGAGGGGGGTGTCTGAGCTACCTCCTCTCGAGCGCACTGAGCACATCGCCTTTTTACCGGCCACCCCCTCCCTGCCTGCATACGCGAAGAGGGCAGTTTCCCCAAAAAAGAGACCAAACCGTTCCCTTCGGGGCCGTGCTGCGGTTCCCTGGACATTGCTGCACGATGGAGCGTTGGTGCCGGGGGTGAGAGGCAGGCACGGGCGGGACGCCATGGGGTGGGGGAGAGAGATGGAGACACGGACTGAGAGAGAGAGAGAGAGAGAGAGAGAGAGAAAAAAGTGATGGAGAGCTGTAGGCAGGCGAGACACGAGGGCTGTCTTGCTGCAGGACCCCTGGCGCTTAGCCGGAGGCGTTGATGTAGAGCTGGCTCTTGAGGATGTAGTCGATGACGGGCTGGCAGAGGTAATCCACGACGTGGCCATCCCCGTGCTGCAGGGCCAGTCTAGGGGTGCGGGGGGAGAGAAAGGGGTCAGAGCCTTCCTGGGTGCATCAGGTGCCCCCCGCAAGCAGAGCGGCTGGTTGGGGGGCACCCCTCTCCCCGCTCTGTGGGGGGAGTCCCCTTGCACCACCCACCTGCTTTTGGTGGAGCTGACGACCGACATGGGGTGGTTTGAGTCATCCTTCACCACCAGAATGTTGTTCTGCAGGGGAAGGAGGAAGCGAGGAGTGAAGGGCCAGCCTGAACGTGGGCGTCTGCCCTGCCAGCCTCCCCAGCCCGCTGGCCTCGGGGGGCTGCTGTGCGGTCGCCCCGTTGCTTGTCCCACCTAGCAGCTGAGAACATCTGGCCTTGAGGTGTTCTGTGCCCTGTGGCAGGAGCACTGCCCTGCATAAGGAGGGGCTGCAGGTCCCTTTGCAGCCTTCCTGGCCATGCTGGCACCCACTTACTTTGTACTTGCGGAGTATGGAGGAGTGGTTCATGATCCGGTCAGGGTCTGCTCCATCCCGAGGCACCACCACGATCCCAAACTCCCCGACAATCACCTCCATCTAGGAAAAACCAAAGTGGAGTGATCTTTATAACCACCCCACGCAAAACCTGCCACTGTCCACCAGCTCCCCTGCACCAGAAGAGCTGGGCCGTGGTTTGGGATGAGATAGAAAGTGAATCTGAGGCTATCACAACTGCCTTTGGCAGAAACTTGGGACCATCATGGCATGGCGAGTGGTCTGCAGGGGATGAAATCAAGAGGCCCAGGGTCAGGTACTGTTACTAGATGTTGAGGTTAGGCTTTAGGGAGGGCTTGCAGCAGAAGGAGAGTGACAGTAGAAGAGGTTGCCCAGAGAGGACATGACTTCTGCTTTGCTGGAAGGCTTTATGAGCAGGATGGACATGTTGGTCCTGAGAGAGGTCTTGAAGGGGCATTCTTCCAAGGCTGTTTGCACCAAGGCTGGTGGCCATATTTTCTGCTCCCGCTTGTGTTGGGCGAGACAAACCAGGCTCATCTGGAAGAGCTCTGGGTCAGCATGTTCAGGCAGCAGGAGCCCGTGAGGTGGTGCTGGTGCAGAATGACTCCGCCGCCTGCACTCTGGTGTCCAGTTTTTGTATCCTTTGTGCTGTTTTTTGCATCAGGACTTGCCTCATCTCCAACTTTGCAGCCCTTCAGAGGAGATATCTGCCAGCTCATTGTTTTAAAAACCTTGGGACTTGAAGATGCGGTAACTGATTTTAGAATTGGTTGAGAGGCTCAACCTCAACCGGGAGGAGTGGGGAGGTTGTGTTGGCTGGCCGATTTCAGTGAAGAGCCAGGTGAGGTCCCATACCCAGCACTAGTCTGGCTGCCAGGAGCAGCATGTGGGTTGGTAACCCAGTTCTTCTCTAGTGCTGGTGTCTTTCCAGGAAAGTATGGCTTCTTCAGGCAGGGACTGTGGTGTTCAAGGTGTCCTGCTGCAATGTTTTACTGGTGGGGGGTGGGGGCACAGAGAAGTGGGCAGTGGGTTTCATCCCTTTGAGCTGAGGCAGTGAAGATGCTGAGATGGGCTGGGATGGGTTTACTTCTCGATCTTTGTAAAGATGGGTACTTGGGTATCCCACGTTGCAGAAAAAGCCGTTTATTAAGTGAAAGCTGTTGTTTTGGCTGTAAACATGTCTAATTTCTAACATCTGGCCAACTTTTGTAAATCCCTTATTTCCTACCTCCACACCTCACTCTGCTGGGACTGGCATCTACTTGATGCTGACTCCTTCCAAGGGACAAGGAGTGGGAGCGAAGCCTTTGGAGATCCCTTGGAAGGGGGTTTACCCTGCACCCCAAGTGACATCCCCTGTGTGAATGGTGAGTGGGAGCAGGGCTTCAGGTCTGTGGAAGGGGAGGCAGGGTAGGGCTGGTGACCCCGAAGCAGAAGACCCTGTCTCTCAGGCTGCCTGTGTGTAGGAGAGGGGAGGGTCAGGGCTGGGATGGGGGAGGCAGCGGGGATGGTGGGGATAGCTCCTGCCATGCCAGGGGACCTGGGCAGCTCCCAGGAGTGCTGGGTGTGGGAAGCAGAGGAGGAGGAGGAGGAGGAGGAAGGGAGCCAGGGAAAGAGAAGCACGGAGGGGTGCCCAGTGGTGGTGACTCACATCTGCCTCGTTCCAGAGACCAGGGATGCAGAAGGATTCCAGCAGGTCGCTGCCACAGAGCAGTAGGATGCGAAGCTCTGAAGAAAAGAAGAGGAGAAGCTCAGACGTAGGAGCAAAGAGGGCTGAGCAGGCACTGCTACTCCCACCACCCCATTGCACTGCTCGGGGGCACCTTCTTCTGCACAGACCTCCCCTGCCAAAACAAGTCCTGCTAAAGATGCTGTGGTCCTTCCCACATCCCTGCAGGTGCCAAACTTCAAACACCCCCCACCCTAATTTACTTCAGCTCCTCTCCCATGCTGCTGAGTTGCTGTCAGCATTGCTAAGTGCTGGTGAACTGCGGCTGTGGTCCAGCCCTGGAGGTGGGGTATCCCTGGGAAAGGGAGTCATTTCTCCGTGCTGTGGGCACCCACCACCACTTTGTGATCTGCTGCAGAGGCTCCGGCCACAGGGTGATGGGGAGAGCCCAGGGGACTGCCCAAAGCCCTGGGCATGGCTGTGTTTGCATTAGCAAAGCTAGTGGTGAAGCACTGGAGGTTTTCCTTGTTTATCTTGAAGGATTTCCATGTCCTCCCTTTCTCTCCCCAGGCTGGGACTGGTGCTTGCTGACAGCTTCCTTAGAGGGTTGGCTTTGCTGTTCAGTGAGAAAGTTGTCCTGTGGGGAGGAGCTTTCTGCTCTGATGGGCCTGTGATGATTAATTTATTTGCACAACCACCAGAGGAAAGCCATAAACCTGCCCAGAGTGGGGGGAAGAGGCAGCTGCATGGGAAGATGCCTCCCTGCGTGGCACTTCTAGGTGGCCAAAGCCTTTGCGCTCTTCGGGGTGCTGGTGCTAGGACGGGTATTGTGCTAGGCTGTGTGTGAGCTAGCCCATGAAACAGGTCCTAAAATCACCAGCAAGCTCCCCATGCAGAGCCCTGGGTGATGTACAGTGGTGCCCAGTGCATGGCAGCCTGGTGGGTCTACAACCCCTAAAGGGCTTTAGGGAAAGAGGCACCATGGCTGGTCAGGCAGCTGAAATCCCTCCTGCTGCCACATGCAAAGCTCTGCAGGGCTCCAGGCACCGCAAGGATGTGCCCTTCACCATGGGAGGGCAAGTTTGATGGCACGTGGGGGCAACTTTCAAGGCATGATGCCATGGCAGGTCCATGCCAGTGCTGGGAGCCAGGTCCCCGTTGCTCGCTCCCTTATTTCAGGCTGCTTGCCTGCCAATGGGAATGGGCTCAGGCCAGTTTTGCACTGGTCCTGTTTCACCCCTGAGCCCTGATAGCTGGCACCAGGGCGAGATGATCCAGCATCCTTCGCTCACCACTGGGTCTGTCATGTAGCTGCTCCCGAGCCACATGGCACTAGCCCAGAGGAGCTGGAGTGACGTGGAGGGAGGCTGCATACTCACCTATCTCCTCATATCTCATCACCGTTCCCAAGTTGGCATTTTCATCTGGGGAAAAGAAGCAAAAGAGAGGTGATGGTGCCCAGTCTAGAAGAGGGGGCTTTGGAGGAAGGCTGGGGGCTGGAGCTAAAGTGGAGGTGATGGATCTTTCCTCTTACATACCCACGAAGGTGAAGCGCTCCATGGGCGGGCGAACGCAGCAAATCCGGCTCAGGCTTTCTCCCACCTTCCCCAGGATCTTTGCTAAAAGTGAAGAAGGAAATTAATGGGAGAAAAGCTGTGTGACCAAACCACACAAGCACTTCAGCCACCCTGGTCCTGCAAGATACTCCTGAGCCCGGGTGCAGGAACTGCTCTCAGCATCTCCCCACCACCTCCTTCATGGTCTTAACTCCCAAGAGCGCTATGCTGTGCCTTGAAGGAACCAGCTGGACAGCTAAAATCATAGGATGTTCATTTTAATGGGATTTAAGTAATGTCCTCTTTCCTCCCCAGCTGTGTCCTCAGTGTCCCACATCCCATGGAGTATCCAGCCACGTCATTTCTTCTGCCAATTCATCCCTTGCACGAGCCGCATGGGTACCAGGTAACCTTTTTCTTAGCTTATCTTCCTATGCTGGATGCTAACTCCTCCATCACAAACCTACCCAATCCTGGGCTTGGTGCATGGAGCCCAGTGATCCAAAAATAAGGTGATGGAGCACTGTTCCTAATGCTCAGCAGCCCTGCTGGGAGGTGAGGGGTTGGGTGCTCATCTCCCTCTTCCCTACCCTGCTGCCACCTACCCGCGGTGGGCTTGTTGGAGACGTTGTTGTTGTTCTGGTAGATAGTCTGCGAGGACTCGTTCTGGGGCTGGCCGATCACGGGGGTGATGGAGGGCGTGTTGACGTTGGAGAGAATGCAGCCAGTCACTCTCTGCAATGAGGGAGAGATGTAGCCTTCACCGCAGCTACCCCCCAAACTCTTTATGACCCCCGTATCAAGCCTGGGCACCCCAGGGTGAAGGTCAGCTTTGGTGACAGGTACACCCAAGCTCATTTGGGCCTGGGGCTAGCAGGACCCTGCAGATAATGACTTGCGATTAAGGCTGGGGATGGTGGGATTAACTTTTTGCGTGGACTCACGGGGCTGGCAAGGCTGGAGCCACGCTGCCTGCAGGCAGGCACCATTCTGATGAATAAATAAAAACACAGTGGCTGATGAATCAACGGGCAAAGCCAGTGGCTTATTACCTCAGGAGCACATGTACCCTCTTCTCCTCTACCAGCCCCTGCAGGAGAAGGAAGGCATCTCCAGGGGCTCCCTGCCTTCAACACCACGGTCCCTGGATGCACTGGACACCCCACCGGGCTGGGTAACGCTGCTGCTGCGCCTCTGCTCCGGGCTGCCCGTGAGTTTGCGTGATGCTGTTCTCCCCATTTCCCCTCCTTGGCTTGCTCGCTATGCCCGGCGCTGGCAGCAGCCCTGCCCTCCCTGTCCCTGCCATCACCTGAGTGTAGTCACGTTCTTCCCTGGCTCTCAGGCCTGCCTGGGCTTTGGGGGAACTTTTCCTCCTGGGTTTTGTGCTCCCTGGGGGCTTCCCAGGTGATGAATTTTCCCCCTGAGTTTTGGCTCAGCTGGTGCGCAGGGATGCCTGTTCACCCATCCCTCCCCTCAGGGTGGTGGCCAGCATCAATGAATTTGGCTTATGCCCACCCCTGCAGTTGCCCCTGCTCCCCAGTCCCCAAGTGGGACTGGGACGGCTGCTGGCTCCAACTGAAGGGCTCAACTGGATTTTACCATCAGGGCAAGGAGCTCAAAGCCACCGTGACAAGGCACCTCGCACCACCTCCAGGTCAGGATTTCAGGCACGTTCCTGCAAGCCTTCTCTCTGGCTGTCCCAGCCGTGCTTTGGCTGTTGATGGCCGTGTGGAGAGCACCCCCAATCCTGCA
This sequence comes from Falco cherrug, assembly GCF_023634085.1. Taxonomy (NCBI): domain Eukaryota; kingdom Metazoa; phylum Chordata; class Aves; order Falconiformes; family Falconidae; genus Falco; species Falco cherrug. The sequence continues at coordinate 4,968,574 of NC_073708.1, read as the reverse complement.
CGCTCCCCACGCCCTCAGCCCGGGTGCACCCATGGCGTGGGGGCTGCCTCACCTTCATCAGGTCGCGGTGGTGCTCCAGCACGCTGCAGGTGGTCTGCCAGGTGTCCTGGTAGCACTCCCAGGGGTCCACCCTGCAGGGAGAACAGCAAGGCAACAGTGTTGGCTGGTGGCCACTGCCTGGACCTCCTGGCCATGTTGCCTTCTCCTCAGTGGGCCAGCCAGCAGTGCCGTGAGCAGCTACCATCAGTCCCTCAGCTCTACCATGGACCATGTTCCTCCTCTGGCCCTTCCATCCAGTTCTCCCTAATAGTTTTGGCAAGCTGAATGTGTGCCTGGACACCTTTCCACTCTCAGTACCCAACTCTTGGTACAAAAGCTCGCATTTGGCTTGGATCTAACTACATGTGTTAACTGTTTCCTTAGGGCAGCCCAGAGATGTTTCTGGTCCCGCCTCAGCTGACGGACTCGATGTGGCAATGCTGGGAAGGGGAGAGTCCATGCACAGGTACAGCAGGTGTAGAGAAAGGGAAGGTGCCACGGCACAAGGCTGGGGTGGGCTGGGTGACTTTGAGCTTCACCCAGACACCACAGACTCAGGACAGGGCTTGCAAGACCCCCTATAGCCAAAGGACCCCTCTGAAGGACGGCACAGCATCCCTCATCATGGACTAGGAGAGGAAGGCCTCTGGGTTTTAATCAGGTTTTGGCTGGGAGACGAGAAAGTCTATCCTGGAGCCCTAGCAGCTGGTGGCATCTCCACTCCGCATGCAGGACTTTGTCACCACGGCTCCGGGGAAGGGGCAGGGGCTGCGGGTGCCGCAGTGGGTGCGGGCTCCGCCACTCACCTGATCCAGTCGGAGGACTGGACGGCCAGCTGGCACATGGTCAGGCGGTGCCGGCTTGAGACCAGACCCTGCAAGAGGGGGTGATGGAGGAACAGTTACGGGAGGCAAGCACTGTGCCCTGGCCAGCCTGGGCTTGCAGACCCTCCTGGGGCAGAGCTTCGGGCTTGCTCAGACGACAGCCCAGAAGGATTCCCTCCTACCCACAAAAATTTATCTAAGTTCCTGTTTGCTGGAGGGGAGGAGTTCCTGCCTCGCTTCAGCCCTGGTTACAATACCGGTCGGTGAGATTTGCTCAGCACCACCGCGCTCAGCCCTGCACTGCAGCGGGGCCAGACCCGGGATGGTGGTTTCTTGATGAAATTTCTCCAGCTTTCAGAAGAGGAGGAAACTCTCTCCTAATTTGGATTTTCCCCCACCCCAGAAAGTGCTTTTAAAGGTTCCTGTTTCCATTGTCACCATCCCACAATAAAATTGGCTTTGAAATCATTCAAACAGAAAAAAACCCCAAACAACCAAAGCCCAAAACAACCTAGCAAGATGACCACCACCATTTTGGGTGAGAATGTTTCTCCTTGCTGTCTAGTACTTTGGCTGGTTGTAGGATCTTCCTACACTTTTTATCTAAGAGTGAGTGGTTTCATCCTCTCATCCTCTTAGGGTCTTTCCTATGCTCAGGAGACACCCAGGGCAGAAGAGGTCCAAGAAAGAACCACAGGTATAGGCAGTGCTGCCCAGAGCTCAGCCCTGGCTTCAGAGGTACCATCTCTTGTAGGAGGCAGAAAAGGAAAATGGGGACCACTCACCGTTTTCCCGTAGGAGTCGTGCACAGGCGAGACAATGCCACCGATGACGATGAAGCGTCCAGTCTTGTGCAGGTAATCCCGGGCTCGCTCTGGAGTAGGAGGGTAAGGAAAAGGGTACAGGGTGATTCAGCTGGACCCACTGAGCCCCTGCAATGCCCTGCTGCTCCCTGTGGAGCAGCTCATCCCAGCTCAGGCAGCGCTGGGTGGGGAAGGAGACCAAGGGAAGGACTGGCTTCATCTTCACTGCCTGTATCATTTGGCGCCATCCTTGGTGATTCTGAGCATGGACCTTCCTGGGGACCCCAAACCTTCCAGGAAGGAGGATTCGGTGGAAGAAGACAGGTCTTTAGCAAAAGCTAAATCACATTCAGACCCCAAATCACCTTGAACCACCTCGCCAGGGCATCAGAGGGGCAGCCAAGAGCCTGCACCACTGACGGGAGCTGCTCAGCAGAGATGGGCTCTTTCTGCAGCACTGGAGGAGCCAGATCGAGCTCACGAGGTGATGCGTGAAGCTGGTTCACTCACTGCCTGCAGACACATCCTTTTCTTTCTATTTTTCTTTGCCCATAAACTATACATCCACCCTTTCTCTCCCCAGGACTTCTCCCTTCCTTGCCTACTATGATTTGCTGCTGACTACCAGGCAAAAGATTTCTTAGCAGATGGAAGATGACAGAGGGATCTCCTAACCTCGAGCTGACAAAGACCCCTTAGATGTGGGCAAGATCAAAAACCCCAGGATAATAACAAATCCCACCACCTCACCTGCTGCTGGGCTGCAGGGACAACACTGTGGTTTTGTGAGCCGAAAACTTTTGCTAGCTCATGCGTCGGCAGCCAGCTGTGCCTCCCTGCAGGAGGAGAACAGTACAGACTGGGGGGGATGGGGGGATGGATGGATGGATGGATGGATGGATGGATGGATGGGTGGATGGAGAGCAGCCCTGCCAAGAAGGGAACACTGCTGGGTGACAAACGACATGAGCCAGCACTGTGCGCTCACAGCCCAGCAAACCAGCCGTGCCCTGGGTGCATCCCAGCAGCGTGGCCAGCAGCCCGGGGAGGGGGTGCCCCCCCTCTGCTCCGCTCTGGTGAGACCCCCCTGGAGCCCTGGGTCCCCAGTACCCGCCAGCCATGGAGCTGCCGGAGCGGGCCCAGAGGCAGCCGCGGGGACGGTGGGAGGGCTGGAGCCCCTCTGCTGTGGGGACGGGCTGGGAGAGCTGGGGTGGCTCAGCCTGGGGGAGGGAGGGCTCCGGGAGACCTTGCTCTGGCCTTCCGATACATTAAGGGGGCTTATAAGAAACATGCAGGGTTTTTTAGCAACCCCTGTAGTGCCAGGTCAAGGGACAACAGTGCTAAAATAAAAGAAAGTAGATCTAGGGTAAATATAAGGAAGATTTTTTTTTTTCTTTTTTACAATGGTAGTGGGACACTAGAATACCTTGCCCAGAGAAGTTGTGGATATCCCACTACTTGGAATATTGAAGGTCAGGTTGGATGGGGCTTTGAGCAACCTGATGAAAGATGTCCCTGTTGGTTGACCGCCTAAATAAGAATTGCTGTCATGTACAGGGCTGCAGGCATGGGTCCTTAGCACAGATGGATCCCTGCCGCTCTCACCACAAGACCCACACTTCATGTGCCGTTGTTTTGGAAATGCTGAAGAGTTCACCAGGAGCTGCACACCACCAGGACCAAGACCCTCGTCCCTATCTGCTCCTCTCTGCTGGAAAGTGCTGGGATGCTGCAGGTGAGTTCACCACCTCTGAGCTCTAACCCTGCTTGCTCCAACTGTTGCTTGTACCCTGCTTGCTCGCTCCCTGCTTGATCCAACTCACAGACAGCAGCTGCTGGGAGCTGCGGGATGAAGCCTTGGCAGAGGAGAGGGAATGTTGGTCTGAGAGCATGTCATCACAGTGGGACAGGGAAGAGCCCTTCCTGCATGCACTGGGGGGAGTGAGGGGCTCCAGTGCCCTGCATATGGGCTCCTGGGGTCTGCCCAGCATGGTCTCAGACAGACGGATGGAGCTGCCCAGTTGGGGAGCAGCAGCCCCACTGCAAGAGCAATGCAGGGTCAGTCACAGCATGGTCCCCCACGGTGGCCAGCTGACCCCCAGGTTCTTGCTTCTGACATTTTTCTCTTCTTTCTCTGGGATGGCCCCCTGATGCAGCCCCCTACCCTGCTTCCCCCCCTGCCTGTTGGCAGGGCTGCCTCAGGCTTTGGGCAATAGTGGTTATGTTCTCCCCTTCTAGAAACCTCTTTGCCAATGCCTCGCGGGGTTGTACCCACCTTCATCATGGCTCTGCCTCAGTGATGCTGTTATTTGCAGATGCACCTTCAGCCCTTTCTCCCTCAAATCCTCACCACTCCCCCGACACACGCTGTTGAATGTCACCTGAGACATCCCTGGGGGTTCCCTTGGGTCCCCTTCCTATGGCACCCATCACCTGCAGCCCAGCTGGTTCCTCAGCAGCCGAAGGGCTCTTACACCCCCCCTACCTGTTCAACACCACCTGCTGCCTGTGTCCCACCACTGCCAAGAGACAAGCCTGATGCACAGGCTCAGGCTGGTATTTCTAAATGGTGACATTTGAGGATAAAAATGCTGGTGAGGAGTTGTTAATCTGCCGTAGGCTCCTATGGCATATCCAGCCTCCCTCCTCCTGCCCCAGAGCACATGCTTTCGTGCCCCGATGGTTCTCTGAAGATGCTCTCAGAGAAGCAAAGAAGGGTTCTCACTGATGCCGGAGAGGGAACATCCCACCTTCTCATGCTGCAGCAGTGATACCTCCTGCACCCCAAGCTTTTGCAGCTGTATAACCCCCTGCTTTACTCGAGCTCTCCCACTGGGTGCATTGCAGCCGCCTGGTCCCTCAGGCCCACCATGCCTGTGCACGAGTACGGCACCGCAGCAGGGTTGCAGCCCAGCAGAAAGTGAGGAGCAACAGGCTGGGGGTGTGAGCGTGGGGCAGGTCGGTGGTGGCGATGGCCACAGCTGGGCTGGCCCTGTCTCTGTCCCAACATGGGGAGGGTGGTCGGGGAGTGAACAGCACAGCAGTGCCCACCCCAGCTACTGAGAGAGTAGAAAGAAAAAAATACAGCAACGGCAAAAGCAAAAAGGGAAATGAGATTGATGAGTCAGTAGAAAGTGCCTCTTTGGGTTTTTTTTGGTTGGTTTTTTTTTGCAAGTGGAGGATCTGGAAAATATTTTGCCTTTACAAAGAAAGCAAGCATTTCTGAAGCTGAGGTGAGTCCGGGATCCATCAGCCATCCCAAGATGTCCCTGCGCATCATACCTTGCAGGAGCCCATTCCAGCCGCCGGTGTTCGCCCAGGGGACCGGGAGCAGCCCTGCCTGAAGGGCTGGTGCCCGCCTGTGTGCCAGCAGCTGGGAGAGGCTGGCAGGGAGCCTTCCCCCCCCCTGCCACCTGCACCCAGCCCCAGCTGGCACCTCCTAAAGCTGATGCAAAGCTCTTCAGCCTGCGTGGGATGGCTCCTGCTTCCCTCGGCGGTATAGCTGTGGTACTCCTTGGGAAAAAGCAGCATGGCTCGCTCCTGCTGTCTGGGGAGATGCTTCCCCATCCCGGCTGCTCAATGTGGCACTGGTTGTTGGGGCAGGGGACACAGCCTACAAACACATCTTTGCCAAAGCAGCCACGTTCCTGTTTCCCCTCCAAAACAAACTTTCCCAACGAGAAATAGGAAAAAAGAGGGGAAAGAGAACAGCCAGTGTTTGCCATGTGCCCAAGCACAGTCCAGTGGCCACAAAGAGGAACGATGAGCATACTGGGGATCCTGCTACATCTTCTGGAGCTGTTGAGCTGAACTGGGGCTCCTGGCCTCCTAATGGCAGCAGAAAGACCTTGCTGTCCTGCTGCTGGTTGAAAATTAACCACTGGCTTGTTACTGCCTGCTAGTGCCATGAGGGTGACACCAGCTGGGTTCAGGCACGTACAAGTGGCAGCTGAGCCCTGGGCTACAGCTCAGCATGATGGGCAGATGAGAGCATAGCTTGGCAGGACCAGCTGTGGGGAAAGGGGCTTTTCCATGGGTACATCGATGGGTACGTTTTCCCTGCACGTTTCCTGGTCAAATTATTGTCTCAGGGTGGTGTGGATGGGGTTGTGCTGTTTTAGAAAGGACTGTTCTCCCAGTGGCGCATCTTTGCAGCTCCCATGCCCTTGTTCCTGCTTTGCTTTGGGACAAAAAATTAGCTTTGAAATTATTTCAGAGCTCCCTTGCAACAGCTTGGGATGGATGGGGAGCACTCATACATCGAGGGAGGCGAGAGGGGCTGAGCAGGGCAGGGAGGTAGGCATGTTGGTGAAGAACTGCTGCAGTGAAATGATTTTTTCCCCCTCCAATTTCTAAAATTTCTACCAGGGAATATTGTTCAGCTATTGGGTTGGTGAAAAGTCAGTTAAGGAACTATAATTGCCATGGACTGTTTCCTCACCTGCCAAGAGTGTTGAGCAGCTCCAGGCCCCCGTGACAGCCTGTGGGAGATCTGCCAGTATCAATAAAAACTTTTCCTCAGACTCACCTGAAATCCTTTCCCTGGCTCTCTTCCCAGCTCTGGTGCTCTGGGCGTGCCAGCCCCCAGGGAGAGGAAAATGGGCTTCAATCATTTGCTTGGTGCAGGGAGTAAAATTCAACTGCCTGAATTAGATGTACTGAAAGTTTCCCTCCCTGCCCTCAAAATCCTGAGCTCAGAGGGGTTAACACCAGCAAGTTCATTCAAACTGTATTTTTTGCTAGCTATCCGCCTGCTGGGAGCATCTCCCTCTGCCAGCGGGTTTGCTGGGGTGGTGAGGGGACCGGACCCAGCCCTGTGCATGACCATGGCTATCTGTGCACCAGGGGACACCCAGCAAAGCACCCTATAGGGGAGCATGCACAGAAAAATGCAATATTCTTGGGTTTTTTTCCATGGGCAGCAGGGTTTGAGGTTGAAGGTGCATAGTAAATAAAAGCACCAAACTCTGTGGGTGGTGGGGTTCCTTTCACAGCCTGCCATGACAGCCCTCCCTAATCCCACGCCCAGAAAGCCAAATGTGCAAAAATTTCCTCTTTCTTCTCCATTCTGAGTTTTAAAAAGAGGAATCAGTGGGTGCCAGCAGCACTTCTCCCTCTCCTGTCCTGCACTTGCCTTTATAAATGCTACTGGGTTTCCCACTGGTGCTTTCAAGGCTAATCAAGAGGGAGAGAAAAAAAGTGCCTTTTTTTTCTGATTCTGCTTTTTGGGGAATCTTTCACACAAACCCTGTCCTGGGACCTCTTCTAGATAAATTCTAGAAAGATGAAGACTGCATAGCATATAAGTTACAGACAACAGCATCAAGACACTTTTATAGCAAAAAAAAAAAAAAAAAAAAAAAAGGAATTGAGCCATGATGTTGGAAGATAAATTAAAAGGGCTGAAGAAGTGGTTTTGGATGAGCCTAGGAGCAGAGAAGTCTGCAGGAAAGCTATCCTGACCTCCTTGGAAGCATGCACAAGTAGACAGCTGAAACGCTCAGAGCCGATTGCTGCCAGGCAGGGACAAATCTAGGCAAGATTTTTGGAAAAGCCAAAGCAGAGCATCCCCGATGCATGCTGCCATGCAGGAGAGCTGGGGCTTTCAGTGTGCAGAGGAGCCAAGATCGATGGACCCGCATTTACCTTTACATTGTAATGCTATTTAAAATGGAAATTAAAATGAAAAGGAAATTCCCTAACAAAAAAGTTGCCATCAAATTTTAAATGAACACATCCTCTCGTTATTCCCTGCTTTGCCCCGACTTGATTTTCCTTGCCAGAAGGAGATTAAAAACACTGATCCATTCATCCCCACACCTGTCTCCTTTGCATACAGCACCTTTATAAAGCTCGCTCTGAAGAGAGACTGAACTCCTTGCACGTAACCTCTGCTTCAGGGTGGCTGATGGTATTAATTTACCTTGATTTTTGGTGGCAAAAGCCAGAGATTTTGCCTGGCCATCAGTTTATCAAGATCTGTATTTAAATAGCCGGGTGCCAAGCCTGCATCTTCAGGGGACGTGATCCACGCTGGAGGCACAACATCTCAGCTCTGGCTCCTGGGAGCTCACGCCAAGTCCTCACCACCTGCCTTAATAAAACACCTTTTCCTGCAGAAAACAGTTCATCTCCTCCAAACACATGCAAAGTATTGGAAATCGAAACAAAGTAATGTAATTCTGGAGGTGGAAAACATATTTGCCTGTTTCTACAGCAAGGCCAACAGCTTCAGCGGGACAGATCCTATGGGATGCTGGTGCCTCGCAGTGCTCATGGAGGGGTGTGCTGCTGGGAGGAGATGGGTGCTGCTGCTCTCTGAGTCACCCTCGAAACTGTTCATTTGGTTTTTAATCTGCACAATGATACTTAGAGAAACCTGTAAAAATGATGCTGCTCTCCAAAATACATACATAAAAGTTGAGATCTGCATTTTCCAGAGTGTGTTGTCTACCTTAGAAATACCAAACAGAAATAAATCTGCATGGGAAAAAATAAATATTTATTGACTATTGAATCTCTGCCAGGCAAGTATTTGGGTGAACACACAGGCTATGAAGCAGCAGTATGGTATAGCAGAGGGCTGAGCTGGGAATGGGAAGACGTGCCTCCTGGTCCCGCCTTGCCTACAACTTGCAGAACATCTCTTTGCATCCCAAACTAGTCTGTTCTCACTTGTTTTGGGGGCAGAGCACGTCCATTTGCAGGGCTGTGTCCATCAGGTGGCTCTGCCTGCTTGCTCGCAGCTTGGCTGGCTCACTGGTTGGTGTAACTGTCAGCTAAGCCAGACCTTCACAGCCATCCACTTCAAAGCAAAAGCCTTTAAAAAGATTGCATTTTCTGAAATGCCATCTCAAGTCTTGCTTGGGGAGGAGCTGTGGGGGGTAGTGGGAGGCCACTAGTGGGGCCAGCACCATGGCAGGGGCGGGCATCCTCACTGCATGGTGGCAGAGGATTCGGAGCCAGTGGCACTGTGGCTTTGGGGTGGCACAAGATTGCAGGGCAAACTTGCAGCATCTAGATGTGTCCGCACTGCAATCATGATGCTGCGTTTAAAGCTTCAGTACTTATATATTTTTTAAAAAAATATTTTTAACAGGTTGAATCTTCTTAGACTGACATGCTCTTCAGTGGCTAAATGGAGAGGGCAATAGGCAGCTGTAGCTGAGCCTGTCTGAATGCATTAGCTCATAGAGCCTGGAGCCTCATCCTCTGTACAAGGTAAGACAAAATTGCTTTAGCTCTTGTAAGAGACACCAGGGAAGTTGGTTGTTCATTCCCCACCCCAGGCTGAGGCCACAGTGCCTCCTGCCACCGCATCTGCTCCTGGCACATGCAGGAGGAGGTGTGGGTCTCAGCATCTTGAAATGATGGGCAATCAGCAACGTGGCTCCATGTGAGAAGCCACTAGGAGTTGGGCAGCCAGGGTAAGGAGATGGGATGGAGGTCATGGCTGGCACAGAAAGGGCAAAAAGGGTGAGTCTCCTGCTGTCCTTGGGTGTCTTGCTGCCTTTGGGTCTTCCAAAATGAAGAAAGTAGGGCTGTGCATGGCATGAGGGTCCACACTCAAGCACTGCACTTGTTGTTCTTCTGGGTTTCTGGAAATGGGTGGGTCGTTTCTTGGAACTGCTGTGGCTGCTCTGATGTTGTGGTGCTTCCTCCAAACCCCCAGGTCCATGTTCCCAGAAAAGACCTTTTTAAATAAAATTTCTTGCATCTTTCATGCAAAATACGCTGCTTGTGGAGACCAGCTTCATGCTTTCCCTGCAGACGTCACTGATGCCAAAGACACTGAAGCAGCTTTGTATTTCTCTTCTCATCCATATTCCTTACAGTCAGCCATCTGGGCAGCTCCCAACATTTCTTCCCTGCTTGTACAAAGATTTCTGCCTGGGAAAGACTAGGTTTTGGTCTAAAAGCCATCCATCTGGGGAGGCTTGCTCCTGCTTCTCGGCTGGTGTGTTGGGTTTCTGGCCTGGCTGTTGTCGTTGAGCTCACCCTTCTGTCACGGCTTCCCAGCCTGTTCCTTGCCTGTTGAATACCTGTGATGTCCAAGAGACCACACCAGACCCCAGAAAACACCCTCTGGTATTTTCATTCTCTAGAAGCACTTCATAGCCTGCAATACCAATGCAAGGATGTTGGGTTGGAAGAGAAAAGCTCTTTTCTTTTCCGGTATAAATTGTCCTTAATGCTCCAGGCAGTCTTGCATGGCTTTTAAACCCTGACAGAAATAAACTGCCAGTGATGGCCCCTGCCAAGAGGTGCATTAGCCCACCGGCAGCGTGCTTTTGCAGCAGAGAGCTTTCAGCCGCGGCTCCCAGCTCCACGCCTCCCGGCTCGTGGTTGGGCTTAGTCTTGCTGTGTTGGGGAAGGAAGGGACAGGGGTGACACTAGGACCCTTCCCAAGCACTGGTGACATCTCCCTGCTGCCCCAGCCCAGCTTTGCTTACCTCCCCTGCAGAAATATTTTTGGGTCTACCACTTTCCTGCAAGGTGATGGTGGGGAAAGAGCAATCAGAGATACGGTCCAGGGCTACAAAAACATAAGTGATGATTTTGCCCAGATTGAATGAAAAAAGAACATCCTGCTTCCCCAATAGGAAATCAGTGCTTATTTAAGAGATGTTTCTTTTTGGCGGTTCTCACTGAGTATATTTAATCATGGCGTTTCGGTTCCCTTGGCACTGCTCCATCACCTAAATTGATGTTAATGAAATCAAATATTCCTTGTGTTCAACTTTTCAAGGTGTAATTTCAAATTCTATTTACTTTGCCTTTGTACTTCTTTCATCCACACCCCTAAGACTTCCTTTTTTCTTTTAATTTTTTTTTTTTTTTTTTTTTTTTTTACGCTGCTGGCCAGCTCTGATTTATGCCCTTCTCACCACGGGGAACTGAAGCCGCAGACCGTTCCCGCTCCGCACCAGCCCTCTGAAAACACACAGGAGGTAGCAGGGAGGCAAGAAAGTTTTGCACAGTCTTAATTGCTCTTCCCCGAGAGCCAGAGCAGAGGAGGGTGCACAGCCACGAGTGATGAAGGCAGCAAAACCATTTCCCAGCTGTCTCATTTTCATCTCGAGCAATTTGGCCTCCGACATCCTTGGGTGGGAGGCGGGAGGCAGCCATGAGGTGCCGAGGGCAAGGCAGGCGCTTTCTCACTGTCTAAAATACCTTCTTCTGCAGGGGAGAGTGACCCAGATACGCCAGCACACTTTGCTTTATTCTCAAGCTAGCAGCACTTGCAGGACCTAAATGTTGCTTCCTACCCTGAGCTCAACTCGGGCAAGGAGCCAGCAGTTTTTCTCAGTCTAATTGAGTGGTGCGTGTGTATATATTTATATATATATTAAAAAAAAAAAAAAAAACACCAAAAAAAACCCCCCAACAAAACGAAAAACCAACTTGGAATGCCAAATCAGGGATGTACTCATCAGAGATGTACTGATCTCAAAGCCCAGCCCTCCCGCCTGCCTCAGGGCCACTTTCTCTGCCCCCTCCTGTGTCTTTGCCCACCCACCGCCTACAGCCGCCCCTTGGTTGGAGCTGGAGTAACCACTGGCACACTCATTCCTTGGACTTCCTGGAGGGACGAGGTGATGTTTCTTTTAGGAGACCAAGCCCTGACTGCTCTTCAAGGGACGTTTCTTTTTGGGAAGAAGCAGGAAGAGGAGCAGAGAGTAATTCTTCATCATGGGGTTGACCCTTCCCCAGGCAAGTGCAGGGAGATCCCAGTGTGTCCCACTGACCCAAACAGCTTGTCCTGCCTCGAGCTCAGTGCCTTTTAGATGATCTCAGTCAGATTCCCAGGAGACTTTTGGTTGGTAGAAAAATCCCATTAAGCCCCCTAAAGCTTAATGATTTTCATCTCTGAGCTAATTTGCTGTTACATGTTTTTCCCCCCACCCCGTTAGTCCATAGCTGCACCCAGGCATTGTAGAAGTAACAGATTTGGAAGGGGCTTCCATGCTAAATGGCTTCACTCATTGCTGCACATTTGTTTTAACGGCTTTTCTTAGGCACAAAAAAGCATCGGCCACCAAATACCTCAAAACTCGTGGGTGGACGCAGATACTACGGAAGGCCCCAGAGAAGTGATGTTGCAGCACCTGACCCTCCTACCTGCCAGCCCACCGAGGTCCCCCACCAGTGTCCAGCTCCGAGAGCTGCCGGAGTGATGACTAACAAGCACCATCTGTTGACCACTAATGGCTTCATGACAGAAAAGAGGAATGAGATGTTTAAAACAAACCAAAAAAAAAGGTTGAAGACTGAGTCACAGTGAGCTGACCTAGAAATAGCAGAGCATTTGCTGGAGACCCAACAAGATGGGGCCTGGTCAGGGCACCTGGCTGGTCTCAGGTGATCTGGGTTTCTTAAATGAAGCTGGGGAGAAACAGGCTGTTTGATATTATTGAAATTGAAGTTTAAATTCAAGGCATCATCCTGTTTTCCCCTCTTCTTTCAGCACTGAAGTACTGCAAGGGGTCAGTGGGTGTGAGAGGGCATGCAGAAGCCCAGTAAGAAACTCTCCAGCTCCCAGAGCTTAAGAAGAAGCATCTGAGGAAGAGCCTGGCAAAACAACACAGGCTGAAGTGCTTTTCCCTCCTAGAGCATCCCACCTGGCTGTGTTGAAGCAGGTGGGAGCAGGCAATGACCATCAGGTGAGCACCATAAGGACAAGTACAAGGAGATGCTTCTTGAGTTGAAGTTGCCACCAGCTCCTCTAGGTAGGGACTGGACCTACTTTTCTGTCAGGCAGGTGATTAGCACAGCACTGTCACTGTCACTACTGCTAAGGAGAAGCAATATCATTTATTGCCCAGAGATCCCCATCCTGGTACCACAGGGTGAGGAGGAACATGCTCAGCACCTTGCTGGGTCTCACCTGAAGGCTAGGCAGCTGAGTTCTGCCAAGGTGGACCATCCTCCGCTTGGTATCTGACATCCAGAGCTGCTGCTTGGGCATCTTAGAGGTCCTGAGGCTGGCCAGGTGAGGGTCAGCATTTAACCTGGTAAAAGCAACTCTTAGCAGGTAAAAATGGATGAAGAAGATGACTTCACCTAAAGAAAGATGTTTTCTGAGCTCCCTGCTGCAGGACATCACTGAAACGCCCTGCTTAGAAGGCTTTGGAAAAGGATTACGTGTCTCTAGGTAAGATGAGTGTCTGTACACACAGTGTTGAAGTGAAATGGGAGAGGTCACTACCTTTCCCTGGCTGCTGCAGTCGCTGGCTGCCCCCTAAGTCAGCAAGGGCCGTGCATGGTGGGGAGGAGAAAATTTTCCTCTTCCGCAGTATTTTTGTTGGGTTTCAGAGGCAAATGTACCAAAGTGTGCATTTGCCCATGCTCGGTGTAAAACGCTCCTCTGAGCACCAGGCTTTATCTAAGTACAAACCAGGGGAGTGAACGTCACCACAGCTGGACTGGGCAGAAAGCAGTTAGTGTGGGTTTGACTGAAATCTGTCTCTCCTAGGGGTTTTTTAAGGGTAACAGCTCTCCAGCTGGTGTAAAGCGATGTAAACTCAATGCCCAAGGTAAAGTGGCATCTATTTGCGGCGTGAATCTGGCCTGGAGCTGATGTTCTGTGGCTGTATCTCAGCTTCAGTGAGAGTCTAAATATCAGAAGCAAAAATAATTGTTTGGCAAGCAAAGGGGAGGGTATTCCAGATAGCCCCAACTGCTCTGTTTCAAAATGATTTTTATCACCCTGGGCCCACCGATAGCATCCATCAGGACAAGGGAAGCAGCAAAAGGCACCTGGTGAATACTTTCATTACCCTGCCATGAGTTTGTGTTTTGCTTTCACCAGGATGTGGGTGGCACGTCCGAAGTAGGACAGGCACATCAAAGCTCATCCCTGGAGAGGTCCCAGTCCCCATCTCAGCCAGCCACAGGCTGGGAAATCGGTGTCACTTTTTTTTTTTTTTTTAAACGGAGGGGGGAAAAAAGCCCCAACAGATTTCCACACTTGTTTTCTGCTGCCCTAATTTCCCTGTGCAAGCGCTCCGTTTGTTTTCATTTCCAAGCCGTTGTAGCACATCAAAGGCAGCGCTTTGTACGCCCCGGTGCGTATCGTGCTGCTCCTTTGGGATGACGTGCTGTGGGATCACAGCCTTACTAGCAGCAGAGGATTTACGGTCCCTGATTCCCCACGGAGCAGAGATGGGGAGCGTTTTCCTGGCGGCTTTTTGTTGGTCGTGGGTTGCCTCTATGTGGGGCTGACCCCTGTGCCGTGAGTCTAACCACGGCTTGTCTTTGCTGGCAAAGCATCCAAAGATGCTGACCATGGCAGGGATTTGTGTTGGCTTATCCAGGACTGTGCAGGCAGAAAATATCCCATCTACAGAGATGCAGAAAATCTGGGGGGATGCTGGTGACAACATGGGGTGGCGGAGGCAGCCAGGGTAGGACTTTAGTCCCATGGTAACACCAAAGAGTTGTCGCGTTCCCATTACCACAGCTGTATCTCACCTGGCTGTATGGCTCAGTGGAACCCTCTGCCTTTGCAGATCTATTCCCAAGACTCCATTTCCCCCAAAAGAAGCATCAATGATGTCTTTAAACAAAACAAAGGCACCAGAAGCAAAGCTATGCCTTTCAGCATCCCCAACACAGCTCACAAGATCTCGCTGGAAAAACTGGATTTTCTTAGTTCCTTTGCCAATAAGCCTTAGCAAAATGTGATCTCCTCAGGGAAGGCTTAAGCTCTATTAGGGGCTGTTGGATTTTCAGTGAAAGTAGAAACCTTTGTGGAGCAGGGGCTGAGCAAGTCTGTCCTTGCCTGGCTGAGAGACGGGCTCCCCACCCATCCCATGGGGATCTCCTCTGTGTTGGCCTCCTACTCCACCTCCAGAACAGACTTTTCCCAGTACATCTCCTCCCAGGGCAAGACCTATAGTGGCTCTTGAAAATATATATTTCTAAAGACTCCAGCTTCTTCTTTTTCCCAAAATATGGATTTGGCAGTTTTCTGCTGGTATGACCAAGCTACATCCAGCAGCTCAGGTTTACTGGAGGAAACTAGTTGATGCTGGAAAGGGAGAGCAAAAAAAATGTGCTCCCAACCTAGCCTGTCTTCTCCAGGTATGACTGCACACCATCAACATGTGCAAGCAATGCTGCTTTTGGGGGGACAAGAGCTGTGCCCTGGCCCTGGTTTGTTTTCAGGGCTGTGATGGGCACTACAGACTTTGCCTGACCTTCTCCACGAAGGGCAATCCAAAATTCCAGCCCTGCTTGGCTGGGCACCAGTGGCACCACACAAACCCTTGGATTCGGGGTTTATAAATGTCAGAGAGGGCACGTTTGTCTCAAAATGCAGAGATGCCCTGGAATTGTCTCCATCTTAGGGTAATTTTTCTGTCTTAGAGGTTGTTGGGTCTTTCTGTAGCTGCTCTGGGCTCCCCCGTCCCAGGTAGATATTAATGCTGGGGTTACTCGTGCTGCACAGTTAACACAACTGGACTGTTTCTGCTTGCCCATTGCCCCCTGGCCACAAGTGGTGGGATGTGGTCTTGGCCCCAGCTTCAATACATCTCTACACCTTCTTCCTCAGCTCAGGGGACCCCTCGCAGCCCCCCTGCCTTGCTGCCAGAAGGGATTTCAGAGATCAGAGCATGCAGGGGTGAGGATGTCTATTTTGGGCCAGCTGCTGCTCAGATGCACAAAGATCAGCCTAATCACGAGCCGCTCCTACTTGTGTCCCCCATTGCTGCGGTACCTGATGCTAACCCACAGCATGGCAGGGAAAGCCAAGATGTGAGTCCCCCCCATTGCACCAGTAGAGAGGGATTAAGTGACTTGCCCAAGGTCACAGGAAAGATGTGGGCTGCCGCTGTTGGGATGTAGCATTCAGCTAATTTATACCCTCGGCATTGCACAGGCTGCTATCAACATGTATCAGAGAAGACGATGCGGGAGGTGCGAGCATCTTAGCGAGCGCAAACAGTATTTAAATAGAAGCAGAGCCCCTGTTTCTTTCTTGAATGAGGTTGTAGGACTGGATTTCTCACTGCTGGGTTTGTTTATAGTCAGTGGAAGTAGGAGAAGGTACGTGGCGCATTTTGGGGGGTGGCATTGTCATAGAGACAATGTAATGTCTCACAGACAGTAATAAATACTGCTAAATATTTAAGAGCCTATAAATATTTTAAAAGAATCCCTGAGTAGTTATTGATGGAGTTTAATCTGGTGCTTGGGAAAACTCCTCCTCTCCTTGGGTCATAAAAAGGAGATGAGATGCTTGAGATGCAGGAAGCCGGTGATAAAGGCCATGAAAAAAGTCTGTATGGGGCGCAGCGATGGGAATGTGACATTAACTGATCTATAATGGCACCCAAAAGAGCCATGGGTGCTGCAGTCCTGCTGGCGCTGCTCTGTCCTCCCAGCACAGCACCCAAAACCTGCTGTTTCAGCACATTTTGGGCAAGTACTGGGAGTGGAGGTGTCGGTGACTCACCAGCCACAGCACCAGGCTGGGCTGACCTGTTGCCCTGTCTGCCGCCAGGCCAGGCACATCTTGCCCTCCCAGTCCCCTTGTGCCTATGGAAGATTTTGGCTGTTTGCAGAGATTTTGGCAACTTGGGTATCAGTGGAAGCTCCTCTACTGTGCCACAGAGCCCAGCCAGCATTTCAAAAGCTGCCGGGAGGTGAGAACAGATACTACAACTCCCCATGTCCAATACATCACTCGGGGTGTTATAAGTAATGCCTGTCCTGGCTCTGCCCCAGGTCGCATCCTGCCCGCTGCCGCTCCACCTGTGCTCCATGAGCCCTGCCGGTGCTAAGCCGTGCTGGGCTCAGCCAGGCCACCTGCCTGCCACCTCCTCCCACAGTCCCATCACCCTCCGCTTGCTCTATCGATCACTACGGCTAATCACGCATTCAGGTTTCAGCCCGGAGATGAAATGGCAACACGAGGCAGCCTTGCAGAGGCCTTGACTTCTCACTCATGTTGCAGACAGCGGAGGCGAAGCCTCTCTCCAGCTCCTGACGAGCTTTTGCTAGAGGCGGGGTAGGGAGGGAATTTTGCTTCTGGTCATTTGCAGATATATTCGTGTTTAAGCCCAAGGGGAAAGGGTGAGCTGTCATCCTGCTCGCACATTTCTCCCAGCTCTGTCCCAGGCAGCAATGCTCTCATTAAACTGCTCTGCAGTTCAGTCATCTCAACAAACTACGAAAAAGTGATTCTTGACATTCAGGATATTAAAGCAACACACCATAAACAAAAGCCGCAGCTCCTGCCTCTTCCTCTCTTTTTACTAACAAAGCTCCATCCCTTCATCTCTAAAACCCGCATAGTGCGATGCAGCAGACCTCGGTGCTGCTCCTCGAGAAAGGCTGCATGGCATAATCAAAGAGCAGCCTGCTGGGATGTTTAATTGCTCAAATTTTCGTAAGAAGCCATGCAACAGAGAGTTTTACTTTCATGGCAGAGTCCTCTTTCACTGTTTTCCATCAGGAATGGTTTTTACCCAGCTGTTGGCTGGGATATAAACTCTCTTCAATAACAGGTGGACCTAGGACATAGGGGAAAACTTAATTTTAATTACACAGAAAGGGCGAGGAAGAGGAAAAATAGTGGAGATTTGCTGACTTTCAGGATTCACCCCATCTACAAGCTACATTTTTCTGCATAAGTCCAGGTTTTGGCACTGTTTGAAATGAAGTGAATGGGAAACTATGGCCAAACAGATTTAGAACATCTAAGGTACCAAGGCTCCCTCTGAGAAGGCCACAGCTGAACGACAGCTCACACATCCCTTCCTCCCATGTGAGCCGACCTGGAGCAACTCTACAAACCAACGTGCAGGAGATGGAACAGGGGAGGTACATGCAGATGGCACAGATTTGATTGAAATTGCCTGTTTGCTGCCAAATGCTTGATAATGCCCCCCAAAACAGCTGTAAAAAGGGCCAAGTGCTTCTGGCAGAGTCTTATAATAATGTCCCAACCCTTTCCTTGGGGGTCACCCAAACTGCTGCCTCTGAGCCCAACTCTGAGCATCCCCGTGGCCCCCAGCCTCCTCGGTGCTGGACCTCGTGGGCACCATGCCACTGGGAGAGGGGAAGGACAGCTTGAAACCTTCCTCTACAAGGGTAGGGAGGTCCCCAGTAAAGCTCTTCTAATCAAAGGCTGATGAGCAGAGGTGGAAAGGTGGACAGAGATGTGTCAGAAAGGGTTGGGCTTGATTGGTGACCCAAGCCCTGAAGATGAAGCTGTGTCAGGCTGTTCTTAGAGCTGGGCAGAAACAAAACTGTTTGATGACCAAGGCCGTTTCCTTGAAGCCAGAATTTTGCACGTGAAAGGATGGGTTGTGAGGAATTTCAGAACTTTAAAAAGGCAAGACAAAAATGTCTAAAGTGCTAAAATGAGGAATGCGAGCATTTACAGAGAGGGCTTTTCTTCTATAATTTAAGAAAAAGGAATAAAAAGAAAATAGAAAGAAAATCAATATCAAAACACTGCATCTTGATCGACCTGCTACCATCTCGCCTCACCAAACCCCTCATTCCAGGTTGCAGAAATCATCAGAACAATCCTTGAGTTCTCATATGCCCACGGGACAGTACAAGACCTTTCCCCTGCAGAACTATGAAGAAACTCAGCATCTTCCTTCCAAATCTGGTGGTTTTTTTGCTTCTTCTCCAATCCTCAAATCTGTGTGGTTCTCCCCAGGAGGGAGAACCACACAAAATCTGGAGCCTCTGACCTTGCACAGTGACGTCTTTAATCCCAGTAGTTTAGCCGAGACCACCTTCAAAGTGAATTCTTTTTGAAAAAAAATTTGAAAAAATATGCTTTCTACCTTACTCTGCAGGGCTCCTCTTTGTCTTTCATGCTCTGAACCCCAGGCAGGAGGAGGTCGTGTTTGGGTTCCCTGAGTTGGGACAAGGTGGGGAAATGATTGAATTGTCAAAGCAAGCACAAGCTCATCAGCTGGAAGAGTGCCAGCACGGGCCTTGATTCGTTTGCAGGGCTGCACGGATTAGGTTTTGCTTTTGACATTGGTTCGTTGGCTTTTGTCCTTTGGGTGGCATCACTTGCACGGGGAGGAAGCAGCAGGGGAACTGCAGCAGGGCCAAGATGGAAGGAGATGTCCTTTAGGCAGCAAATCCTGAGGCTGGCAATAATGTGCCGCTCCACATGTCCCCAGTGGTTTGGCACCGAGATGCCAAAGCCACCATGGGGACATCTCAGAGGTTCCCCTCCCGAGCTGGCTGCGGGGGAGGAGGGTTAAGCATCTACCCCGTGTTCAGTGTTTCTCCGAGTGTCAATGGGAAATTAAAGTGAATTGGTTTGAATTCGGTGCCCAAGGTAAGCAGCCGGGCTCGCCGGCACCAAACAGTGGGGGGTTTCTTGTGGCTTTAATGCGGGACTTTGCTCTGAATCTTATTTTTCTCAAATTATTAGGACTTCCTGCATGAGATCCGCTTTTCCTTCTCTATACCTCTTTAGGATATATCTGGAGCTTCATTGCAGGCTAAAGGCCACCAATGTTCATGTCAAGCCTTAGAAACCACCTCTGCCCTCTTCTCTCCTCTCACCCTGCCTCCCCGCCACATTAGCATGCTAAACTCTTTCTCATAGCCCCATAAAGCTGGAAAATACAACTCATATTTGTGACTCAGAACATATGTATATCTCAAAGCACATCTGATACCACAAATAACTCCAAGTGTTTTCAGGGCTATGTGGGTGTTTGTCTCAACCCCTTGGTATGGATGGCTGCATAGCACTGTATCTCACCTACCTTTTTATTATACATTATATATCTTAAGTATTAATTTATATGCATGATATTGATTTTTTATACACAGACTTGAATCAGTCTCATCTGGCGAGCCCTAGTGACCCAGCCTTGCAACTGGCAGAGGATGGAGGGAGCCCTGTTGCAGTAAGTTCAGCTCCATACGAGCTCAGAGCTCAGAAGTTCAGCTCAGATGCGAGGGTCAGCAGTGGTTGCAGTTGCTGGTCTGGGGTTGTAAGAAGCAGCCCAGCTTTCAGTATAATGATGATACTGAGTCTTCAGTTCACATGACTGGTGGAAAAAATAACCCAGTGGGAACCTTTCCCCCCACTAGGAGAGACTTCCAAATATGTAACCCATCTCCTAGTCAGGGAAAAATCTATGGGAAAAGGTTGGCTTTCGGCACGAATAAAACATGGTGAGGTCCATACTGGGAAAAATTATGGTTGGCATGCAATGGTATGTCTATAGTGGCATACCAGTGCAAATCTTATACTTCCTTTTGGCTTAATTAGTACCATGTGTTAAATAGATAACTTGTATCTCTCTGTGTTAAGCAAAACATCCTCCTATCAGGCTCACGAAGCCCAGATATTTGCCTGAAAGATAAAGACAATATTTTTGCACAGATTCAGCTGTTTGAAATGCAACATTTACAGGATGGAGTACTGTTTGGGTTGGATTCATATAGCAGAGAGCTAAATGAGTAACACAGATTTCGGATGAGATTCCCATGGTTTCACGTGATTATTCTTTTAGAATTGAGGAGAAGTCTTCCTCAAGCAAAAATGAGGAGGGACTTAGAAGCTAAATTGTGTCCTTTCCTTGTGAAAGACTCATTTGTCCCCATCAGGTATCTCAGGACTTAAATTCCAGGATCTCTATAGGACATACACATAGAAAATTTCCACAGCAAGCCATCCTCTTGGAGCTAAAACGTATCTTCCTGAAAGATGTCTGAGTCTTGATTTACAGCCTTCACATGACAGAGAATCCATCGGCTACCCAAGTACTTCTTTGTACTACTTGATTACCTTCACTCAAAACCACACACTATATTTCTAGTCTGAAGTTGTGTGGTCTCCAGACCTGCTCCTGGCATCTCACCAGTCCTTATTCTGCTGAATAAAGAGCCCCTTTCCCTCACATATCACATACCCCCTCCCCCAGGCAGATCCTTAAAGGCCATGATCAATTTGCTGCTTAACATCTTTAAGGATGGGTCTGGACTGAGCCTCTTTAGACTCTTGCCACAAAGCCTGGTTTCCGGAGCTAATGTAATTCTTGTTACTGTTCCTCCAAGAAAGGTTTTGTTAATGCCATACATGAAAATAATACAACCTTTCTTCCTCTGCCTGATATTCCCCTGCTTGTATCTACAAGGATTGCATTTGCTGTTTTATTTACAGCATCACACAGAGTTTGTATTCAGTAGGCTGTGTACAATCACTCCTCAGTCCTTGACACAGTCGCTGTTTGGCAGAAGACATTTGCCTGTTGTTTATAATTGACGTGCGTTCCTCCTTGCCGGACATATGACTTTGCATTTGACTTCGGTATTTGAAGAAGCCCTTTATATCAAACAACCAGAGTAAGGCAGCGCAACTGACTCATTACCATAATTAATTGCTATTCTACCCATTTTGGGGTTATTGGCACTTTTTCACTGGTGGGAATTATACGTTTTCTTCCAGGTCATTGATAAAGATACTGAACAGTATTGAGGAAAATAAAAAAAATCTCATCACGAGCCTAGTAAAAACACCCACTGCATACCAGTATCTCACCAATCCTTATTTTCTAAAATATATTTTGTTACCGGTTTTCAGTTCACTGAATATGGGCCACATTAATATTTTTAGTATTACTTTTCTCGATCAAAATATCATCTAGAGTCAATAATATGAATTACAGAAATCTGTTTTATCAATAGTTGCTTCTATTAACCAAGTCCCTGTAATTTCATTTAATTATTGTTTTTCTTTTTGAATAGTTCCTCTTGTGCCTTGTTGTTCGCAGTTGCTTTTAGCTTAGGAAAAAGGATTTTTTTGAAGTTTCAGATATATTGGTGCCCAGGACTACATTGTGCTGGCAGTTATGAAATGGAGTAACAATGTGATCATTTGCATCTCGAAAGCCATCATTTTCTAGCCTGCTGCCCAACTCATTAAGATCTGCAAAACCAAGGCCTGACAGAGAGATACCCCAAGCTGTTTTCAATTATTTTTGTGCTTAGAAACTTAGGTACAGCTTTTCAAAACCCTAGGGATGCTTCTCCAGCTGTGGCATGAGACCTTCAGCATCTGCTCCCCAGCCTCAGATCTCCTATGAGACATCAAGGATGGTTCCTCTCTCTGCGCTCCGGGAAGGGATATTAGAGGAGCTGATCTTTCTACTCCCGTTTTTTTCTGCAGTGGATACTTCACCCTTACGGCACTCCTTGCCACCCCAGGTAAGTCGCCGTTCACACAGGGATCTCCAGGCATTTCAAGCTCTCCCCAAACCGTCAGTATTTATGGCATGTCAGACTGCCTTTGGCAGAGACTGCCCTCCCTCCCTCCCTCCCTCCCTCCCTCCCTCTTGTCTTGCCTGAACAGGCTGTAGCAGCAATTCTAGCATCCCCGTCATCTGGATCATCTCATGGATGCTCAGTAATCTCAATCATCTCACATAAACATTTCCGATTCCTTTGACCTGTTATCAGTCTAAAGCTTGGATATTCCTACGTTTCAGTTAACTGCCTATATTTTTGCTCACTGGTGCCATACCTGGCTTTAGCTGCTCGGCCCGCTCCCTCCCTCCCTCCCTCCCTCCCTCCTTCCCCGGCCAGGGAGGATAGAAAAGTGCTGCAGCGGCCGCAGGCTCGCAGAGCCAACCGGCTCACAAACACGGCCAGGAGCCCTCGCCAGCACCGACCCGGGGGGCTGCGGGGGCGGCAGCGTGGCCAGGTGAGTGCGGGGGGGGACACGACCCGGCTATGTGAGGGCAGCACGGCCCGGGGCTGGCTGCCAGCCCCTCCGCCGCTGCCTGCCGGGGCGGGCGGGGGGTCCAGGGGGCCGCCTGCGCCCTCCGCGCCTTCAGCACCACCGGCCGCGGACAGCGCCCGGCCGGCCCGGCCCCGCCCCCGCTGCGGTGCCCGCTGGCTGCGCCCCCCCGGCGCCCCCCGCCCCCCCCCGGGGTCCCGCCCGCACTGACCGAACATCTGGATGTGGCCCTTGGTGATGGGATTGAAGCTGCCGCAGGCCAGCAGGATAACGTGGGTCTTGGTGGTCTCCGTCATGGTGCCGGCGCGGCCCTGCCCGGCCCTGCCCAGCCCTGCCCCAGCCGCTTTTTGTGTCTCGGTGCGGCTGCGGCGGCGGCGGGAGGGAGGGAGCGGGGCGGGAGCGGCAGCGGGGCCGGGGCGGGAGCGGGGGCGGGGCCGCGGCTGCGGGAGTGGGGAGGGGGCCGGGGCCGGCACCGCCCCCCGGCGGGCACAGCCTGGGGCACGGCACCCCCGCGGGCACGGCGGGGCCTGGGCACGCGCGGCCGGGAGGGCAGGTACGGCACAGGCACGCGCACAGGTATGGCACAGGCACACACATGTATGGTACAGGCACACACACATATACGGCACAAGCACACACACACACACACGTATGGCACAGACACACACACAGACACGTATGGCACCAGCACACACAGAGACACGTATGGCACAGGCACACACACACATATGGCACTGGCACACACACAGACGTATGGCACTGGCACGCACACACATGTATGGCACAGACACACACACATGGGTATGGCACGGACACACACACATGCAGGTACAACACAGACACACACACACGTATGGCACTGGCCCACACACATGGGTACGGCACAGACACACACACACACATGTGGGTACGGCACAGACACACACACATATGGCACAGATGCACACACACACGTATGGCACAGACACACACACATATACAGGCAGGCAGGTGGTGCAGCCCGGGCCAGGGGCTACAGCCAGACACCTGGAAACTATACACACATACATATATATATATATATATGTATGTATACATATGTGCATGCATGGCCATGCACACAACCATCTCCACAGGCACAAATATAAGCACATGCAGTTGCGGAGACACATGCCCACCCACCCACACATACACACACGTGCACATACCTATGGGCACACCCCCACACCCCCTGTATATGCACACACACACATGTGCACACACATGTGCAAAACTTCCCATGTGCACAAACACAGACGTACATGTACGCAGAGATGCATGTGCCTCCTCCGAAGAGGGCTGGGGAGATGTAGCCTGTGCCCCCCGTCATGCATTTACACACACACACACACAGAAGAGCTGTGGCCCCCCAGCCCCTAACAGTGGTGATGTACTGGCATTCCCAGGGCTGAGGAAATCTCTCCCTCTCCCTCTCCCTCTCCCTCTCCCTCTC
The DNA here is from genome assembly GCF_023634085.1 of Falco cherrug. Classification (NCBI taxonomy): domain Eukaryota; kingdom Metazoa; phylum Chordata; class Aves; order Falconiformes; family Falconidae; genus Falco; species Falco cherrug. The sequence goes on along the minus strand of NC_073708.1, from coordinate 4,944,700 downwards.
CCTCTCCCTCTCCCTCTCCCTCTCCCTCTCCCTCTCCCTCTCCCTCTCCCTCTCCCTCTCCCTCTCCCTCTCCCTCTCCCTCTCCCTCTCCCTCTCCCTCTCCCTCTCTCACACACACACACACACACACACACACACACACACACGTCGGTATTCAAGAGCCGCTATGCTCTGCACATCCCCCCAGTCCTGCTCAGACAACCCTGAAGACCTCAGCCCCAGCCCCCCGTAGCCCCAGCCCAGGACCCACACGGTGGCCCAGCTGCCCCAGCCCCCCTGCAGCATCCCTGCACACCCTTTTCTGGGCTCTGTGGGGAAACAGGCCTGGGGGGCTTCAGCTTCACCCAGCACCTCCATCTCACTGTCCAGAGGAAGTGAACACTGAACAGATGCTGTGGGTGCACCAAAAGCCAGTCTCTATGACAAGGTAAACCAGTACCAGCCTGACAGGCTGACTAATTACCTTCATTTCTTCTTTGCAGGATTGTGGCATTGCTGTTCTTCCCCAAAGAAGCCCCTCTGCCCCAGTCAGGGCAGCCGGAGCCCCCTCTGTGGACACCCACCGCAGGCAGGGCTGCGGGCACCTGCCTCCAGCGGCCTCCCAAAGGCTGTCCCTGGCCTCTTGCTTATGCGCAGCCTTCCCTCCCACGGGCAGGTCTTTGCCACCCAACAGGTTTCCCTTTCTCGTCCCTCACCCGCCCTCCTCCCTCTGTCCCCAAGAGGCACCCACTGCAGGGCTCCTCTCCCCACTGCCTTCCTGAGGCGGGGGTGCTCAGCCCTGCCGGCAGCAGCGGAGTGTGTTTCTTGCTGTCCTGCTAAGATGAATTATTTCTAGTCCTTTGCCCTGCCAGCTCAGCCAGGTGCCGGGATGCTCGTCAGTTCTATCCCCAAGTGATCCAAAGGAGCAAGACCCCCAGGGAATGAACCCAAGGCGATACTGAGTCCATTTGCTGGGGGAACCCTTCAACTCCTGCTTGCCCCGGCTGCAGCCCTGCCCTTCAGAGCACGCACTGCTACCCAGTGCTGGTGTCCCTCACCACGTACGAGTGCAGCAACACGCCCCAGAATTATATTTTTTTATGCTGGTTTTTAATTCAGACTAAGCTGGCACTGAGGGAGAGGGATGCTGAGACAGCTGGTGGTGCCCTGCCCCTTGCTCCCTGCCTCTCCCCTTCGACTCCATCCAGATCCCCAGGGAGCTGTGGGATACATTAATGGGATGCTCCTCTTTGGTGACAAGCTGGCTCAAAACCCACGGGTGTTTGAGAGCTCGCAGTCCCCTTTGAATAGACTTTGCAGGTTCAAAGCTGCAGGATGGGGATCAGGAGGGAAGCTGATAGATCCATCACAGTTTAACAAACCATTAAACCCCCCATCCATACAGCATGTGCAGTATGGAAAGGAGAAAGCAGTTTACATGTGTTCCCAGAGGTTTTTACAGCCAGGAAAAAGTAAAAATAATAACAAAAAAACCCACACTAGGAAAATACTGTCAAGTAAGAGGAAAAAAAAATGGTGTTAAGGATGTAAATGTCTGTCTACAGGCAAAAATCCTTCAGGGAATTTTGTTTTCTCACCAGCAGAAATCTGAGTGGGGAGCTTCCTGCTGCAAACACAAAATGAGTTGGGTTCTGGGAGGTTCACTCTCCATGTCAGTCTCAAAGGCAAACAAACCCCACCAGAACGGGCTGGTAGGTGCAGGGATGTGGCAGATCAGCCCCAGGGCAGGCTCGGCTGGGGGAGGCAATGGGGTGAGAAAAGCAGACCAGCCACTGCCCTGCTGGGGTGGTGGAAGTGCTGCCCCCACAGCTACCTCCCCTGCCCCCTGCCTAGAACCATCCTGGTGGCAGTGTGACCCAGGTGCAAGCCTGGGTGAGGTCAACCATCAAGTGAGATGCATGCAGCAGCTCCTAACCCGTGCAAAGGGTCCCGATGGTGCCCTAAAAACGTCGGTGCTGCCTTTGCCTGCTTGGCTCAGCTGCCAGGGGAAAGGCCAGGGGAAGCAGATCCATCTCTTCCCTTTGGCTGCACGGGGAAAGGGTGATAAATAAATGAACAAATAACATCAATATGGTGCTCTGCTGTCTTACTAGCTCTGTACAGACATTTGCTCATTTGATGGGATGAGATTTTGGAGGTTGTGTTGGGCTTTTTTTTTGCCATGTTCCTCCAAGCTTACTCTGAAAGGGAGAGACTTGCTGCTTTGGGACAGGCTGTGGCTCTCTGCAGTTCAACACCGGTGCTGTGTGCGTTATAATTGCCTTCAAGCCAACAGGCTTTTATGAGCATTTATAAGCCTTAAGGTAACAGCAGAAAACAAGGATATTCTTCAAGCATGCCTAGGTCACACGTGTGTGCTGACCAACCAGTCCTCTGTGTGCACATCTCGCACACTCTGTTTTCACAAAACTTGTTCTCCAATTTTGTTACAAATTAGCCAATAAGTTCAAAAGTTGGAGCCTAATACACTGAGGGACAGAAGCATCTCTACATTTGGAAACCAGGGAGCCATGATCTTTCTGGGTAAGCTGGTTTCCACACCGGCAAAGTGGGATAACGGTCCTTGGTTTTCCATTGCAGAGGCTCCAGTGTCTCTACCGGAGGCAGCAGCTGTCACTCGTGTGAAGTGATGGAACAAGCTGCAGGTCACCATGGTTCCTGCACAAGAGCCAACCTTGCCCTCTTCTTACTTCAGGCTTTTCCCCTGGTGATGGGCCCAGAGCTCCTTGGCTCGCTCCGCTGTACGTCGGTGCAGGCTTTGGGTGGGAACGGCACCATGACACTGCTGGTGAGAAATCTTGTCAACAGGGAGCACAGTGCTTCTCTCCTGCACGTTCCCACCTAAGATGGTGCCCTACCCCCTTCCCTCAGGGTGGCACGACTGCACCGAGATGAAATGTGGGGGTTTGCTCTTTACAAGAAGACTCCTTCACTGACTCCTTTCATGCAGAAGAGAATGAAGATCAGGTGAGACACTTGAAAATGAATTTTTTGTTAATCCTAACCCCATTGCCCACTAATTTTGCACAGGAAATTTTGCAGGAAGGCATCTTTTCCCTTTAGCCTCTGTGGGTTGCATTACAGGAGCATCAGGTGCTGCTGTTGCAGGAGAAGGCGCAAATGGAGAAAACCACGTGTGGCTGAGCTCTCCCACTCCCTGGCAATACCCACCACAACCCACTGGGCCCACCAGCTCCTGGCACGCACGGCCAAACCTCTCCACCTTCTCCATTTCACCAGTGTTAGACCTTCAACAGCAGACAGCAAAAGGTTAAGGTGGCCTGTCCAGATGTGGGTTACACACTGCCTGGCCACGGTGGGGCTGAGGTCCAGCCAGCACTGCCCATACCTCTTCCTTGGCTTTCCTGCTGCATCCCAGGGTGGGTAAGCGATGTGGTAAATCAGCTGTCACTTAGCAACGCTGCAGGTTGGGAGAGGTGGTGGGTTTTGGTGCGGAAAGCGATGCTTGCGAGGCTGTGCAGTGGATCAGCCAGCCCGAGGCACAGCCTGCGGCGATGTGCACCCAGAGCCAAGTACTCGGTACAGACTGGGGTGCAGAGGGAGCTGCGTGCATGGGGGGAGGCTCCTCTCCTCCAACACCGACTATGTGTTCATCTTTTCCCCCCTCAATGTTTTCCAGCCCAGCCTTTATTTTCTTTTCCTTGCTGCTTTCCCTGAACACATGGGTGCAAATTTCCCACTGGTGAAGACAACGGCCCCAACCAGATGTTCCCTGCCAGCCCCTGCTGTGATCGCCGTGCAGCGCCCTAAGACTCCCAGCTGATTTGGGCTCCAACCCAGCCCACGGTAGCAAGCAGCCATCTGCCATCTGCAGAGCTGGTACAGCAGGTACAGAGGGCAGAGGGATGATTAGCTTGGGTTTACTCTCCGAGGAAGAAAACAGCACAGAGAAATACAGCAACTTGCCTACCCCGACACAGGTAGCTTGTAGCAGCACTGCAAAATCTTTGCCTGTGGGACTCGAGAAGCAAGGCTAGAGCTGTGAAGCACACCTGAAACATCACCTGTGGTTCACACCCAGGGTATTTCTGCATGCAGATCTGTCTGGCTCTTCGCCTTCCAGACAGCTGGGTCCTACGAGCAGTGGGGCTGTGCAGCAGAAGCAGGAAGGTGGTGCCTGTGTTCACTGGGGTGAGGGATGGGGGCTCCTCGGTCCTCCCAGCACTGCCCTTCACCTTGTACTTTCCTCTTGGGCTTGGGAAGCAGAAGGGAAACCTTCCAGCTTAAGGCTTTTAAACTCAAAGTCTGCAAACTGTTTAAAATAACCCAAATCTACTGGGAAAAAGGGCAATTATTCCTGGGGGGGGAAGCAGGAGAGGGCTGCTCTGCAAGGGCAGGTGAGCAGGCAGCCGAGCTTAAAAGCATCTCCTAAGTAGAGGATGGAGGCCCTGCAGAGGTTCCTCACATCTCTCCTGGCTCCTTTCCCCATGGGCTGATCCCAGATGGGACCTGCCATATGGGAAGTGACCCTGATCTTGGACAGCCTTTCACTGCCCCCCACCCCATCTCTCTGCTGCTGGCCCCAGCAAGCACAAACCAAATCTCGCCTTGGCCATGTTACCCACAGCTGAGCGACCGTGAGGTGCAGCTGAGGAGTTAGAGGGGCTTAAACCAGTCCTGAAACCACCCTGGCATAGTTCAGAGCCTTTGCTGTCTAGAGCTAACAAGGGGGTTCAGTTTTGCTCCCCACATACCAGCTCTGAATTAATGAATAAGAAATTTTTGTAATGTGGAAACACATATTTAAAAAACAAAAAGGCCTTCCCTTGAGAATTAAGCAGCAAAAGATCTTGAATTAGGCAGGCACTTACTTTGTGGCCCAGTCGGAATAAAATCACGGGTTCCCACAAAAGCAGGTTTTTAATTTATACCTGCTTTTGAGCTATAATCTGAATATATCCAAACAAAACTCAGGCCTGCAAACCCAGCCCCTGGGAGGGAAAGATTTTGCAAATATAAGGAAGACGGATGGGACTGGCAGATTGGGCCAGGCTGGACCAGCTGAGCTGAACCAGTTGATCATGGAGCAGCCACACAGGACAGAAATGGAAGCACATGGGCAAGGCTCAGGGGTAGCTGCTGTGGTGGGAGCCTGGCTGAGCTGGAGGGAGCTGCCGAACCCATGGTGACCAGGTCTGAGGCCACATGGGCTGGGACAGCCTGGCCCAAAGGGAAAAACTTTCCTGTCTGTTGATCCCAGGTTGGAGCAGGCATTCAAACAAGGAAGGAGGAAGCAAAACTGAAGAGCAGCCAGTGAAAGAGATGACTTATAACCGAGGTCTGAAAATTCATGAGTCGCCTGTGGAGTATGGCCAGGGACCAACTGGTGACTGCCTCTTCCAGCTCAACAGCTCTTCTCAGGGCATGGTTCACCACGTCCTGGCAGAAGCTGCCAAAGGGCACCAAGGGATAAAGCTCCTGTGGGCTCCTGGAAATGTGTTGAGGTTGTGGACCTAACACCCTGGTGTGGTGGCCTCTGCAAACTGAACCCGAGTGCTGTGCAGTGTTTCTAGGACACTGGGCAGACTTTTCAAGATATCTCCTCGGGAAGGTCAGCTTGGTAACAGATTTCTCCCTTGCCCGTATTCAGCAGCTGAGCATTGGCCACAGATGCAATTAGCTCTGCAGGCATTTTAATGTCTCTAATTCTGTCTGAGGTTACAGCTCAGCTGTGCAGGATGGATCGATCTGCACAGTCACGATCTGAGCAGGGTTAGGCGGGATGGGAATGGGAGGCAGAGGCACTTGGCATGGCTGCCCAGGAACTGCTTTCTCTTCCCCTTCCAAGAGGGATCTAGCTTTTATTTAGTGTGAAATGGTACTTCTTTCCAGAATGCTCAGCGCTTGCTCTCAAAGAAATAAAAATAAATCCATTAACTATTTCATGAATTATAAGGTTTAAAAGGGATTTCTTTAAGAGATGCAGCCTATTTTACAATTTTTTCTTTGTTTTAAGTGATATTTGCAAGAGAAAAATGAAGACTTGACAAACCTCTATACCGTCAAAATTCCTGAAGTCTTGCATATAGACTATATTTGGAGAAATGAGGTTGTAATTAAGGTAAAATAAGACTTTCATTGCTAACAATTAAAAATTGAACTAGTATAATCTGGGATGACAACAGATACGTTTTGATCATGGTAACATAATTACTGAGAGGGATGAATACATGGCAAAATTAAGATTGTTTAGATATCTTCATCCTTTGTTTCTTCCTTCAAGTTCTTCATTTACTTTTGAGTGCTAATTTCCCACATTCACAACATTTAGATTGAAATAATCACCAAACCCGCGGAGAATCTGGCATTTTATCATTCAGTTGTTGAGCTGTACTCTTATCTTTCCTTGATCCCAGGTTTTCACCCTGAGCAGCAGGAAAATGTGTTGTCTCAAAGATCTAAAAGCCAAGGCTTGGCACTGAGACAGAGGGCTGTCCAGCAGCCACATCTGTATGTGAAAACAGGGGGAGAGTTTATGCACACAAAAAGGAGACTTTGGACTCTGCAATGCCTGCAGGATATTCCTGGACAATTAAAGATGTTAGTCTTAATGAAGAAGGATGGGAGTGGGCTGTGATTTGGTCCACCTCCCCATTCTTGTCTTAAAGGACACTGAGGAAATCTCCTGTGACTATCTGTTAAGTGTGGATGGTGGCTCACTGTCCTCTTAGAGCAGGTTAGATCCATGTTTTGATAAACGCATCCAAGGTCTGTGAAATGCTGAGCTTGTACAGTAACAGAGGCTGCTGAAGGATGTAAAACAGATTCACATTTGGGATTATGAGACTTTCCCTCCGGAAAGCAGAGCAGCTTCGCTTCTGGGCATTTTGGCTGCGTTGCTGGCTGAGGGCCAGGGTTATTCAATGGGTTCACAGTGCCTCTAGTCTACTGTCCTCATCTGTGGATCAGGGCCTTCCTGATGCTGTGTAATTAATAAAATGGTAGGCCACAGTTATTGACCCATTAACAACAAAAATTATGTGTTGATTCCTATGAGAAAACTGCTTCTTTGAAGATAACACTTTCATCACTAATGTCTTGGAACAAAACTTACGGGAGATTGACTTGTGCCTCTCCCTTAAATGGGAGAAAATCAGCCCCCTTGCTGTCTGCACCAACACGTTCAGAGTATTTCAGAAGAAACAGAGCAGAGCAATCAGCAGCAATGCCAAGTCCTCAAAAAAGTTTTGTGGGAGAAACTGAGGCCAAATCTGGAGGTGTGGGATGTACAAGAGCTCTCCAAGAGGCAAAAAGAGAGGGCAGGGGAGAGAAACTCATGGACATGCTGTCCTAATGGACAGATCCGTTCCAACAGTGCAGAAACTCTGAGGGAAATGGAAAACCCCACAGTTCAGAGGAAAAGCCTTGAAAAGCAGAGAAAAACCTGCAAAGGCTCTGACATCTTTTTTTTCTGTGTCTGGAAGATATTCAAGACGGGTGAGAAAAGGCAAAGGGAGTCTTTGTGGCTGGGCAGGTTGCCTGATGGGCCGTAGCTTCCCTCATATAGCTGCCTGAGGTATGGCTCCACGGGGCAATTTATATTGGCGTTAAATAATACTGGCAACAACACCCATCAGGCTCTCTTGAAAATACCCAGGGCTGCCTGTTCCCCACTGCCCAAGATGCAGAAGTTGGTTCTGCCCCGTGCAAACCTCTCGGGTCTCTGGAACTGGACTGGACCAAGACAAGACCAAACAAGACAGCCACTGAGTCAGCGCTGCCCGCTCCTTGCTTCTGCCTGACGTGGCATGAACGTGATGCCTCGAGGGAGCATTTTGTGGCCTCCTGGATGAGACCTGTGTTTGTCAGCTGAAGAGATAGTGCAGAAAGCCAGAACATGCCACCCCTTCCCTGCCCAAAATACCCCAAATCAAGCTTATGCCTTCAAATTTCCCCTCTCCTATCCACATGCAAACACAGAGGTCAGGGAGAGGCAGCCCTGGAAACACCTACATGTACAGATCCAGCTTGTTGAGCTCAGAAGTGCACCTGCAGTTGCAGAGAACATAAGCCTGTGCTTCAGTGACTTTGTCTAAGGTCCAACACAGTGCTAAAGGGGGCTGAAAAATGAAGAATCACTTTTTATTTTAAGCAATAAGTGCACAGGTTAACATTAATTTTATTTTAAGCATTTTATTTTAAGCAGTAACATTGCTGCCAGTGGAGCATGAAGCAGAGTATGTACCAGAGTGCTCTTTGCAGTTTGGTGGCTACCTTATAATCGGGTTGTATGATATCATTCTGCCTGGGAGGAAGCCTCTGGCAGGTGATCCTCTCCAGCAAAAAAAGATGGAAAAGCAACAGTTTGTTTGGCCAAGGCTAAAGAAGGGATGGGGAGTCCCTGGGAGAAGAATGGTGGAGAAAATGGGCAGGAAGATCCCAAGTCAACTCTGTGGGAGGCAGGGAGGCTCACAGGGAGCCTGTGTTCCTGTAAGGTTTTGGCTTTTGCTGCTTAAGCCGATGTAAGCAGTTCTCATGGCACTACTGCACTGCTGTGGGATACTGTGAATGCGGGACTGAATAAAAATCTGGCTGAAAATAGGGCTTCGAAGTGAGGGGCTGGTAGAAGGGAAAGTGGCACTGACTTAAGGTGCTTCTGCTTGCAAAACATGGGATATTCAACTCCCCTGTAAGGAGAAGGAATGAATGGAAAAATCTGGGAAGGGTAGAGATACACTCGGGGTATCTGTGCAGTAGTACGTGCTGCCTGGTGGGTCTCCTCAAAGATGCAGGGTGCCCTAAGCATGCCAGCCCAGGAACCAGAGGGACAAAGCTTCAGATCATGTAGACAACATGAAGCATCTGGGGAGAGTCCTGGACAACATGCCCTGGGAGACACAGCTTCTAGGAGCTGCATTTGTGCTGCGCAAACAAACTGTTTTAGCCCAGGACAGGCTCCGAGCAGGTAGGAGCAGCCCCAGTTTGCTCAGCGCTAGACCAGTTTGCTCCTGCTTTGCAGTCAGAGCCTGCAGGGATGGAGGCTGAGCCCCGAGCCCTGCTGCGGTGCCTGCCCGAGGCTCTGCGCAGGACTTGATGGGAGGTTTGGTGGCATGGCTTGCTGCCCAGCCCTGACTGCGCTGAAACCAGGAAACTGATTCTGCAGCCTTGAGAGGCTTCTGTTTGAACATGTGGGGCCCTGAAAATCATTTCCCTAAACGCGCTCTTGTTTCAACCTGAAAAAATGTGAGGGATTTATTTTTGAAACATGATCTTTCATTTTGTCCTTGGGGTCACTTACATGCTCAAATAACACAACGTGCATTAGCCAGCCTCCTTGGTGCTCATCTGATCCCAAATTGCCATCTGCCTCATTTCTTGAAGTTGGCTCATTTGGTCAAATGGCCACTGAACTCGGTGGGATTTTTCCTGCCCAAAAAGACAAGTTTGAGCACAAAACAAGTCACCACGTCAGTACAGGAGGCTGCACCACACGGTGTAAATGGTGTAAATATTTAGATGAGATAGACTGCTGTACTGAGGTGCAAGGTTACCACCCAACATGCCCGTGTCCCGGCTCCACGCTGTGACCTGCCGGACACAGGGCCACCTGCGGGGCCATGGCCCGCATCCCCGGCGTGGGGCCCACCCCATAATGGAGGGAATGTGAGGCGAGGGCCACTCGGGACACTGTGGGGTGACCCTAGGGGCCCGACACCTGAGCAGCCGAATCCTGGGAGTCCTTCGGTGTGGGCAAGCGAGGAGGCAGGGTTCAGGCAGCCCGGTTTATGTGGGAAGCCCAGGCCTACTAGCGCTGCTCCTGCCAAACGCTTTTCTGCCAGGGAAGCACGAGGCTGCCCCTGCTGCCCCCGCGCTGAGGGACGGGGGCTCCCCCACAGCGCCGGGGGCCAGCGCCACCCGCCAAGCCGACCCTTCGGCCTCCCGGGCTCCGCGAAGGGGGGATCTGATGGGACCGTTGCCGCTGCGAGGGTCCCGGGGCGGCAGAGGCCGCGTAACGCCGTGGCTGCGGGCCCGGCCCGGGCCCGGCCTCAGCGGGCGGGCAGGCGCCGCGGTTGCCGTGACGACGCCCCGCTGCCCCCTCGGTTGCTATGGCAGCGGGGGAGCCAATCGGCGGGCGCCGCCGCGGGTCGGCGGAGGGAAGGCGCGGGGGAAGGGGTTGCCGGTGGCGCCGCCGGAAGTGGCGGCGGGGGCGGGGCCGGGCCCGGAAGCGCGGCCGGCGCGGCGGGAGGGTCGGGGCACCTCAGCGGGGCGGCGGGAGGAGGGCGAACGAGTGAGTGAGCGAGCGGGTGAGCGGCGGCGGCTGCCGCGCGGGCCGCTGAGGTTGCGGGACCGGCGCTGCCGGGGCCAGCGGGGCGCGGGCGCTCTCCGCCCGGCCGGAGCGCAGAGCGGGGACACCCCCGCCCCTTCCTTCCTGCCGCCCCTCCCCCGCGGCGGCAGGCCCTGCACGGGAAGATGGCGGCGGCGGCCGGAGGCGGCAGCGGCAGCGGCAGCAGCGGAGGCGGCGCGGGGGCGGCAGGCCGGCCCGGGCTGTGAGACCCGCGGCGGGACGGGGCGGCGAGCAGCGGAGGATGAGCCTGCTGTGTGCGCAGTATCTCCGGTGAGCGCCGGCCGGGGAGCGGCGGGGGGGGTGTCGCCGACTGCTCTGAGGCGACACTGCGGCCGGCGGCCCCGGAGGCGGCGGGGCGCGGGAGGACGTGCTCCCCTTGGCCCTGAGGAGGCCTTGCGGCGGCAGTGGGGTGCTCGGAACCGCGGGGGGGATGTGACCGGGGCGGGAGTGTGGGGGACCCGGCCGCAACGTTACCGAGCCCCGCGCCGCTGGCGGGGAGCGGGGCCCCGGGCGGGCCGGAGCCGCGTACCGGCGGGCGGGCGGCCTGAGCTGCCGCTGGGCTGCGGGCTGCCCGGCGCGGCCAGGGCTCCCCAGCAAGGTCAAGCCGGTGCCTTGGAGCCGCGGGGAGGGCAGGGGAGCCCGCCGGCTGCCGTACCGGGATTCTCCAGCCCCTTTCTAGCAGGTGCCGTGCTAACCCGCCGCTGCGGAACCACCGCCACGGCTGATCCCGGCGGCGAGGCGAAACCTGCGCTCGCAGCCCCGTGAGGTGCTCCGGGAGAACGGGAGCAGCAGGAGCTGTGCCTCTGCCCTCGGCAGTCGGCCCTCGGCAGTCAGCCCGCGGCCTGCGGAAAACCCTCTGTCATGGCTTATGCAGTGGATCGGTTGGGAGAGAAGCGAGCCTGCTGGGGCAGTGCTGCTTTGAAATGCATTGCTGAACAGAAGCGTCCCTTGGTCCCTGAAGTCGAGAGTACTAGATGCCACATGCTGATATGAGCAGGACTCCAATAGGCTTTTGGGTGAACTTGTCTTTTGGGTGTGAAACCCTCTTTCTCTAGTGATTTTGGAAAGGAGCTTTGCGAGATACAAGTGGCTTTGCATAGCTGTAAAATAGGAAATACTGTGTCGTCTGTGATGCGTTGCCCCTTCCAGAGAACCTCGTGGAAAAGGAAAAGGTATGCCAAAAGGGCATGCATGTTCTGAAGAGCCCTGGGCTTGGGGAGGATTTGTAAAGAGTGAATTCAAGCAGGTTTTTTACATTTCCAAAACACTTTCTATCCAGGGTTCTGAAACACTTTAGCTGTCTCCCCTTACTGATTCTCCAAGTCCTCCCCTTCCTCCTCATCTTTCTTGACTCTCTGTCTGCCTCCTCCTGGTAGACCAAATCCTGTCTCAAGCTTATCTTCAAAAAAAAAAAAAAAAGTGATGTTTTTCGCTAATAGCAAGCTTATGAGCCTTTTTCCTTTCTAGCCTGCTTACCTATGCTGTCTTAGAAAGTTCTTTGTTCTTTTCTGTTACATTATAGAAAAAGCTCTTTAATGCCTTATTGTTAGTTGTCCTCTATGAGTAAAAGACTTGCCTTTTGTACTGTAGCGTATGTCTTAATAATATTGGAACCTCTTGCTCACCTCTCCTACCCTGGGACTATGAGTCTTCAGCTGCCTTGCATTGTTACAAGGCGGTACTGCTGAAGTCACACTTGTCCTGCCCCAGTCACCTTCTTGTACCACCAGACTCTTTTCTTAGTGTTCTGTATTCTGCTGCACCAAGTTGGAGATGCTCCTTGCCTGCCAGCTTCTGGGCAGTAATCACCCATTTCTCTTAGCTTTGTTTCTCCAACGCCGTAGCTCATCCTGGGCCTTTATTACTTTTTCCCGACTGCTTTGTTTGTTTTGTGCCTAATACATTGAGACAGAAGCATCTGGACACTATTACAAATATTACAAGTAGTGACTCCTGTCTTTGTCACCAGGAGTCTTATCTCCTCTTAGAAGGAAAAAACCAGGATGCTCCCCCTCCCAAACTTTTCAAGCACTTTGTAGTCAGCAGTCTTCACCTTCTCCCTCTAAAGAACATTTGGGTTTGTTCCTCTTTGTAGAGGGTAAGCTTCGGAAGATTTTCTTAAAAGCTGTAAAATCTTTTTTACATCCTCAGACAGAGTGTATATTTAAATTATTTCATTTGCATAGGGCAGAATTTGAGCTGCGGATTACTGCAGCCCAAGCTCATAAAGAGAACTGGGAATAGAGCCTCAGATTCTCAGAGCCAGTTCTGTTAGTCCTTTGCCTTAAGGAGGAGGGCATCCTCCTTACTGTAGCATTACAAGCTCAATCCGAGTGTAATGATGGAGGAATAAATAGACAAAAGTATAATGATGTGAAAGGGCAGCTTAACAAAACATTGTGCCAAATGAAAATTAGCAGTTGGTCGCTGCTAGTATTCATTGTCTTAAAACTAAGGAGGGACAGAAAAGTTTTTTTGTCAGAAAGTTTTCTCTGTGTATTTGAAGTTTAGGCAGAAGAGAGGTGAGTTTCTAAGGTGACCACATAATGGTTGAACAGCTAGCGAAATAATGACTCTGCAAGAATTGAGATGCTGAAAAAAATGAGCAAGGAAGAAAGGACTTTTAGCTGGACTGCCTTAACTCCTCCACTACCAGTCTCTTGCTTTCTGTATAAATGTATATGAACCAAGTGTTTTAGAATGCTGTCCTTCAAAGACTGTGCCCCTTCAAAGTGAGAACAGAGAAAACACTTGAGACTCCTACAGAAGTCTTCCAGAAAGAGCAAAGAAGGTCAAACTTCATGTACTGAGTCTTTCAGAAGTTGCAGGAGAGTCAGTTTTTAAGTCAGCTTCATACATTGTAAGAAAGTGTTGGGATTTTTGCTTTCCTAGTCTTATTCTTTTCAAGGTCACCTTTCAAGAGTGTTGGAATGTATTCTGTCCCATCTAGTTTCCTAGATCCTTCTTTCGTGTCGTTGTTTGAGTCTCTTCTCAAAGATTTGCATTGCATCTGGTGGGGTGAGTAGACCTTTCAGGATGTTCTTTCAGAGATCTCTTGGGGGAAAAAGAGGCACGGTTTGTGTCTCTGGTCAGGTGAATGTGTTTGTCTCATCTAGCTAAAAATCTCTATCCATTAATTTGTGCTGCTTTGGGAATCTACAAGTACTCCCCGTAAATGAAATTAATCTCACGAGGCAGTTGTTTTACAGTAAATGTGTCATGTATCCTTGCTAGGTACAGAAGTAGTCACTTCTAAAGCAAATTATCGTTACCGATAGGGTTTCTAACAGAATACCACAGAAACTTCAGAGTGCATCCTTTTTTATAAGACAGTATTGAGCTTTAGTCCATGTTCGTTCACTTTAAAGAAATGATCTTCATTGCCAATTTTATATGTTAATGTTCAAAATATAGTTAACTTGGATTCAAAAGTTTAGCAGTTTGAGATATGACTGTTTTGATTGCATTTCACAAAGATGTGAGCTCAGTTACTAGTTAAATGTGGCATTACCCTGCTAAATTGTGGCTTTTAGCACTCTGTAAACATAGAATAAAAAGTGCTTGAATTACAGGGCTTGAACACTGCTTAGAAATTCTAGTGCTGACAAACCAGTAGGTAGTTTCCTGTAGCCTTATGATGAGGCTATAACCAACTTCATTAAAGGTTTGACTGTTTTAATAATTTAAATTGTGGCTCTCTTTTCAAAGACTCATCAGTAGCTCCATTAACTTCTGCATCTGCTGTGTCTCTTCATGGTTGCTCCTTTGCCGTCTGCCGGTCTGTGACGCACCTCTTGCAGTGTTTCTTCACAGTTAATGGAGGAGGGTAGAGCAGGGGTAATTTAGACCTGCAGTCTGTGCATGGGCATGTTCCAGTACTGATTCCTGATCAAGATGGTGTAGAGTTGATGTTTGTTAGTGCTGAAAAGGCACAAACCTTGTTACTGTTTGAAACCTAGAACGAGTCTCGGTGAGACGGGCAGAATCAGTTAATTTTTTTTTTAATAATTATCTTGAGAGTATATGGAGGAAAACGTTAGTAAATGCAACTTCTTAACAGAGAATCTTGAAACGTGTACCTGCAGCATGCTTCCTGGAATTCATAGCATCACAAAGCAACTTGGACTTCAGGTGACCTGAGGAGGTCCCTGTCCAACCTCCTCCAAGCAGGGGCAGCCCTGGGGTCAGACCAGGTTGCTCAGGGCTTGATCCACTCAGGTCTTGAAAACCTTCAGGAATGGAGGCAGCTCAGCCTTTTGGGGCAGCCTGTGCTATTCCTTGACTGTCATAAAATCATTTAGGTTGGAAAAGATATTTAAGACCATGGAGTCCAACCATTAAGCCAACACTGTCAAGTCCACCGCTGAACCATCTGCCTAAGCACCACATCTACATGTCTTTTAAATGCTTCCAGGGATGAAAAAGATTTTCTTTACATGCAGTCTGAACCTCTCATATTTTGACTTCTACCCGTTGTGTCTCATTCTCCCGCCACATGCCACTGCAGAGAGCCTGGCTCCATCTTCTCAGTCCCCTCCCTGCAGGCATGTGGCTGCTGTGGGTGCCCCAAAGCCTTCCCTGCCCCAGGCTGACCGAGCCCCACTCCCACGGCCTCTCCTCCAGCCCCAAATAACAAGTGCCTCAGCCTTGACTGCCCTGGGGGCTCTGCTGACCTACCTCCAGTTGATCCACATCTTTCTTGATTTGTCTCGATATCCAAACAAGACCAGTCAGTCTTGGAAAGTATTCCCTCCAGCTTTTTTATGTTCTGAAATTTAGTGCTACTTTCATACATTTACTTCTGAATTTCAAACAGGGGAGGAGTAGTGGAGAGATCAAATACTGCATTGGCCTTTCAGGAGGCACCTCATAGCACAGTGGTTTGGGTTTTTGTTTTTGGTTTTGTTTTGTTTTTTCCTCTCCATACAAGGTGTTTCTAGCATTTGATAGCTAGAATTGCTGCCAATATTTAGTATTAGCAACACTTACTCCTCTTTAAGGCAGAGGGTAATGGTTTAAAAAGGCAAATAAAATTGATGATTATTACTGCTTACTACCGATGAACAAACTTTTTGCGATGATCTATGAAGTAAAAAGAATTACAATTAAAAAAGTGTTAAGCAGTTTCCCTCTAAGCTTTCTGCTGAAGGAAATTCATCTTGCTGAGAGCCCCAAGACATGCACTATACCCCTTGGGTCTTTGGTCAGCTGTTTATTGCTCTCTTGTTCCTGTTATGAGGATTTGGATTATTGAGCATCCTCTTGCCACCCAGGGACAACTTGTGCTAAAGTCACAAGCTGTCTGCATGCACTATCATAGTTCAGATACTTTTATTCAAGCCTAGATTCCGAAGGCTTGCGTGACTATACCGCTTAGGGCTTTTTTTTCTCCTTTCTCAAATGGATTGAACAAATTTTAGCAGCCTTCTACAGAGGGATACAAATTTCAGAGTTAGTTGTTGCCCTTAACTTTATGAAAGTTAGCTGGTTAGAAGAGTCATCCAGATGAGCTCAGCTGGTGTAAATTGGCACATGCAGAGTTTCATGTCAGCCCTGGCGTGTGCGTTTCTGTGCGTGGAGTTTGAGTTTGCTTCTCTGTACGGAATTAACAGTGAGGATTTGAATGCTTGTGCAGTTCAGCAGGTGGTGGGCACGCTTTTCTGCCGGAGGGACTGGCGGGAAGGTGACTATGTATGAGCGTGTGCCAGAGGAAAGAGGGCTGCAGTAATGAGAGAACTTGACCTTACTAGCTTAGTACATGGCAAAAGCTTGGCCATATAGACAAAGGGTGTGTTTTAGACTTGAACTGCTCCTGACAGATGTTTCTCACTCTCCCTCTCACCTGCAGCCCTGATTTGATGGTGTAAGTTTATGGCCAGGTGAACTGGACTGGGGAACTGTGCTAGGTTAAAACTTCTTTTGTTTTGTGTTTTTTACCTATGGAGCTTAGCCTGAGTGGGTTTCCTGATCCCATTTGTCATGTTACCGCACATGTGCTGACACATGTGAAGTTGCGTGTAGCAGGAGTGAGGGCCTAATAGTAAGGGCAGGGTAGGACTGCTTCTAGTGATAGTACTCATTATCATTAAAATGCTCACTGACCCATAACACTAGTAAATAATGTCCCATTTCCTACAGTATAGCTGTAGCTATATATTGAATATATATATACAAAAAATATAAAATATATAGAATGTAGCTGATATCACTGTCACAAACAGTACCCCTGTTTTCAGTCTGGGCTGAGAGTCTCTCCCCTGGTTTTTTTTCTTGCTGCAGAACACAGCTGATTGTGGATGCTGTTACGGCACTTTCTTTGTGCTGTGCTTGAGGTTACTTGCAAAACAGTGTTCCAGTGACCTAGAAGTGCAGGTTAGTGTAAGTAAAGTTACAGCTGTATTTATTTATTTATTTTTGATGGCAGGGATGATTCTTTTAGCATTTAGTTCTTGTTCAAACCTGTGTATTCCTACGTAGTTTGATCTTTATTGAAAAGGAGAAGGTTCTGTTGTGGCAGTGAAACGAGGTGATGTTTATCTGAAGTTTTGATGAGGCACTTAAGCTGCACCAAAGCATTTTGAGAAGGCTGCCCTCTTCCTGAACACACGGTTTGGAGGTTTTTTTGCTGAGTTTCTTCATTTCAGTGCATGGTAAGAAGATAGATTTGCTTGGTGAATGCTTAGCTATTTTACTTAAGTACTCAAAGTATACTGTGATATTCAAGCTACTTGTAAAACCTGTTTCTTCTGTCCTAAGAGTGCATCTTCCATACAGCAGCTTCATAACAAGTAATCCTAGCCTGCTCCAGTGAGATGTTTTTTGCCTTCAAATCAGCTGATTTGAAGGCACTGAATTGTAACACTAACTTTTACGTCAAGCAACTTAAAACGTTATTTAAATCAGTGTGGAATATGAAGCTGCCCTGCTTTTCAGTTTGCTATGTTGGCTATTGCATGCATTTTTTTAGATGTCTTGGTGCTTCCCCCTTGAGAAGAAAGGCTGTCTGCAGTCATTGTTCAGAACACTTGGGTTGATGGGAGAAGACAGTGACTTGATGGATGGATGCCTTGGCATCTTCCCTGCCTTGCCCAGCCAGCAAAAATCGGTGTGGAAGAGGAGTAACTGTAGTTCAAGTGCATGGTGGGGAGGGAGGGAGGAGAGGATAGTTTTCTGTAGCATCTGATTTTGTTCAATGAGGAGCTGCAGGGGGTTGTAGAGTTTTAAGGGTCCTTCATCACTGCTGTTGGGTCTTCACAACAGCAGCAGAGATTCACTAGCAGGAGTGGACTCCTCAGAGTAAGGAATGGTGGAGGAACAGTTAAGGAATGCAGCTGTAGTGTATAAAGAGTATATGTGGGAGGACATTAGTTACTGCTCTTGTTACTTTGAACTTGAGGCTTGTCCTCATCTCACTTGAAAGCTGTGCAGCTGCTGAGAAGCAGGAGGGGAATAAAACCACAGGTTTGTTTCCTTCAAATCATTAGCAGAACTGCATACTTTGGTCCTGTACTTTACAATGTATTACTAGGGAGGTCATAGATTTCGGTGGTGGTTGGTAAAACGTAAGGTTTTCCTGTGCTCACGGGAGGTGTGGCAGCTTTACTCTATCTTACTGCAGTTAAAAGAATAGAGGACTAACGTAGTGTTTATTGTGGAGTGACACGAGGAATCGTGGAGCTGACTCATGGGCCATAGTTTCTCACTCTTGCACAGGAGGGAGGGCTGCTGGCTCTTCTTGTATGTGCCTCTTGAGCGCTCGTGTTGTTGCATGCAGTATCTTGTTGAATGTAACTTCACAGTTGTACTGGTTACATCACCAGCTCTCACTTGTGCAGCCGTGCTCAGAGTCCTGCCTTTAGGCAATGTTTCTAGACTTGTCTGGCCACTGCTTTTTTTCCCATTTGAATTTAAGAAGAACTTCTGATCGTAAGCTTGGGGACTTCCTCAACAACCACATGAGGGGGAAGTGGCTTAAACAGTGTTCTGAGACTGTGTATTTCAATTCCTCTGAGTTAAATCAGCAGCTACCTGTTAAGATCAATGTAATGTTGTGAGTTGGGGTGGAATAAGAGCTTTTTGAGTAACTTTAGGCCTGCTTTCTTTTCTTTCTGTATTCCAGTAGGACTTTTCTCCGATTATTCACACTGGCTTCTGCACTCAAGGGATTATCATAAGGAACCAGAAGGCTGAGGAGTCTCTTGGGATTGTTACACAGCCGTGGGCGACAGACTGAATTTCACTGATGGGACTCAAATCAGAGATACCCTTGAGGTACTTAGGAGTCCTGCTAGAGTTAATTTTCTCTTCCACCTTTAGGGAAAATGTGATTTTTCTGGAAGTACTTATGATGTCTCTAATACATCAACAGTCTATTTCTTATATTTTAATTTCATTGTCTGTGGTGTTGAAAGTATCCTCTAGTGCTCAGCCCTGTTGAACACTGTTCTGCTTCATCTAATATTGGTATGTATAAGCTGATTTTTATTTTATTTCCTCATCCCCGCCCTCTGAAGTATTGTCTGTTTTGAGTGTGCGGGCCCCACTTGTCATATGGCTGAATTATCTCAGAGGGCTGCTCTCTAGCTGCTAGGAAATGAGAAATTAATTCTGAATGTATTCCCAGTGAAACCTTTAAGATTGATTCTGCCAAATGAATGTGGGGGGAAATTCTTGAATTCCTTCAGAGAATTGTAGGCAGAGATTAGACTTTTTGTTTGGATGAAGTAAAATAGACCTTTTGGGCATCAAGAGTCTATATTTCAGACTTACTTTGGTGTTTCTTGGTGCCTTGATTTAATGAGGCCTTGACAGTTGTTCCTATTTGATCAGGCTACAGCAAAGGGCAGTTTAGAGCCAGCTTGTTCTAGGCCCCTTTGGACTCGCCCGTGGTCTGTGCTGTTATTTAATCACAGTTTAACTTCCCTACAGGTATTGTCACAAATAGAAAGATTTTTTGTTAGATCTGTTGGGAAGATCATTTCCCCCCCTTTGTTTTATGATAATCCTACAAATTTTGCTACTCTTTCTGTTGCAATGAAAGTCTCCTGGTTATTTGCTTTGCCATGTCCTGCCTTGGTCTCGCCGTGATTTGAAGAAAGCATATGGATATTGCTATGTGTCAAACAGCTGCGAGTGTGTGATAATCTTTTTTTAAACCAGGGTTTCCTGTAGCCAGCTAGGAACCTTTGACAGACTCCAGCTTCGGTTCCTTCTGCAGTCAGTACTGGTTTTGGCTGTGCCTTTGAGCATTCATGCTCTTAATATGAGGTTCACTTGAGCCATTAAGAGGGGTCTTCAGGGTAGTTTTTCCAAACTAGCCTAATAATAAATAAAACTAAAATGCTAATCATCTGTCCCTATGAAGAGGGGGAGAAAGAAGGATGGGGCAGGACTTTTGTCTGTGGAATAGATGCTAGTTGTCTGTCTTGGAGTAGGGTGAAGTACTTGTCGAGGCCAATGCGGTGACAGAACTTCTGAGCATAGAGGCTTGATCTAGTCAGCTGTTACCTGGAAAAAGCCAATTTACTAGTGGGTCTCTTTTTTGTAAATTGCAATAAAAATAGTGTGCCAAGGATTTAAGCCACATTTTTTAATATTAAGAAAAACCCAAAGCCACCAAGAGCATGTAGAAACATGAGAACTGTAGCAGCTCTTAGAGCTCCAACATGCAGCTGCACTTACGAGTAAAACAGAGGAAATGTAATTTCAATGTGAAAAAAAGGTGAGATTTTTCTATGGGTTAATAATTATAAATGAAATTATTAAAGGACGCAGAATAAACTTGCAATAAAAATCTAGAAGGTGTTTTAGTTTATGCATATTGGTGGTATTAAGACAAAGTTGAACATACATGTGAAATCTTTAACTAGAAAAAGAAGTGATAAGCTGCCTGATATGCTTTGTCAACATTCATTTGAATTGAAGGCATGAATTTAGGAGCATGCTGCATAGATTATGCTAAGGCATGAACTTTTGGCAGTTTTTCCACCCAGTTTGAACATACCCTGACTATTTCATTTTAGATATTTATTTCGTTACGAGGTAAACTGTAGGAGTTACGGGGCTTGGGGCAAGGCCAGTTGTAGGGGATTGTGGCTTGCAAGGTGTTCGGTCCAGCTTCAGCTGAAGTACTCATCTTCTGGTTTTTGTTACCAAAGACTAAAATAACCTCTAAAGGTTGAAACTATCTAGAAAGGTGTTTCCAGTATCTTTCTAATGAAATGTCAAATGCTTGCTGATGCTGCTTGTGCAACTACAGACTATTTTGATAGCTTCCATCATAAATGACTAGGTAGAAGTTAACACTAAAAAAAGTGATTTATCTACTTGTAACATTACATTATGTATTCAGGATTTTGGGATACTCTTTCAAAATCAATTCACTTTGGGTTAGAGATGGTTATTAAAAATACGTTTTATATCGTGTATAACTGATTCTATGCCTGAAATAATTCTTCAGGAACTATAAAACTAGAAACTGCTGTGTTAGTGTTAAGTGGAAAGGCCCAAGAGTGTCTTGTGTTTAGGAATGACAGACCACAAAGGGGTGAAGATCTTTGACCCTTTAACGACTCAGCTGCAGGAAGTGTTATCTGTATGGTCAAAAATGCTGTTGAACATATGGGCTTTAGATTTTGTGGTTAGAGCAATGCGATTCAGCTAGTTTCCGGGCTTTATTGTCAAATGCTGAAATACAGTGCCAAAAAAATTCTATTTTAAAATTTGTTTTGGACATGCTGGTGTACTATATAAAACATTTGATGACAAGGTCCAAGCTATTGTGGTTGCAAAGTGAAATGCCAGGGCTGAGTTGGCTTGTGCAACCCGAGTAACGCACAAGTGTTGAGTTAGTAACCAAAAATTGCGTAGTCACATACTGAATTGCTTCCTGGCGTCATCCCTTCTTGATTAATATGTGGCAAAGATTCAGAAAATGTCTTCTCAGTCTGAGGATGGTCCCTGCCTCTTCACCACCTGATGAAGGTAGCAGCAGGTTGAGCAAGGCTGGCGATGTTTGCTGGGAGGAAGGACCCAAAGTGGGTGAGCCCAAGGCATACTGCAGTTCTTTAAGCCAAGATTTGGTGCCATGTGGAAATGGTTTAGCAAGGTGATGGGGACAGGCTGCTTTCGGGTTAGAGGTGTCTGCCTCTGGAGGATTTCAAAAACAAGAACTCAGATGTTTGTCACAGAACACCAGGGTGCAGGAATGGGTTGCGTAACCTTCTGAGGTCCTTTTCCAACCTCAAGATTTGATCTTCAGGCTGGATGGATGTGTTAGTCCACCGCAATGGACCCTTTTGCTCGGCTGTTGCAGAAGGTAAAATGAGTGTAATGAACAAGTCTGGTCTGACTATTGAATGGGAGATTGCAGTTCAGAAAACTGCATTCAGATTTGTTTTCTACGGAGTTTATGTTCAGTAAAGATACACTAAACCCCAAAATTTTTCCATTTGTGAGTCGTAAAGCAGATACCAGTTTGTAGTTGGCTGAACATCATGTGAACTTTTCTAGATACAGAACTAGAAAGGACTCTGTCTTAAGGTCTCAAGATTTAAATTTGAAATAAGATTATTTTTATCAAAAAACATTTAATCTCCAAAAGCAGGATTAACCTTGAAAGTTATAAATTTGCTCAGATGCTTGCTTCGAACCAATTCATTAGTTTTTAAAACAGGAAAGGTAGGTTACTGGTTAACCGGCAGGGCTCCTCCGGGCAGTGGCTGCAGCCGCAGCTCTGTGCGGAGGCAGTTTGGACCTGCTGTGAGCAGAGCTGCGGAGGTCAGCTGGGCTCAGCCAAGTGAGCGGCACTGCTTCAGCCAGGTTGGTTTTCCTCCAGATCTATTTGTGTTCAGCAGGGCTCCAACGCTTCAAGCTGCACCCTGCCTAGAGAGGGGCAGTTCCTGTAGGAGTGTATCCATGCTGTTTCGCTCCTGACCCTAACACAATTTCCTAGATCTGAGCAGGTTGGATGGGCCATAGGTTTCTCCTTCAGCTCAGCGCAGACCCAGAGGGTAACGTGCATGTACTAGGGGTATGTGTGTTCTGGCGATAGACTCTTGGCTACTGTAGCTGACAGCCGGTCTGGCTGAGCCGCTCCCACACCTGAGGAGAACCAATACAGGTGACTACGGGAGAGTTGGGTGTTGCTAAACCAGAAGTCACATTAGAGGTTCAGTAACAACCATAGCCCCATGCAGCTCCATTGAGTATCCTTGGTACCTTGTGCCACATTTAAGCTTTTGTTGAAATGTGTAGTAAATATTGCTGGTTGTGGTGTTTGAGGTGAGAATTTAATGATCATGGTGGGTTTTTTAGTTAGAAATTACTGTATTTGATAGAACTGCATTGAACTTGTGGTGGTAGAGGATTCTACCTCTCTCTTATTTCCATACTTTTTTGGGGAAAATAATCATTCGTATATTCTCTAGTTGAAAAGTAAGTATGTTTAAGAACAGCATTGCCTCTGTGTTTCTGATAGACAATGGGGAGCAGCTAATGAGACCCCTGTAAGCAACTGGCAATGAGGCACTGAGTACCTATTTAATTATCATAAATGGATGATATAATTCTCCCTGACTGGTGTTCAGCCTTTGTGCCATAGCTGTGCTTTCAGAGTGTGGCTTGCATTTAGTTTCAAGATGGACAATTGAAAATAATATCTATTCTGGGTCTGTCACATTTGTGTTCAGATATGTGTCTTGTGTAATGTTTACATAAATGTGCGTTTTTATAAAATGAGTGGGGTTGGGCAAAAATCAACTTCATACAATTATTGAATGAATAACTAAATATCAATAATGTTGCTTTAGGCCTTATGTTTTTGAAGGTCTTGACTACCTGGACATAGATCTCTGTATTAGTGGTTGGAGGTTGCATGTTCAAAACGCTGAACTCCGCTGTATCTGTTGTAGTTAACTTGCTACAAGCACAGTATGAGGGGTTACTCATACTTTATTTTTGCCACCTCTGGTGACATCTAATATATTTGCTTTCTCTGTCTGCTCCTTAGCAAGAAAGACAGTATCTTGAATCCCAGTAACTGACTCTTTAATGGTCATTACTTCTTGTGTCAATGTGAGTCGTTCTCAGTGTTCCTGAGCATAAAAATCTGTGTTTGCCAGTGGGCGAGGAGTAATTTCAGAGGAAGGGGGTCCATAGAAAACGCTGAAAATCAGCAAGATACCTTGTTTTTATATCTCAAGCTATTAGAGAAGGCTAGAGGCAGCAGGAAACTGCTGGACATGAAAGTCAGGACTTAGAGGGCTACAGGTATTGCTCTCTTCATGCAAAGTGGGGTGGACTTTTCAGGGGTAAACGTATGTCACCTTTGTAACTAGCTCCTAGCTGCAGGCGCTCTGCTCTCCAGCTCCACAGGTGGGTGAGAATGTATATTTTATCTGTGTTGCAAGAATGTGGCACTAAACTGACTGTGTAATTACCAGCCTTTAAATGTAATATTATGCTTGCCTGGGAGTTCTCATACAATGTCCAGGGAGGGTTGACATCTGCTGCCTAACCTTAGCTGGTCTGGCTTCTGCAGGGTGGACTTAAATAGCCTAACTTTCTGAAACTGAGTTGATGATATCTGTCTGAAGCTGATCTTGATGCTCAGATTTCTGCATTTTCCTGTAATTCTGGACGTGGTTTTCATAATGCAAAAACTGTTGAATGTTATTTTAACATAGATCATCTGCATTTTCCATCCATTAACCTAAGTGAAAATTTCACCAAATCAGGAAGTGTAGTATAACAAATGAATACTGGTGTTACTATATTTTTATCACAACTGAAACCTGATATTGTGTGCACTCTGATAAGAGCAGATTTGAAAGAGCAGAAGACAGTGATATTACAAGGGCATAATTTGTTGGGTTTTTTTGTTTTGTTCTGGTTTGGTTTTTCTTTTGTTCAGAAAGTAATTGTATTGCTTTTTCTTGCTCAATCTCAAAACCTTGTGGGAACTACCATAAGAAGTAAGGATGTGGATGCAAACTTCTTACATCCTACTTAGTGCGGTAGTCATATGGATTAATAATGCTCCTGTGTGCTTACCAGAAGTTCCTTATTGTGGGTAGTGAGCAAGCAGAGCTTTATGATTTTTCTCTTGGACATATGCATCTTTTTAAGGGAGTGGGCTGTGAATCGATTGGAAGGCAAACTTGGAAGTTTTTGTGCCCTCACACATTTAAGATTGCTTTATTTTTTAAAAACTGGCTTGTCCTACGGGTAGTATAAAGATCAAGGAGATATGCAGATAGATTATGTATTCTAAAACCTTTTGTCTTTGACTTGTTCAGCTGCAAAGCTGATGTGTTGTCAGCCAGTGCAGTAAAGGTGATACTGTATGGATGCTGATGAGCAGACAGGGTATTCCATAAGAGTATTCGTTTGTTGACAGTTTCCTGTTAAACTTTCATTTAAAGATATTCCTTAACATGAAGATATCCATGTCTAGAAGTGCCACATGTCAAGTATCCATTGGTTATTTCCTGAGCATGCCTTTTTTATAGTTATTAAATTGTTATTAAATAGTTATTAAAGTCTTCAGTAATTTGCTCTTAATTTTTCTACACTGAAAGTACTGTCAGGGTTACCTATGGAGCCACACTGTCAGCTCCTGGAAGGCGGACAAGGTGTATAAGGAGGGTGGAGTTCTTGTGCTTTCCTTTCATGGCCAACATCTGTTTAGAGGTTAGTTTTCTCCCTTATGGCTCCAATAAAATTCCAGATAACTAGTAGGTCAAGATGGAAAGTTAAAAAAACAGCACAGTCAGTATTTTAAAAATATCTTTACAAACCAGCGACTATGGAAAACACAGCTGAGCTTTCCTGAGCTAGTTTTGATGCTGTACATTTATTCCAAGCTATTTTTGTTTGAATTGGAAAATACAGGTTTGGTGGCTATTTAGTTTGCAGATTACTGACTCAAATTTTAGAACTCTTTGGAATAGACACAGGCATATTACTGATCTTGAATGGATCCTGAACTGGACCTATGGACTGGATTCCATTTATGAGACATTTAACTCACATTTGCAGCACTGCTCTTCTAATAAGGTTCAGACTCACTCCTGTGCTCAATGTGAGCTCTAGGCTGTAACGAGAGGGAGAGCAGAGACTTCGATGGAGGCAGTTGAATGCTAGAACCCTGAGCAGGGTAGAAGATTTGTATTTTCTCCCATGTAGATTTATATCAGAGGAGACTAAGCACATATAAACTTCCCTTAGGGTAGCTTTTACCTGTTGGGCATATCTTTTAAAAATCTTGATACAAAGGAAGTGACTTCCATGAAACTGGAGGAAAAAAATGAGTTTGAATGAAGCTGACTGCAATGGTACTTTTACTCATATCTGGAGAGGAGGATTGTCAGTTCTGATCAAACTTGGATAGAGTTGCTTTTGGTGGCTGCCTTTTGAGGATGATTATTATGACTTGCTTCTAATAGAGCCTGGACGAGGAGAAAGGGGGAAGATGGGATAAACAAGAACCTATTGTGTGTCCCCATTTCTTGCTATCCCTCTCAGCTGAGGTGGGAACAAGAAGGCAATAGAGCAGAATTCCGTGTGGAGAGGGTTTGGGTTCAGATGGTGATAGCATTGCTTTAGCATATGTCTTTAGAAGTGTTGTTTTTATTTGCACAGTTACACTGATGCTAAATTAATTGTTTGCATGACTTTGGTATCTGGCTATAATCTGATAATGCCATTGGTCAAAGAAATCAGCTGTACCCTGACTTCAGCTGCCTGGAACAGGAATAATAAGCTTTAAATGTGTAAAAGTGACAGTAAGGTGGTACCATTGAAGGTGTTTTTCATTGCCGTAACTGGGAAAACTGTCCTTTCAGTGTCAAAGGCACATGGAGCGTTTAACTTGACCCATAGCTTGAGGTTCTCTTGCTATGTCAGTGAGAGCTGACATCACCAAAACCTGGCTGCTCTCAAAGCAAGTGATTCCAGCACTTAATGAAAACTACAGACATTTAAATTAGGTGGTGACAGTTGCAAGTTTGGAACGTTAAAAACTTGTTCCATAAAGATAAAGCTGCTTTTAAAAAAGTTGTTAAACAGTGCGTATCTGGTGCACAAGTGAGTAGGTGAAGTCTATACACAAATAAGTAAAATCTATTCTGGACTCCCTATAACACTACAAAATCCTGACTGACCAGTTTCTCTTTCAGGAAAAGGTGTGTCAGGCTGTTAACTGGAGTTGCTGTCTGAAGCCTGTTATATTCAGGTGATAGTGAATTAATAGGTGAAGGAAATAGCAAAGATGGAGTTGATCCACAAGACCCCTGCTACTGTTATTCAGGTATAAAAATCTAGGTTTGTGTACAATGCTAAGATTGCTATAAAAATATTTCGCTTTGATGGATCCTTGTTAGAGATACAGTTGCTGTGTCAAAAATCAAAATAGTTCAGGGAAGTCAGAGTTATTTCTGGATCTTCCAAAATCCAGCCTTTAGTGAAGTTTACCAGCTGTGAATCATTAGTGCCCAGTGAGTCTCTAAAAACTGCTAATAAAGCTTTATATTTTAGCAAGTGTTAGTGGTTACTTTTGGGAATGGAAGGAAGAATGCTTATTTCCCATAAAACTGTCAGCCACTTATATCAGACAGTAATTTTTGCTCAGTGCTGAACTCCAGATGTGAGTGCTGTACTGGGTACAGTGTTCAGGGTCTTCTGAGCAACCCAGCTCCCCCTAAATCTCCTGTAGGATATTCAGTGCCTGTGCGTTCCTGCTGCTTTCCCCTGCCCGGAATCAGCATGGGTATACTTAAATGCAAACAGAGGTATTAAGTCATTATAAATTTTTGTTGAAGTTAACTATTATTTTGAGAAAAAATCTAAAACAGTACTTGCTGGATGTTCTTTTGGAGTTCCTTTTGGGTGTGAGCCTTGCCATGTACTGGAATGATTAAAATAAACAGTAGTTTGCTTCAAGTGTTAAGTGTATTTGAATTTTTTTACTATGTTGGTATAGAAAATTTACCTTCCCCACTCAAAATGAAAAATTTCCTACATCTATTCTGTATATGTTCTGTATCTTCTGACTACCTTTCAGAAGAAGGAAAACTTGCTGGCGGTGCCCTTGATGAGCCTTTGGATCAGTCACCTGCTGAGGCTTGCTAGGCTGCAGGCACTTCTCATTGTGGTTCAATTTCTGCAGGTACCTCTGGGGAGGAGAAGTGCAGGAATCTAAATTCCTGCTTGGAGTGAAACTACCCTGACCATTTAATATGGTTTTTTAGTTTGTAGAGTATTCACAGGACAAGTGATTGGATTCTGATCGCTTTTATAAGCCTAGCTGCCTGGACTCATTACCCATTTTAGTACTGTAAATCCTCAATTCCGTGTCAGCGGATTTGTGTCACTGAGATTTGATAAGGGAATGATACAGCTGCTGATGCTTCAGGGCTGCCAGGGGAAAACCAAGTGGAGTTCCCCTTTAAGCATGGTGGAAAGCAGAGTGTTGTGTTCAGTGGTTTGTTTTTTGTTGGGTTTTGGGTTTGTTTTTTTTTTTGTGAGGTCGGGGGTTTTCCACATTTTTTGTAGAACTTGTGCCATAGCAGATCATGCCTGGTTCATCCTCGCTGTGTAAATGAGATGAGTGTGGTGTAAGTGAGGCTTGACTTTGACCTGTTGCACTTCCAGAAATACTGGGTGTTAGCTGAGTAGCACAAGACTGCTGCTTTGAAGACTTGGGCTTAAATTTTTTTGCTTTTCTGTGCTTGGTGAAGCTTGTTAGCGAAAGTGTGCTTCTGTAGAACTGCTAATGCCTTCTTACAGGTGCAGTGTGTGGTATATGCAGAACTGAAAAATTTTCATTATGCATGCTTTGAATTATAACAGAACTGAGGAATATATATTGAAACAGATGAGCTTTTTTAGGGGGCAACAGTAAAATAGACCTGTTTGTTCAGTGATACATGGATGGAGTTCAAAGTCAGGTGCATAAGAAGGTTAGGAAACTTGGTTTATGAAGGTCAACTTTATAACCTATGAGAGAACTGATGGTTCAGAGTGCATTTAAGTGTTTGGCTTTTCAAGTGGCTGTTGTACAAAGGCAGTGATCAGTAGCTGGGTGTGCTGTGGGGAGGGCTTGGTTTGCAGCAGAGGGGCCACAGGTTGGTGTTTCAGAAAGAACTATCGCTGAGCCATAGCATAGTTAACCAGGGAGGTTGTATGATCTTCTCTTGTAGGATTTTAAGAGCAAATTAAACAAACTTATCCCAGTGTAAAAGTGTTAAGTGGGTCTACATGATCTTTCAACGTACCTTTCAGCTTCTCAGTGTGGTGGTTCAAATGCTTGAAAATGTGTATGGGAAAGACATCCCTGCATTTGTCAGGTTCCCCTTCTGTAGTGTTTACCAGCTTAAGGGGAGCAACTTGTTCTCTTTTTCTGCTTAGGGAAAACTTAATTGATCAAGAATGGTAAAAACTTGAAAATGGAAAACCGCAATGCCTGTCTTGTCTTCCTTTGCTAAATCCAGTGGTTCATTCCAGGCTAAATGTAGTCTCAGAGTTCCCAAGTTACAGCAAAACAGGACCTTATATACTGTCAGGTTCTTAAGAAAAGTTTTCTATGCCATCTGCAGGTACTTAAATTTTAATATATCTTATGCATTCAGAACTTCAAAAGAAAGCCCTGACTGCTGTGTTTTAAAGTTCTGAAGCTTTTCAAGTATTTTAATAGAATGGAAGTTCTTTTAGCTGTCAAACTGTTTTACGGAATTGAGTGGAAGGCTTTTGTATTTGAGTTTCAGGTTTGACTAAACACAGGGCTAGATTTGTATTTGGTTAGGAAATTACAGAGAGTAGCTATCACGATATTTCAGGGTGATATATCATCGAACGGAGACACTTGAAATATAATTTTTTGAACTGTGGGTTGTACTTATTTGGCTTTGAACCAACAAACTCAGGGAAACGTGACCTGAAGACTGAATTGCTGAGTCCAACTGGGCAAGGAGGTACTTCAGAATATTCTTGAAATGATAACATATGTAAGCAAGTTGTACCAAGTTTGCTGGCAGGCAATGTATTTTTGCACCAGAGTGAGTCATTCTAATGCAAATTCAATATGAGGTGGTGCAAGAAAATATATGGACAAAAAAAAGCTTGTTAAAAGGTGCTTGACAATACAAGGAGCCATTTGTCCTGTCAGAAATTCTTGCTGTTATCAGTGAGCACCAGTCTGTGCTCCCTAGGGGTCTCTGAGCTCCAGCGAAGGCTCTTCCATAAAGCCTGGTCAAGGAACAGGCAATGCATCTTTTCTCTGGAGATGCTGCCTTAGCCATAGTAGGTGCAGCTGTTTTAAATAAAAGTTGGGTTTAGGTGGAAATGAGAAACAGCATGCTAATACTAGGCTTGTTTTACTGATTCCTTTGGCCTCTAGGAAGTATTGAAATAACTTCTATACATTGTATTAAAATTTATAGTGATAATCCTCTCAGTGTAGCTTGTTGCAAACTTATAAAATATGGAAAGCAGTTTGCTTTACGGCTAGTGAAGAGGTTGGTACAGAAAGCTCTTGTTCTGTAAGTGCAGGAAAGTCTCGTTTGTAAGTACTGTCTTCCAAAAAAAACCCACAAGCTTTTGGTAAAAGTTCAAGTCCAGCCATATCGTTAGGGCTGTGCGTTTTCAGAGCATCTGTCAGCAGTTGCATTAGTGCAGGGGTTGAGACATTCTTCATCTAAATTCTCCAGGCAACAGCAAGGCAAAACTTTACGAAAATAAAGCCTTTATAGTGGTGCTATTTGTATTTCCCCCTTTAAAGATTAGTACTTAACATAGTGGAAGGTAGTTCTGCACAAGTAATTTTCAGAGAAGCAGTTCTTGGCTTTTAAAGGGCTTGCCTGGAGGAGAATTTTGGGCTCATGTTTGCTGGAGCAGTACTGCGTGTCCTGCTCAGGCTGAGCCTCTCCGTAGGATTCATGGCTTTGGCAACACACATCGCCTTCTCAGCTCAAAGAAAAAGTTTGCACAACTGGCAGATGTTTAAAGTGCGAGCCAAACTGTATTAACTTGGCTGGCCGTTCAAAAAAGATACTTCAGCACCTGAGCAAGTCAGCTTTTCCTTCTGAGCAGCGGTGGTTCTAGTTGCCAAGTCATAGCATCACAGGACTGGCCCAGCTTTGTGCTTGACTAGACTTGCAGGTCAGCGTCGCAGAGGCTCCCGAGGCACGGCATGCAGAGATCGCTGGCCTTTGTCGGCTCTTAGCTGTGTCAGGGGAAAGATCTGCTCTTCCCCACCCTGCTAGCTGCAGCCCCGGGGAGGGCATTGCTTAGGCACCTTTCATTACCTCCACATGTGCAAGGCAGAAAATGTTTCTTGGGCTTTCAGTTTTCTCGTGACACAATATCTAAAATTTTCCTTGCTTGTCTGTCAGCAATAATAGGTTATCTCTTCTTCCAGTGTTCCTTGTTGTTAGGGGTTGAAAAAATGTATCAATGCTTTCTTGAAAGAAATAAACTGAAAAAAGTTATCTGAAATAGATTACATTTGTGAGGCAGGTGAGGAATCTACAGATTTACTTCTGGCACCAGTTAAGATATTCTTAATTTATTTAAAGCCCTTGCAGCAGCCCATTTGCTTCTTGAATGGTACACTGTGGTGACTATGCTGAGTTGCTACAGATAATTTTTGTGTTTAATAAATAGAAATTTTGTGAAGGGATTTACCGACATACATCTTACTAGTGAAACACTGGCACTGTGTTGTATCTTTTTAATCCTGATGTGGATCTCAAACCTTCCCCATAATTTGTGGCCAGTAGGTAGAACCCAGAACAACCTGAAAAACTGTTTTTTTTACAGTCACCACAACATCATGTTGGCATGAGAGAGTATGTGCTTGTTGCTGAAACCTCTGTAGGGATTAGGTGGTGCTTTTCACCTGGCTCTCCATTCTCTCCTAAGCTGGCATCTGACTGTAATGTTAGTCACAGTGCAGCTTCCACCTAGCTTTTTTGCTGAGGGAGGCAGGTGGAAATGGGTATTTTATATGCTAGGAGGATTCCATCTTTGGTATGGACAGCTTGCAGTCTTTGCAAAATATATGTAAACATTTGTAGCAAAAGCAAGGGGACACGTTCTGCCCTACCAGGCAGCCTAGTGTCGCTTCTGCCTGCCCTGTGGTAGTTGTGTGTCAGTCAGACAGGCCAGCGGCGCTGCCCCTTGAAGTTCTGTGTACTGCTGTCACAGTGCTTAACTGTAACATCTCAATTGCCTGCTCCATCTAGCCACTGAGGACCATTTGTAAATATTTATTTTTTGGAGACTGTGTCCCAGTGTTCCTCTATTTGCAAAACTGCCAACCTCCACCAGCAGTGGGGGTTTGCAGAGGGTGTTCAGTGAAGGAGTGGTAGTTGATTACCTGTAGTTGCCTTTCTTTCTGTATGTGTTTTGGTGTTGTTTTTTTTCCTTGAAAATCCTTGAACTGCCTCCCTAAAGTCATGATTTCATTGGAAGAGAAGTAATTTGGGAAGCCATAGTCTTTTTATGTCCTCTCCTTAAGGAAAGCTAGTGCAACACAGAGAGGCAGGAGGGCTGTAGCAGCATGCTGAGAAGTACTGATGGGAGTTTGCTTTGCTCTGACTGTTGGCTACCGCGTTTCATATGTGATAACTTTAAGTTGTTATCAAATTCCCAGTTACAGGTAAGCAGGTATCATTAATGTTGGCAGGATGGCACTGCCAGGTAAAGCTTAAAATGTAGTGTAAGCAGGTTTTGGTTCGTAATTCTTCTGAAAGAGGCTTAAGCTAAGCAGGGTGAACAGTTGACTTCTGTTATGGTATGAATTAGGCGAAATACTGTTAAACACAGTAGCTCAAATTCATGCTGTGTGGGGTAAACTATAGCAGTGTAGGTTGCAGGCAGCCTCTATGAAGCTGCCCTCTCTTTGTCTGCTTACTGTTGCATAAATGTGCTTTAGCATAATTCAATTATTTTGATCAGTCTGTTTCTAATTTATTGTTTTATTCTGTTCTTACAGGCAGGCAGAAGTCCTGAAGGCTGACATGACAGGTAATTGCCTTAATTGCACAGTTGACCTAGCTGCTAATACTTGATTCCTGTTTTTGTTTGTGTTTCTTATGATTATTGCTCCTAAGAATTCTCTGGAAAGTATGTGATGTTATGTTAAACATTTGTCCTTTGTATATAAATCAATAGCATTTTAACAACTGTGCCCCTCTCTCTTTTATCTAAAATAAGCGTATTTTTAAAGTTGACTTTGAGTGTTTTAAAGCATTTGGAGATGGAGGTCATGCCCTGACTCCTCTCCCAGAGACTGTTGTCCACACTACCACAGGAACTGCTGGACTTGGATTAGCAAGTGTCTGGATGGTTTTGAGAAACCTGGGTGATGGAAATGTTGATCTGAATGCTACCACATGTCATGAAAGTGCAGCCCATAGATGCTATGAAATGCTACAAGCTATGTTTTGAGCTCTGTGTATTTATGGAAAATGTAAAT
This sequence comes from Falco cherrug, assembly GCF_023634085.1. Lineage (NCBI taxonomy): Eukaryota > Metazoa > Chordata > Aves > Falconiformes > Falconidae > Falco > Falco cherrug. Next base: position 4,911,917 of record NC_073708.1, on the reverse strand, counting down.
TATTTATATGAGTGTATCAGCCATCCAGTACAAGCAGCTTGCATAATGGACCTATGCTCAGCTGTGCTTACCACCTTGGTGTAGTGCATGTAGCAGGTTGGAGTGGTCCCTGTAGGAGCATTAACTGCCTGGATCCATCTAACCCAGCAGGAGTAGCTGTACCATCAGCAAAACAGTTTCCCTGGGTGAGAACCATCCCTTGTGCTCCTGCAGCATGCCCCCCCGGCCCCCCTAGCTCAGGTGCTTTTACAAGGCAGGGAAATTGGACTCTGTAACTCGAGATAGCCGGAACAGTGTTTGCGTTCACCCTGCGTGATGGAAAGCAGATGGCTACCCAAGAGGTAGCAAACGGCAAGGAGTAGTACTTGCCCACAGTGTTCTCCGGAATACCAGTGGCATTGGCTTCAAGGACTGTTTTGTTTAGCATCACCTGATGGATTTCTTTTCTGCTAATTTTTTCAGGCTACTCTGGAAATCTTTCTAAATCCGTTCAGTGGCAAGAAGTTCTGCAGCTTAATGACTTGCAGGGAATCACGTTCTTCTATCTGTCTTTTTTTTGGGTGTTTGTTTTTTTGTTTTTTTGGTTTTTTTTTTTTTTTAACTTGCCAGCTGCTGTCTTTGCTCATGTCTAGTTTTGGTGTTGTAGGAGACTGATCAGTCAATTCCCCAACCTGTCTGTAGTTTTTGTATGTCACTATTTTGATGAATCTCTGATAAAAGTGGGTGTTTGGCATTGGATATCTTACGCTGTGCTATGTTTTTTCATTTGGTAGGTGAGTGAGAAATCAGTTGGAGTAACTGTAAATTTGAGTATTCCAAAAACTGTTGTGTCTTTGTTTTTTTATTGCTCAGATTCGAAGCTGGGTCCAGCAGAAGTCTGGACGTCCAGACAGGCTCTACAGGACTTATATCAGAAAATGTTAGTGACTGATTTGGAATATGCTTTAGATAAAAAAGTGGAGCAGGACCTGTAAGTACCTCAATAAATTTGTATGTATATATTTAATCTGGACTGATGAGGAGGAAACGCTGAGACTTCCAGAAAAGCGATTGTATTCTATGAAATGGTTGTCTGACTTGCTTTAAAATGAAGAGTTGTGCTGTGGGTGAAACATGAGAATGCACTGCAGAGTCAATGAAGAGCATTCAATAAGTTAGTATTTTACCTTTGGCAATTTAGTAGCAGCCATGTTATGCAGGAGTGGGTTTTAGTGAGCCAGATGGAAGAAAGAGAGCTAAGAAATAAGAGCCTTCTGTGATGGCAAGAAGGGGCTAAAGTGGAGTTTCCAGAACAGAGGAGATTTTTCCTGATGTAATCACCTGGAGCTTTGAGCAAGGTCTAACAGGAGGAGTTGAGTAGCTGCTAAAGACCCTCATTTTAAGCCCTCTGTGGTAGGGCTGGGCAGAGGAGGAGTATCAGGAGGGGGAGGAATATCAGGAGAGAACTTTACAAATCAGGGGAGGATCCTCCTGGGTTTTCTCCAGGCCCTGAGTCCATTCCCTGATTTAAGATGCAGACATGAGTTCTAACAGGTTTAGGTTAGAGAAGCATGTGGTTCTTCCAGCACTGAGGGAAGCAAGATGAATAGGCTGGCTGGGTTGTCCTGTCCGTGCCTCCAGTTACTGAGTGATTTTTAACCCTGATTTCTACACCCTACATCCTGTTTCAGGGAGGGAGCACTATGCTGTGTAAACCAGAACAATTATAAGCAAATATTAATGCTGTTACAGTGTTAGCTGTATAGGATCAGGATCTGTTTCCCTAGTTATGAGAGGTGAGGGAAAGGTAGTTCTTCCATATTAAACATTATTTCAAATCAGAATGTTGCCTGAATTTAAATATTCTTCATTTCCATGTCTGATGCTATGTAATTAAACAATTCTTTCCTGTTGCTTATGCCATCTGGACTTTCAAAGTGAAAAAAGGAAATGTTTCTTTTGTTTTCAGTTGGAATCATGCCTTTAAAAATCAGATCACAACGCTACAGGGTCAGGCGAAAAACAGAGCAAATCCAAATCGGAGTGAAGTTCAGGCAAACCTTTCTCTGTTCTTAGAGGCAGCTAGTGGCTTCTACACACAGGTGAGTTGCAAAAAAGTGTTGGCTGTGGTGTATTTGCATAGTCTGGAAGCAAGTGTGCCTTGGCCTTACGCTGCTTGCGTGTGGGTCCTTTACAAACCTTTGGCTGTCAGACCTCCTGTGCCGTTCATGAGAGACGGGCTGCAGTATCATACCAGCATGTCATCTCTTTGAGGAAGGCTGGGAGGATAGGTTTTAGGGGGGTGAAACCTGTTCTTTTCCCTTAGAGTAGGAAATTATCGCTGTACTGGATCAAGCAGTATACTCTGCTGGTGGTGGTGCTCTCGGCAGAACGTGTTTGCAAAGCTGGTGATGTGCTTTCTTTTGATCAGCCGCAGCCTCAAATTGATCTGAAACTTCTGTGAATCTGGTAGTTGTTTTGGTGCTCTATAAAAAGATGGCAACAATTTCAGTTCCCTTCTAACAGAATCTGCTTTAAAGCCTAATATGTGCTGCTTTGGGTCAGATCGAAGGTCCATTTAGCACCGTATTTTGTGTCTCTCAGTAGTCTGCTGTGACCGCTCAGAGTCAGCATTAAGCTGCAGGAAAATTGCTCTAGTCTCTTGCTTTCTGGCTGTATGTTTGTTGCCGCCTTGAGCTAGTTTGTATCTGAATCATGTAGCTGTTAGGAGGTCTAGCCTTTAATTGACTCTCCAGTCCCTCTTGAAGCCGTTTACTCTGGTCTCTGCAGTGATCTGTGGTAAGAATTCTGTATTTTAATTGTAATGTCTAAGAGTAACACAAAAAAAACCCACTAAGCCCAACAACAAACATGTTAACTGATGATTTCATTGTACTCTTAGTTCTTTTTTCTGCCATTTCTCCAAAAATTCCCATTCACCTTTTCATTACTGTGTATGAAATTGTGGGTCACTTTCATAATTCTTTTTCATCTTTAAAAATGTGAGACTTCCCCCATATAGCTAAAGCTCAGCAAAGAAAGTCATTGTTGTTCATAGCTCCAGTTATTCAAGAACAGAAGTATGTGTAAAATTCCAAAATGCAGGTGGACTGAAGGATGTGTGATGACGCAATGTTTAGTGCTTTGTTCTGTGTCCCTTCCTTGTAACTCCAGTGATGAGCATTGAGTTAGTGTTTTCCAAGAGCTATGTACATACTACATACATACCTGAATACAGCTTTTTTCCTAAATAATACCTAACTTAGTGCCCACCACGGTTGTGCACGTAAGTAGTGTGGTTGTCCTCAAGAGTATCAGGTAGCATTTACAACATATAATTTTTTTGATGAAGACTCTCAAGCTTACAAGCACATCTTCAGTCTGAATTCTGTTTGGTTTTTTTGTCAATTAGAATTTCAAACTTCAGTTACAGGAACTTTTCTTCCTGTATAGCAAAACTTTTGAGTGCTCTTGCACTAAATATCTTTTGTGAGGTTTTCTGTTGATTGTAAAAGGGGTGTGATTCCTTTCATGTATTCCTTACTGCTGGGTGTTTGCCCATATTCTCTTCCAGTGTTAGATTTCAGTTGGTAGATTATGGAAAATTAGAGTCAGTGTGTGATAATGGCCTTAAAGATAATTTGCCTTTCTATCCTTTTTCTCCTTGTTTGGTGTACACTTCAGCCACATTGTCACTGCTGAATCCTCTATCTTGAGTAGTGGTCTGACTAGACTTTCTGTCGTGGCTAGTTTGCACTGTCTTCAGGTTACAACAGGCACTGTAGGTCATTCTTACTCTATCAATTCCTAGTTTGATTCTGAATATCTGCAAGACAACCCCAGTTTTTTCTCCAGAATCTCTGTGATTATCTGCCCCCCTTCCCCGCCTTCAGCATTTTTTTTGGGAAAGTTTTTATTTGAAGCAGCCAGTCTGACAGGCTGTGGCATGGTTGCCTGGGGTTTTCTACCATCTCCACTGTATGTCTTGCAAAAACCTTGTTCTCCCCTGAAGTGTATCAGGGATTTTTTCTTCTCCGTGTGTGACGCCACAGACTGGGTTGTCTTTCACTGTTTGCTGTGATGCTTATTGTCCCATTTTCAGTCTAGAGATTTTGCTCAGGCAAGATACGTGCTCTGCAACTGTGAGGCCTGTGTAAGTGACAACTTTGAAAGAAAGCATGAATTTTCCTAATTCAGCATGTCGGAAGATGTCAGGTTCCTTTCTTTTACCCAGCTTTCATCTATGGAATCCCTCTTGTTTGGGGATTTTTATCTACTATACAAAAGTCAGCAAAAGAGGAGGGAAGTGTAGCATGAACCTTTTTCTGCAGCAAGCAAAAGCACCCCATTGCATGTTTAGCCACTGACAGCCCTGAGCTTTCTATATGCCTTTATCTGGAAGCAGAACGCTGCTGCAGGTCAGTTTTATTTAGAGACCGAGTATATTCTCAGCTGGGAGAAAGTCTGTCAATTCTTACTTGCATTTTTAACCCTGTAACACTTTGGAACACACACTTGTCATCACTATGTGGTTACTGTTACTTTCCACAGTATTTGCTGGAGTCCATTAGGAAAAACTTCACAAGCACAAATTAGGATGGAAAAGTTCAAGTTTTCCTTCAATTAGCTTCTGAGATATTTGATCAAGTAGCTGATGCCTTGTTCTTTGAAAGAGTCTCACTGTTTAGCACAAATATTTACTGATGACTCGGGCACTGAACTGTTAGCTGCTGTTGTCTTATGTTGGCTACAAACTTGGTTTTGTTCTGGCTTCTCTCTAAAATTTAAGTCAGGGTGGTGCTGTTTCTTAAGCTGGAACAAGGTTGTTTGGAGGATGAGTGGCATTCCCTTACATTATTTTCTGAGAATGGTGTCACTTCATCAAAATATAAAAAAAGACTGTCTTCCTCTTGAGTGCTCTACTTAAAAAAAAAAAAGGCAAAACAACAAACCAACCAAAAAACCACCCCAAAACCTGAACAAAACAGATAAAACCCAACAAGATTAGTAGATCTCTGATAGTCTCCGCTGATACACGCTTGGTAATATAAGTATCGTGGGAATTGAGTTGTTTACTGGTTTGGGATGCACAGCTCTTAAAGAAGAGTACAACTGCTCTTCATGGTTTTGGGCAGAATAATGCAGCATGGAGTAAAGAATGTGATTTTAAGTCTCACTTACAGTAACCTAGGCTTGTTCACTTCAAATATGTTTAGCCAAGTCGTGACTCTGAGTAATGCTCTGTTAGTTTTGTCAATTGTTTCAGTGCTTTTCTAATTACTCTTTGTAGCTGCTACTAAACCAGACCTGTTTTTCTAGTTATTACAGGAATTGTGCACAGTTTTTAATGTAGACTTGCCATGTCGTGTAAAGTCTTCCCAGCTGGGAATCATTAGCAATAAACAGACGCACACCAGCGCCATAGTGAAGCCTCAGTCTAGCTCCTGCTCTTACATCTGCCAGCACTGCCTTGTCCACCTTGGAGATATTGGTGAGTTTTTGAAGGAAAAAGAAGTGGGATATTGAGTTCTAGCTGTGTTCAGCCCTCACACAGAGGGTTCTGTACATAAGATGGGCAACTGCTGGAGCAAGTGTCCTCCAAATTAGTAGCTGATTGTATGTTTGATGGTTGGTGCAGGGGGAAAGGTCTGGAAAGTAATGCTGTTAGACTTTTCTAATGTGTGTTACACATTAACACATGGAGACAGTTAATCACTAGCTTTCTAGTGATTTGCTAGAATCTGTCTTCTAGCATACTAATCATGTTATAGCTGGTAGGCATAGTGAAACGTTGAAACCGGTAACTGTTACAAAAGCTTGTTGCAGCAGGCTAGCATACTTCTCCATTTCAGAACATAACTTTTAAATCTTACATAAAAAGGCAACAATTAGAAATCCAGCCTTTCATAGACAGAGTTAAGTTCATTATGTTCAATGGGTTTATTTCTTTATTGATTAAAGCACAACTATGTGTTGCAGAAAGTTATCTTTTCACAGGAAGCTGCAGTTGCTTTTGGAACAACCTAAAGGTTGATCTAGTTTCTGATTGTGCAAAGAAGTGTGAAAAATATTTGTAGTTCTCTGGTTGTGTTGCTATTGGCACAGCATCTTTCTGTGTAAGAACTGATAAGCTGTGCCATAAGGTCTCAGGAAAAAACACCACCTCAAAATTCAATGCATTGAATCCTTGTGCTCTTTGGTGTAATTGTATGTTTTTGTGACGCTTATTTCTAAAATAATAGTAAAATGCTCTTCAGATAAACTGGGTTATATTAAATGCAGGACAGTTAAATTTTACACCTCAGCTTGGGTTTTTTGTTGTTTTCTTAGCTCGCTATAGGAATCAGACCAGCCAGGCAGAGTCTTACTACAGACATGCAGCTCAGCTTGTCCCTTCTAACGGTGAGTCTGGGATACCTTTTTGGTTTGTAATTTCGAAGGAAGATTTTGAGGTACTGCTTTTCTTGTGTGGCAGTTGGAAACTTGGGATTTTAAATAAACCTCTCTTCCCCAAATATCAAAAACAATCGTGCAACAAAGCCTGACTTGTTGGTAAATAGCTGTTTCCCTGATCTGTGTCACTTCTCTCCTTTTTGTGAATATTTAGAAACAAAAAAGGTAATGCACAGCTTCATTCCAAGGCTTCACTGCTGCTACATTGTACTGCGTTAGATTCATATGTTACGAAGTACAATTAAGGAAAACTTGCCTACCACCAGTGTTTTTTTCTTTTATTGCAAATTGGCATGTGAACAAAGTTTAGTAGCTAAAATGGGATTTTTCAATTTGTTCATGCACGTTAAGGGCTTCTTTACTTCAGGGATGTAGCTTTTTAGTTATTGTCTTACAGTGGTCCAAAACATAGACATAGTGATAGAAGGATAAATCATTTTTTAGCCAGGCTGCTGAAACCAGTAATGCAATTTTTTTAGCTAGTTATATTCTACCTGGAAAAGTTTCCTTACTCTAACTATAGGAATTTTTACTGTATAGGCAAAAAATATGACTGACTATTGACAGTCATATTTGCCTCATGAGCTAAAATTGGGCTAGATTTTGTCCAAAGAGATGAAGCTAAAAATCTGTTGTGGTGAAAGGTTGGTTTTGACAGTACCATCTTATTTAGAGAAAAATCTTATGCCATATTTGTTGTCCAGTTTTAAAGATGTGTGAAAGCAAGCAAAACACACACACACACACAAAAACCCAAACAAAAACCCCCACCCCAAAAAATAACGGCACCACAAATCTAGAAGCTTTTTCATTTGAGTGGTCCTGATATGAGGCTGGAGTAAAAGGGTCAGCACCTGAACCTTGTCTGTTGAAGAATTTAGCACTTCGTGCTCGCTTTTCAAGTGACCACACTTAATCTGCAATCTGGCATGCTTCAATCTGTGACAACTTGTCGGACGATTTGTCTTTCTCTCTGTTAGGTCAGCCTTATAATCAGTTGGCTATTCTAGCTTCCTCCAAAGGAGACCACTTGACCACAATTTTCTACTACTGCAGAAGCATTGCTGTGAAGTTTCCTTTTCCAGCTGCCTCCACTAACCTACAAAAAGCACTTTCTAAAGCACTGGAAAGGTAAGACAAAATCACAATGTGTTTCTGCTTGGATAAGATGGAGGAGACTTCTTCCAGATGTACCTCTCTTGCCAGAAGTTATTCATATTTGGTAGTAGAAACAGGAATTTCTCAATCTCCGTCCAGTCCTTACACGTGTGGAATAAAGAATAGTTTGTGTCTGGGATGCTCCTGAGTGTGAATAGTGAACGCAGGAAATAAACATATTGTGCCAACGTGAAAAAGTAGCTTTACATGCACATTCCTCCTTTCTTGAACTTCACAGGAAAACTGTGTTATGTTATGTGCAGCTGTGTCTAATTCCAAAGGCTAAAGTTGGGTATTTCTGTTCTGAATGTAGTCGTGATGAGGTGAAGACTCGATGGAGTGTGTCTGACTTCATCAAGGCTTTTATTAAATTCCATGGCCATGTGTACCTGAGTAAAAGCTTGGAGAAGCTGAGCCCTCTTCGAGAAAAGCTGGAAGAACAGTTCAAGGTTAGTTCTAATAACATATTAATTAGTATATTGAGGAGGTTATTTTTAGCAGCTGAGTTCTGAAATTACAGTCCAATAATAACTTTTTCACATGCTAAAATACAGGAAGCTCAAGTAACCAGTTGTGGGAAGTTTGTATGACAGCTAACACTGGATAGTTCTGTTGACTTCTGCAAACAGGGACTTTTCCCATTTGACACGGGGTGCATTGCTGGTAGAGATACAGGAGAAATCAATGACCACTGTTGATTCTGTGCTCTTTAACCTGGACGATTCTTGGGTACCCGTGAAAAGCACTTGATTCATCTGCAAAGTCTTGGCTCAGTTGCCTGAGTAATTTTGAGAGCTTCGTTTTTTGGATGGTGTTCATTCATTCCCACTGGTTATTAAGGTTGCTTTTAATCTTCCTCAGACAACTTGCCTCTCCTGTCAGCGGTTTGCCTTTAAAAAGTGTTCCAGTACTTAATTTGTGTGTAGTCTAGAACTACTCAGAACACGTTTCCTCTGGAAAATCTAGGTGCACCCATTAATTATATAGCCAGCTCATTAAGTTGGACAATACAGAAAGGATTGAAACAAAGATAATTTTGTAAGGTATTTATACCAAGGTAGTACAGTTTCAAAGACGACAGCATATTAACTGTTCAGCTCTGCTTCATCATCTTCATTTGTAGAAAATGAGTAGGTAGTACAGATGTGTTCAACAGAGCAGTTGGGTGCTTTTCCATATTAAAAAAGGGGAAGCTGGTCTTAGCAATATAAAGAATTACAAATATTCTTCACAGTGTCATTTTTGCGTTTTTGCATTGAATTGGGCTGCAATTAAGAAACACAAAACTTGTTGGGAATTGTATTAGCTTTGAATATGAGCTGCTTGAACACTGGGAATTAATGTTGTCTCAAAATTAAGTAATTGTGTGTCTTTTTGTGTGTGGTGTTGGCTGTTGAACAAGTACTGCTTTTTCCACAATACTTTCCGTCAATAATTATGAGCATTGCTCAGGCATGTGGAACAGTCTTATTTTTCTGAACTGATCCAGGGTGTTAAAATAGAGCTAATCAAGCCCTGCTTTGTTGTTAGATTACTTTTTTGTTTATATTATGCAACATAAGGTTTAACTTACTAGAAAGCAACTCTCCGACTTAAATGGGTTGAATGTGGATGTGAAATTGGCTTTATGGTGGATAATCACTTTTAACTTTGTGGTTGATTTTTAACTCCGTATGAGGAGAATGGTCCTAGGGTTAGGAGTGTTCAGCCAAGCCCACGATTCTGCTGCTGACAGCTCTGCCAGTTTGAGCTGTTGGCTGTAGAGTGCTTCATGCCCTGAACTAAAAACCAAGGTTGAACGTGGAGCTCAAACCTTTTCTTGTTGCTTACTCTGGGGAATCCACTTGCCTCTCTGACTGTTGCATCTGAAGGTAAGTTGGTTGTGGGTTAGGATATCTCCTTTTTTTCCCCCAGTGCTCAAAAAAAACATTTAAGTTTCTTTCCTTGTTCTGAGAACGGTGTCTTTTACTGCATAGTTACTGTTGTAAATAGCTCATGCTATTTTGGTCCACCGTGGCATTCCATGACCCATGAAGTCAGATGTGGAATTAGGCTTTAATACATAACCACACACTAGTTAAATTTTCCTGGGGTGTTTTTTTTTTAAAATGTCACCTTCTCCGTGCTGTTTCTTTGAAAAACTGAAAAAATACAGTAGATATACATGCCTCTGCAATTCTTGCAGTTGCATTGCAGTGCTGTCATTACACATTAAAGTTGCACTTGCTCTGAAAGAGAACCATATCCAAGGGGATGTTGATTTGTGTGCGTATGACTTGGTGTATGAGCAGAAGCCTTGGGCTTAACAGTGGGCATCTGCCCAAGTCCTCGTGGGAAGCCCAGTGCCGTGCTAATAGAGATGACCTGAAAATAAAACTTCGAATGAATATTGCCTTAAGGGCAGACGCATTAGTCAAGCAGTGAAGTAGCAGCTGTTAATCCTTTCAAGTCCATGCTTTACCATATAAAAATACATACATCATACGTGTGCTTTTGTTGCAGAGGTTGTTATTCCAAAAGGCCTTCAATTCTCAGCAGTTAGTACATATTACTGTTATCAATCTGTTTCAACTACATCACCTGCGAGACTTCAGCAATGAAACAGAGCAGCACAGCTACAGCCAGGATGAGCAACTCTGCTGGACACAGTTACTGGCTCTCTTCAGTAAGTATGAAAACTAATTGATTTTTGTATTTCTTCTTCATTTTTATATGGAATCCAGTAGTAATTTGCTGTCGGTGTCTAGCTTAATGGTTGTGTGAGGTAAGTGATGAGAATAGATGTTATGGGAGAAAGACAAGAGAGAAGGATCATTTATGTCTAGCAGTGCTGACTAATACTGGATTTATGTGCCCTGGACTTAGTCTGAAGCCCTGCAGAAGTCTGCATGTTTTTGCTGGTTCTGAAAGAACATTTTAACTTGGGTGCAGAGTTGGATCCAGATTTTCAGTGGGTAGTGCCCCTCTTGGGGGGCTGCTCCGCAGCTGGCCACAGTGCGGTTTGAGCAGCTTTGAATGGAGCTATTTCTGAGTCACCAAGACTGAAGTTGAAGCTGACAGAACTAGGTCCTCAACTGCTTCTGTGCTCTTGATAATATCAACCGTGAGATAAGTGGGAGTGCAGAGCATTTTTGACTCTAGCTGCATAATGCTGATTTGCTTAACCTGATCTGGCCCATGATCAGCTTGGCCTTGTTCATAAACACCTAAATTTCTAAATAGCTGGGTTTCTGCAGTTTGCTGGCCTGGAGTTGATTGTGAAAGCACTGTAGTCACGCTGGTGTGGTTACTGTTTCTCAACTTGTATGCCTAACGGGTGTGAGCTGCAGAGCTAGCTCTGATGGATTTGTGTGCCTGCTGACCTGGGGAAGTACGTATAATACAGGTAGACAGTCGAGATCATAATTTCTAATAAATGAATAAATATTTTTGTAATGAGCTTGTCTCACTAGCTTTTGTTAACCTACCAAAATCATTTGCCATGACACACTTGAAAAGGAGAGGTGGGGAAAAAACATCAAGATTCTGCTTCGTGCTAGAAAACTCTCTTCTGAAAAAAAAAAAAAAGGTATTCTGATCTGTTGGTGGATTAAGATGAAGTAATTGGGCAGTTTTGTTCTAAAGAACTAGCTCTTAAAAAATAGGGGTTTATGGGTGGGATGTGTTTGATAGGTTATTTGATCAATTTTCATGTGTCATTCCTGCATCATTTGGTGTTTTTTGGTTTTGTTTGCTTTTTTCTTGCTCTGTTTCTAGTGTCCTTTCTTGGAGTTTTGTGCAAGTGTCCTTTACAAAATGACTACCAGGAGGACTCTGGGGCTGCATACCCTCTTCCAGCTGTGAAAGTTTCAATGGACTGGCTGAAACTTAGGCCCAGTGTTTTCCAGGAGGCAGTGGTTGATGAAAGACGGTAGTGAGTGTTCATCTTTCTTTTGATACATTTGATTGAATAAAGTAATAATAAGTGGTGATCCACAAATGAGTAATGGGGAAAGTGATTGTACAAATATTACAGACATCAAAATGATAGAGAATGTGTGCTAAAAAGCTCATGGAACAAAACATGAAACTTGTAGGCTACATGAACAAGTTCACTGTTGCAATTGGCTTTAGGCTTGCACGTAACTTTTTAAGATGAGGGGGATCTATTTTACCATGTCTGACTTGAGCGTAACTACTGAGTGTACCCTTAGTCTAACCTTTTGTAATGATTTCTCAGATTAATCATGGTAGGTAGCAGGAGAATAGTTGCGTTAATTTCATGCATTAAGCAGTCTCTTCAGCAGTACTGGCATCTGTGTTTTCTGGCTTATCATCTAGGAATTAAATTGAATTTAGTAGAGGATGTCTTTAAAAGTCAGCACAGGCATTACTGTTCTAGATTGTTGCGATGATTTTCCCCTTCTGCCTCTAATCTTGTATATTTAGGCTTAAATAGTTCAAAATTCGCCAACTTTTTAAATAGCCTTTTAACTTTTCATGAATTACAGCAATTCAATTAAGTGTTTCTGACCTGTAAGGCGTTTCTTCAGATCAGGGTGGCTGTTACTGACACAGATGGATGAGTATTTTTTCTAGGATGGCCACAATAAGAAAAATGGTGTGAAAGCAGCTTGCTTAGCTGATCTTGTGCGATGTGCCACAGTAGTTTCAGCTCTCTTGGGATTTATTTCTTCCCTATTTATTTCTAATCAAAGTTGTTCTTTGCCAACTAAACACACGCGTGCACATGCCTTTATTGGTCTCTGTTTAATAACCTGATGTCTGTGTTATATTGAGAAGTCTTCCTTATTCTGAATTCATACTTAATTGTGCTCTTGGTTCAAGAAATAATCCTTATTCCTTTTTAAACTTTCAGTTGTCCCCACTCTATGCTTATGATTTTCCTGTGAATAATTAATCGTACCCCAGACTGAACAAGCATCTGAAATAGGAAGGAAGCCTAGAAAAGCAGGTGAATCTGAACGCAAGAACTGAGGACAGAAGTGACTACATAAATACTAGTGTGTTGTCTTTGGAAATGAGTTTTTCCAGACTTGCCCTGTGGAAGCCATATTAGGTCTAGATTAAGTGTGTCGCTACATCACTCTTCTTTAGGAATCTCTTACTATGAAATCTCATTATTTCAAACGTGTAGGAAGGTTGCAATTTACTGTAGGTTGCAACAGACTTGGACTCTTCTTTTTTTCCCTCCTTCTGTTCCTTGTCAGTCACGGGAAGGAGCTGTTGCTTAGTTTAGCATAGAGAATAAGCATAACGTTTCCAGTCCCTGTGGCGGTGCAGGAAAGCAGCTGACCTCAGGCTTTTGAGTGCATATTGCATTCTCCAACCCAGGTGCTGGATGATGACTGAAAGCCTTGCTGAGGAAGGGCAGATCCGTTTCACTAACATGGAACATAGTGGGCACCTTCCTAAAACAGTTTTATGTTGTTTCCATGGACTTGGTGCCCATCACTAAAGCAGAAGAAGGATGCTTAGACTTTTGGGTTGGAGCTTTTTAAAAATAGGAGAAAGCAGCCTGTTGGTGGTGGTTAAATGTTAACCACCTATGCAGCGATTGTTGAGATTTTTAAATTATTTGCTCCAGGGCCTTTGTAAAGAATTTCCAGTCATTGCTTGTACTGCTATTGCCAATGCAAGGCAGCAAGGCTGCCAGCTAACCTCTAGTTTAATGGTCTTACTCAGTGCAACCCTTACTTAGACCATCTTACTTTTCTGGTAACTGTTTCAGTGCTACAGTAGAGTGCTAATGTTCTTAGAGTGCTAAGAACAGAAGTACTTCTGCACAGCTGTATCTTGATAAATTGTTTTGCTTCCCAACTGATTAATTTATTGTGCCTTGAAAGCAGTCAGCTTTGGACTGGGAAACATGAATTGCAAGCAGGTGCTCTGAAGGTTTCCTTGTGCAATAGGTTTGTCTGGTTAAATTCACAGCAGGCTTTCTGACTTGCTGGGTAACGAACACTGTGCTGCGAGTGCCTGGCTTCCTTGGTAATGTTAAATTGGCTTTTTAAAGATTTTATTTTTCCAATGAGGTGGTTTTTTTCCCTGACACTTGAGAGAAACTTTACCTTTTCTTGGGAATCAGAGATTAATGGAAGCTGTGGCCATGTAACAGAGTTCAGTGTTTTCTTGGTAAGGTAAATAGATTCCGTGTTTTGCAGTTCTCATGGTTTTTCTGTTTTCTGATTTGTAGCATATGGCCCTGGCTGATTTCTCTTCTGAACAGCTTCCAGCCGCATGAAGAAGATCTATCCAATAATAATGGTAAGGATGCTTCTAGTCTGTGCTGTAAAGCGCTGCAAATGGTGTTTTTCCTGATGTTATGAGGAATTGCAGTTGAAGAGCAAATAAGGGAGCAAGTTGTCTTCTAGTGTTAGTGCATATGAATACTTTGCAAATGCTGTTTCTTCATGCTGAGCGGACTTTACTTTACCATTCCTGAGCTCTCAGGTTGCAGGGTGGACCAGTACAATTGAGCATGTTAATTATACCTTATGTAGTGACCTTGCTGAGATACCTACTTATGATACTGTACTCAGTGCTTTCATGCTTTCTTTACACTGTTTGTCTGTTCACCAGCAACCCCCCTTCCAGAAGAATTTGAGCTGCAAGGATTCTTGGCTCTGAGGCCCTCGTTCAGGTGGGTGACAGCTGAAGGAGACTGTACTCTTACTGATACCACTACTTTGATAGACATTGTCCTGTTCTCTACCGTATCTTATTTATGAATACTTACTACTGTATGGATTGATGTAGGTGTCTTTTCAGAACAACTGCAGTAGTCATTGTAGCTAAACTCTAGGGAAAGTGATGAGCTTGTAATATTGCTCATGACTTTTTTGGTTTTCTTCTGTAGTCTTCCTACTAGTGAATTGAAAGGGAAGAATTTGAGAAGTGAGGAAAGGAATACTTTTACATTAAAACTTCCTGATGTGATTTTACTTTGCTGTTTTTTACTCTTTTTTTAACTGTATCCCTGTACATGTACAAATGCTGACTAAATGTCACACATATTCATTCAACTGTTCTGTAATCTTTATCATCACACAGATGAGCTTTTTGGCCTTCTGTTTTAAAAAACCAACCACCAAACCTCTTTAATGTATAGCTGCATCTTAGCAGAAAATTATATCTGTGAATCGGGCATCTTGTAACAGTCATGTTTTGAATAGTAGCTGGTGAAATTTCACAGCTTATAGTAGAGTGTCGCTGACCAGTTGTCTTTCTAAAGAAATACCATGTTGCAGAGGGTAATGGTGTAATTATTTTTCCCTCTCCTATGTCAAAATTAGAAACTTGGATTTTTCTAAAGGCCACCAGGCAATTACGGGAGATAAGGAAGGGCAGCAACGTCGGATACGGCAGCAGCGCCTGATCTTCACAGGCAAATGGATTGCTGATAATCAGCCAAGGTAATTACAAGTAGCTTCTCGGTGTTTCATTTGCTGCTGTAAGCTTAGTTAATGCAGGTACCAGAGTAGAATGTTATTTTTCTCACTATTCAACACGGCAATTAGGTATAATATAAATACGAGATGCTGACAGCACCAATAACATGTTGTGTGGGTCAGCAGCCATTGCTTCATAGAGTGGTTATGTTAAGGAATGTATTTGGAATAATGTGCTTGCTTTTCAATTCCCTTCTGTCTTTTCCAGGTTGATTCAGTGTGAAAATGAGGTAGGAAAGCTGTTGTTTTTGACAGAAATCCCAGAACTATTACTAGAGGACCCTAGTGAAGCCAAAGAGAGTCTCGCCTCGCAGGAAACATCTATTGCAGAGCCGCTATCTACAGATGGGAGCCCTGGACTCAAATCAGTTCTGTCCTCTGGCAGAAGCCTGAACAACAACTGTGACACAGGAGAAAAACCAATGGTCACCTTCAAAGAGAACATCAAACCACGGGAAATGAACAGAGAGCAAGGGCGAGTCTATCCCCCTAAAGATGTAGGTAGGGAAAGGCGGGACTATAGCAAAGGAATAGTAGCCAATAAGAATGATGCGAAGAAGGATAACAATAAAAGAAAGAACGAGACCAAGAAATGTGGCTTGGATAAGATGCAGGAAGCAGGAAAGCAGAACGTGGCAGTTCAGGTAAGCTTTTAGATCAAAGGGGTACTGCGTCTTAGGCGGTACAATGCTTGTGTCAGGGCTGTGACTGCTTGTATAGAGTATGGTAGAGTTGAGGTCTCGCTGTGGGCCCTGCAGGGACAGCTAATGCACCAAAAAAATAGAAACACAACTGTCTCAAAGACCAGGTATTGGTGATCTTTGGGTCTCTGTCCTTTTCCTTGATGCTCTCTTGATTTGTTGGGGGGGAAAACACAGGGAGCAATGAAAGGTGATTTTGCTGTATGAACCTTCTTAAAAAATCCAGACTTCTGTCTGTTGTTCCACAAATTATTCAGGCTGCGAAGGCTGTTCGCATGGCCAGATCACAGTCATGCTCTTTCTCGTACTGTGGTCTGTTGTGAAGGAACTGGGTACTCTGCATTTTCAGTTCAGTTGACTTGTGCACATTCAACAAATTGAATACATCGCAAAAACACCAAATTGTATATGTGAGGTAAGATTCTCTGTAACGTGTGTGCAGTCAGGTGGCCCTCTGTGGAAGTCAGGAAAGACACACTGCTCTTAAACCATGTATCTCTCTGTGCTCAGGTGCTTGCTCAAAACTGTTGGCTTCATATCAGCTGCTCTATCAGTTATATTTTTTTGAAGCATGCTTTTTTCCTCTGTTTCTGTGAGCATTATGTACAAAAATGCTTACCTCGTGAGTAAATAGTGAATTTACTGGTCTGACTTCCATCAAGTTGTAGAAGATAAGGGTGGAGAGTTTCAGGGTTGATCTGATCTGTAGCTGGATGGTTTGGCTGCATCTCAGCCATTGCCTGATGATGTCTGGAGGCATTTAGTAATAGCAGTGGAGACTCTATTATTTCCCTGGAGAAACTGTCAGTTCTTCACTGTTCTTGCAAGTGGAAATTATTTCCTAATGCGCTTTATCTCCCTTGCTTCTGTGTAAACCTACTACTAATTTCCGAAACTGGTCTGCAGAGTAACTTAAGTCTTCCTCTTTGCAAATGCTCTGAAGGCCTGTGCAATTGAGGTCTTTTTTTTTTCCTAAGCTAGACAAACCAGCTCTTTCATATTTCCAGCTGGTGGTGTTAGGACCCTTGGCTCATTCTTGTTCTCCTCATTATTTGCTATTAAACATAATCATTATAAAATGGAAGTTCTGAACTGGCATTGTTATTCAGTTGGTTTTGCAGGGGTCCTACCAAGGCAGGTAAAAGGGTCGTAGCCTACAGAACCATGTGGCAATTGTTTGTGAGTCACCGCACAAGATTCTGATATCTGAAAGCCAATGTAGGTGAGTTAGAGTAGCAAGTTTCTTACTTATTTGTTGAAGTCTGGAATGTGGTTGCAGGCCTGAGCACAGCTCCCAGTTTTGGTATGTGTGCCCTTGAATTGGAAAAGAAGGACTTGCTGAAAAAATACGCTGGATCTTCTGAGAAGTATGTCTAGTTTTTTTGGATAGGGAAGACATTTTAATTTTGACCCAGCTGATTTATCAGAAATTTGCTTGTCTTAGTCTTAAATGTTTACAAACTCAAGAAGAACTTACTGCAAACCCAGCAGTAGAAAAATATGTTTTTAGGTGGTTGGTCACTTTTCATCTATTGTTGAATAGAAATGCATTTTGACTTTTTAGTTGCATCGGCTGTGTTTGTTATGGCACCTATTCCCATGAAATGCCTTTTGGATGCCTTTTGGTTTGTATAGTTTGGTGATCTTACTTATCCAGACCTACTCCAGAATATGGGGAGGGTTTGATTCCCACTCTCTGAGAAACCAGTGTAGGTTTTGTATCCTTAGGTGGTTTGTGAGTGCTCTGTCTGCTTTGGCCTTCAGGTTTTATCTCCTCCATAGTTCGTTGCCTTCAAAAGCCTAAATGCTACAAATGTTGCAGCTCCTACTTAGCAAAAATGTTAGCGATATTATACAGAAGTAATCAGTCCTGTTTTGCAGATAAGTAGAAACCTGGGTGCTCTGAGGCGATTATGAAAGTGTGACATAGGTTGACTCTCTTCTCTCTAGGGAAAATAATGTTAGATGCCGAGGAAAGTTTAATGCAGACTTACTTGAGGTGTAACTTACTTTTCAGAGGTCACTGTGATGAAATAGTGCTTCTCTCAAGCACTGCGTAGGAGAAAGTAGTTGGTGGTGTTGACACTTTTTAGGTGAGATCAGGTAGAAGTGTGGAAGCAACTGAAATTTGTCTGTCTTGATTGATGAATTTTAGATACTTAGGTTTTAAAAGTTAACTACAAGTCATGCAGGGTGGGGGGAGGGCTTTTGGAAGCAGTCTTTGGTAATGTGCTACAGCAGCTTTGAGTTTATGGCAGACTGGAGCTCATGTTTTGAAATCCCATGGCAGGACGAGTGTCTTTGAATTCTCTGACATTGCTATAAAAGAATGCATAGCTTTCAGTATGGGTTATAAAAACATTTGGCTTACTGTGCAGAAAAAAGGGACAGCATGATATAAGTTGAATTTATAGAATGTGGTGAAGGGTGAAGCTGTCAGTGAATAGATGTGACATGAGCAGGGGCTGCATCATTCGTGGTGCTTAGCATCAGCTAGAACCTTGAGGTAGAGTTCACTCCTGACTTTTTCTAGCGGGAAATCAAAAACATGCCCAAACCTCCCTTACAATCTACTTTTTAAATTAAATGCAAAAAATAAACCACTCTCCCATAACTTCTAAATGGGGACATTCAAATTTATTTGAAAACAAACTTGAGAAAACATTTGAATGCATCTACCCCTTTACCACTGTATTTTGGCAGAAAAGACCTGCCCTTTAACTCCTTTCAACTCAGCAGCACTAAATGTTGAAGTAAAGCCCACACGGTTTTGGTTTGTTTGGTTTGAATTTTTAAATTTGGTCTGTGATAAACCCCTCTCTTTCAATCACCTTTGAGGCTTGGCGTCAGGTCTGCTCCTGGGCCCTTTCTGTATTGCCCGGGTTCCTTGCTTGCTGTCTTTTTCCTGCCTGCTCCATCTTGCATTCCAGGCAGTTCTGCTGAGCTGAACAGAAAGGGAAAGTAGTCTTCCCCTCTGTCTTCCTCTCCAGGAAGACCCAGACCGCAGCAGACTCAGAATCAGGTAAACATTACATTACATTCTTCTCTCTGCCTTTAACTGGTGCAGCTCTTTTAACAGAACATACAGCAGTTACACAGTAAACTGAAAGAGGTTTAAACACTTCTGCAATTTGTCTTATATGCTCTTGGTCAAAAGAATTTCGTAGTATGCAGGAGTTGGTGCGTATATGTCACCGAATGGCTTAGGCTGAAAGTTCCCTAGGAAGAACATGGTAGTGTTTGTTTTTTAAGGTGCTGCAGGTAAGTACCATGAGTTAGGTTGAAGTAGTGCCCTAGGAGAAGCATAAGAGCATCTGCACTTTTTGTTTTGTTTCTAAGGCACTGCAGTTGAGCAGCATGGTAAGTTCTTTGTATGGTCTGAGGATATTATGATGTCTACTTCCCACTCTCTCGCTAGAGAAGGAGCCTGTTGCATCTTCTGGGTAGATCTCCCTAGAGTGCTTTTGTGAGGCAAGGAGTGCCTGAGGACAGGCAGGGTAAACTGCCTGAGGTCAGTGAGGAGGGAACTGAGTTCCTGTGTTCCAAACCTCTCCCAATTACTTAGGGAAAAGAAAATAATCTCTCAGACAATCTGGGAGTTCATTTTTGGGCTTGAGACATGATGTGGGTAATTACAGGAGAAGTTGTGTAATTTCTTCTTACTTTTTTGTGTTAGGTGAAATCCCAGACAGAGATGAGGAAGACTCCGGTGTCTGAAGCCAGGAAAACACCTGTAACTCAGACTCCAAGTCAGGCCAGCAGTTCTCAGTTCATCCCCATTCATCACCCAGGAGCCTTCCCTCCCCTTCCTAGCCGGCCAGGTAATTTACATCATTCTTTTGAAGTGTGGTTTACTCTTCACTGCAAAGAAAATCTTGTAATAGTGGTTGTTACAGCCTCTGAAGGTGGGAGCTGTTTTAATGAACATGCATTCTCACATTGAGAGTCTTACTAAGTAGTAAAGAACGGGCATAGCAGAACTGAAATGAGATAAATAAGATTCCTTACGCTTTAGAATCGAGGTCTGTCGTAAAATCTGCCGCCTTCCTTCTTGTTTAGTGGGTGTGAGATCAAGGAGCTTCATGGTAGGCTGTTTCTGTAGTTAGTCAAAACATGACAAAGTCTCCTGCTAGCTGAGGAGGAAGCGTTCTCTGTGTCTGGGACTCCATTACAGAAGATCAATCACACTGCTTGCTTCTTTTAAAGCTCAGTTTCTTTTGTAGTGGTGCTCATGTTTCAGGCTGTAACTTGTGTGGTCTTACTTGCTGTAGTTGCCACATTGCGTGTTCCCATTTTGTTGTAGAGTGTTCCTGTCATACCTTGCTGTTCATGTTTGCTCACGAAATAGCTGGAAGCTGTATCTTCCCTGCAGCTGCTACATGTAGTTGCTGGATATAAGACAGAGGGACATCTTCCCTGCTCCAAAGTCAGCGTAAAATCTGGCCCGTGAGACACAGAATTAAAGCTTGCCTTCCAAACTTGTTTTCGTTGTGAACTACAGGAAAGGAACTGATCTTGTGGAAATGAGGATTTGTTTGCTTACCATCTGTCTCTGTCTAAATTAATCCAGAGACTGGTGATCCTCTGGGAAGAGGCAGTAGACTTATCGACTGCTTCTGTTCATTGCTCCAGAAGTTTAGTCACTGAAAATGTGTGTGTTTGAGGGGAAGGGAACTTTGGGAGTAAAGCATCAAAAAACCCAGAACAGTGAAGGAAAAAAGTAGAAGGGAAGAGAAAGTGGGGAGACTGACGTCTGGGGTGGGGGGTGGAAACATGTGACTCTCCCAGATACTGCCCTTGACTGACTGTTACCAGTGCCTGGAATATTGCAAGAGAACCTGAGAAAAAACTCTGGATCCCCCTGTGATCACAGCATGTGTGTGCAAGGGTGAGAGAGGACATTTGGAGTGCATGTATGCAAACTGGTGTTCCGGGTCCTCGCGGCCTAAATGAGCTAAATGAGCAAAATAGGAGGAGAAAGGAAAAACCAAACCACCAAATATTTTCTGGAGGGGAGCTATCTGCTCTGTCAAATTGTGCTTAAAGGTGCATTTTTATCTTTTCCAGGGTTTCCACCTCCAACCTATGTTGTTCCCCCTCCTGTGGCTTTCTCCATGAGCACAGGATACACCTTCCCAGGTGGTGTTTCTGTCCCAGGAACCTTCCTCCAGCCCACAGCTCATTCACCTGCAGGAAACCAGGTGCAAGGTGGGAAACAGTCCCACATTCCTTACAGCCAGCAACGGCCCTCTGGACCAGGGCCAATGACACAGGGACCTCAGCAAACACCACCTCCTTCCCAGCAACCCCTCTCATCTTTACCAGCTCAGGCAACAGCACAGTCCGCAAGCCAGTTACAGGTCCAAGCTCTGGCCCAGCAACAGCAGCAACAGTCCCCTACAAAAGCTGTGCAGGGCCTGGGGAAGAGCCCACCACACCACTCTGGATTCCAGCAGGTAAACTAGACTAATGCAATATGCTAAGCTTTGTTTAAAAATAAATGGCAACGTTCAAGACCTAACGTTCCTGGATTATACCTTTTCAAAACTGCCATTAAAGACCGTAAGTGTGGAATTTCGATCTGTGAACTTCTGGGCAAATTTTAGAAAAGAGCTGAAGTTTGGTGGGCGTGAACATACGGTTCTATAGCGGAGAGGAAGGCATCTACTGGAATGGGAAGGTGGTCACTCTTTTCTGTGTGTTTCTGTTTATAGACAAGGTATTGAAGGTGGTATTTCTGTCTCAGGCTTTTCTGGTTTCTTTGTGTGAGTAATGAGGACTGAATCTGAATCTTCACCCACACTCTCCAGTGAGCTAACTGGGTTGCAGTGTCAGTTCTGTCACAGATCTTAGTTTTATGCTCACGTTGTGCTAGAGATAATCTCCCTTCTGGCATGTCTGGACTTGATGCTGAGACCCTCCTGATGTTCTGGGCAGCAAAATGCTGGCTCCGTACCTTAGTAAAGGTGTTTATAAGGTACTGGGTTAGAGTAAGGATTATACTTGGCCGTTGGGGTAAAGTGTGACTAAGGAGTATTAGATGTCTATTGAGACTGTGAATTTTGGCGAATAGATCAGTAGTTAAATCAGTAGTAAATCAGAATGTTTGTGGAATATCTGTCACAAGCGAGCCAGACCAACAGTTTGAATGGAGTTAGGTGTTCAGTTAACGTGAATTGTTCCTGCTTGCTGGTGAAATCGTGTGTCTCTGCCTCAGTATCCGCAGACAGACTCATCGAAGCAGCTCTGGAACCCACCTCAAGTTCAAGGCTCACTGGGGAAGATCATGCCCGTTAAGCAGTCCTATTACCTGCAGGCCCAGGACCCTCTCAAATTATTTGAGCAGTCATTGCAGCCTCCTGTGATGCAACAGCAACCTCTGGAGAAAAAAATGAAGCCCTTCCCAATGGAGCCATATAACCAGAACCCCTCAGAAGTCAAGGTGCCAGAATATTACTGGGACTCTTCCTATGGCCTGGCTGACAACAGGGTGATGGCACAGCAGTCTAACATGGACCGCAGGGGAAAGCGGCAAGGAGTCTTCCGCCCAGAGCAGGATGCTGTCTCCAGGATGACCTTTGAGGTAAAGATCCATGCTATGAGTGGTGAAAACCAATGAGACTCTGATACTCCTGACAACTCTAGGAGTTTCCCTGTTTCAGGAATGCCCTGTAGCCCCAAGTATGTCTATGTGAGCTTGTTTAGTAGGGAGCTGGGTATCAGTAAATGGGATTCCAGCAGACAGCGATGAGTTCTCCATTTTAGTTGGCTGTATGTGAGATCCGGCTGTTGAAGATTTGGTTTCAAGTAGGTGTAAGTCTTGTTCAGTGTAGTTGTGACATTGATATTTGCACTGTGTCTGCCAGGCCAAGAAACATGGCAGCTGATAGTTTTGGGGAACATTCTTGTCTGGCAACTGATGAATACCATTAAAGCCATCCAAATAATTGCAGTTGAATTAGTACCCTTTAGATGAATTCTTAACACTTGTGTAGTATCTTGAGTGCACTGAATGGCTGAGGCTGTAGTAGTCAGATTGAGAAGGGTAGGAGCAGTCTTGTTTTGGATTTTTTTGTTGTTGTTGTTTTTCCTGTAAATCCCACCACACAGTGAGGGAGCTGAACGAATTCCTTAGCTGTTGGTTGAATTAACGGAATACTTTGCTTCTGTTCATGCAGTTGTGCTTTGTGTTGCCGTTTATAAAACCTGCAATATTTGTTATTTATTAACAGTCCAGGAGTTGTCTGTGAGTGCTTTTGGTGATGTTTATAAGGAAACTTAAACAGAGGCCTCTTTAAACTTTTGGTCAGGTGTGCCTCTGTAAATGTGCTCAGTATTTTCAGGTCAGCTGAGATCCCTTGGCTTATCCTTCAGAGAGAAAAGCCAGACAATATACAGGAGCCTGATTCTACCCTGATACCAGGTTGTGGTTTTTAGATGGAGACAGGGTCCAAGCCTTGTTCTCATCACTAAAAGGGAACCCTTACCTGGCCGCCAGCACAGTGCAGTATGGACAGTAGCTGTGCTCGTGATGCTTGTGTTCTAAGCATCCCTCACAGAAATCAAGAAGTTGAGTTTGACCAGCACTTTGCAGGGTTTTTTGGCCCATTGGTCTGGTCGGCTGTACGTTGGTGTAGCAGCCGTTAGCAGTGGAAATAAGTCTTGTGGGATTTAAATTCCACAAATAGAGGAGGGAAGAAGATGCAAACATCATTTTACTTGAAACCTAAATTACTCACAGGTCAGCTGTAGAAGAATAATTGTAAGATTTCATGTTCTCTGTCCTTGAATGTGAAAAGAGGTTTGATATTTGGCATGGATGCAATAGGAAGCACATGCTCCACTAATAAAAACTATCTGCCCATCATTTTGATGGTGCAGCTCTGCCCCCAGCATGCTTTAGGTAGGCCATGTGGCTAGTTATGTTTTCTGCTCAGCATTTTCTGTGTACTTCAGCACACTTCTGCTGCACCACTTTTCTCACCTTGTGCCTCTGCATGCCGCCTTCTGCATTTCTCTTGCTATTTGCTCTTGTCCTGCTGTGGCTTAGCCCCTCCTCGCTGTCTCTTGCTGTTCTCCTTTCTGCCTTCTCTTGTCTCACTGTACTCATTTCTGTCACTAGGACCCCAAGAGCTCCCCTCTGCTTCCTCCGGACCTGTTAAAGAGTCTGGCTGCCTTGGAGGAGGAGGAAGAGCTGATTTTCTCTAATCCTCCTGATCTTTACCCAGCTCTGCTGGGGCCTCTCGCCTCTCTTCCTGGACGAAGCCTCTTTGTATGTATTTGATGTAATACTGCTGCTTCTCACTCTTAACTGGCATCTCTTTCTTCTGTGAAATTACAAGAAATGTGGAAATCCTCTCTCCCCCCCATCCCTGCTGTCCATTTCCCTGCCTCACCCTTGAGCTAGTCTTCATAAAAGAGCTCAGACCAGCTGAAGGCCCATGGTACAGCTCTTGGGCTGAATCCAGGCCTGCTAATTTGTTCAGAAATCAGAATAACAGTGGGGATTTTTGTAAGTACAGTCCACAAGAGAGATGTTGGTGCATCATTTAATGCACTTGCTCTTCTGCAGTTGTATGGGCTTAGTAATTAAGGGCAAGGGGGAGCACA
Source organism: Falco cherrug (assembly GCF_023634085.1). Lineage (NCBI taxonomy): Eukaryota > Metazoa > Chordata > Aves > Falconiformes > Falconidae > Falco > Falco cherrug. The sequence continues at coordinate 4,887,565 of NC_073708.1, read as the reverse complement.
GATTCAGCTGTGGGAAGTCTTCAGAAAAACTGTGGCTTATTATAGTCTGCATTATATTTAATTCACAAAAATGTCTGAAAAGCAGAGGGAATCTGCTCTACTAAATGCAGAAGAGATTGTAAAAGAGCAGGATGGCTTTGGAAGAAAATTGCAAGCAACTGGCTAAGTAATCAGTAACTCCTGTGGAGTTACAGACGACTCCTCCCCCATTTATGAATTAAAACCTTCCTAGTTCACTAGCTTGGAGGGTCCTAGAGCTGCTGAATTTGTGAATTGCCTCTGAAAATGCAGTATGCCTTTCTAGTATGGCTACAAGCACGTTCGTTACATACTAGTAATTCAGATTAGTATAAGTAACAGAGTCATTTGTTACTCTGCGCAAAATCTTTGATTAATTCTATTCCTCAGTTATTTGACACACCATCCCAAGGAGCCAGTAGCAAAACAGACATCCATTTCTGTCTCATTAGATACCTTTGCTAAGAAACTAATAGCTGCTTTTTCAGCAGCTTCCTTTGAAGCTGCTACTGCTGCTGTCTGCCGATAAATGGAAGGAAATTCTTCTCTGTGCAAGCTGTGTGGATATGCAGAGTGTGAATTTTGTCTGCCTTTTAGAACGTGCTTTCAAAGTAATGAGTTGTCACTTTGAAAATCTAACAAGCGAGAAACTGCTTGCCAGGAAAATGAGGCTATTTGTCTTTGGCTTACAGGATAAAAGCAAAGATATTCCAGATACCGAGACCATGTTAAAGAGAGAGACATGCTAGTTCAGGTTTTGGTTGTTTGAACAATAAATTTTAAAACATCTGACATGCTGATCTGGTATGAGTGCAGGAGAGCTTTTATTTGGAACAAGACTACAGCTTTCATTTTGGATCACACACAGTTTTACTTATGGCTTCACCAATTCTATGGTGTTCGTTGTCCACCAGCTGAGCTTTGTAATTTTTCTTTGATTTCTGTATCGATGAGAACTGATCCTATTTCTTCCCTAAATAGGGTTGTTTTAGATAAACTGTTTTTTCACTGCTTAATCATTGTAAGAACCAAAAAGAAAGCTGAGAAATATTATGCTGGAAATAACAACTGCATGAGAGAGGGAGATGTAGATGATGGGAAAGGTCATGGTCTGTAATATCTTAACAGGGGAGTTTTGGAATCTGCGTTCTAAACACTGGAGGTGGATTTTTTCCTTCCTCTCTACAGTCATTGGTGAAAATGAGAACATGCTGAATGAAACTTAGACTGTTTAACTCAAAAATCACAGCGCTTGGCTGCTCTTTCTGTTTTAAGAATGTCTATGAAGCAGGGATGCTCTCAAGCTGAAAAATAGTCTGTCGGTAGCAACATACAAGAGTCTAATTGTGTTTGAGGAAGTCCTTTGGTCACCAGGAAGGATCCTGTCTCATTTGAACGAGGTTTTACACACCCATAGGGGTTTTTTGGCAGGAATCTCTCCTCTAGATGTATTGGACAGCGTATTGCAATTGGAAAAGCTGTTCTGCAGTGGGGTTTGCCTGAGACTCTCAGCTGTCGTGATTGTTGATTAGGAGATATTAAGCACAGTTAGTAGGGAAACTACTGATTTTCTGCATGTTAGTTTGCTCTCCCTGTCCTCCAGGGTGCTAGAGCTAAAATATAAGGAGGGTTTTAAATACGACCAAAACCACCTTGGCAGTTTCTGATAGTATGTTTTCCTCCTGCTCATTACACTGAATACTAACTGCTCTTTTTCTCTTTTTGGTTTCTGAAGAAGTCCCTGCTGGAAAAACCATCAGAACTGATGTCTCAGTCATCGTCTTTCCTGTCCCTCAGTGGCTTTTCTCTTAATCAGGTAAGCGAGGACCAGAGTCTGCAGCCCTCTGCTGCAGAGCTTGCCATTAAACTAGCTAACATGGCAGAAATCTGGGGATATCCTTTAGTTCAAACCAATGGAAAACCTGGAAGAAAACCATATGGATGCCTAATTTCAGTCTGTATCAGCAAGATTATCTTTACCTTTATCAGCTGTCTTTCCAAATTCATCCTAGCTATAGTTCTGCAGACATACTATTGAATCTTGCAGAGTTCGTGGGACCCCCTGTTGTTAGTGGAATTGTGAAGTTGACTGAAAAGGTGCATCTCAAAGTGTGATGGTGTGTAGGGTCTTATTTCCTGAGCGATGGATTCCCTGTTCTCTTCCAGAGGACTGAGCTGGTTCTTGATAAAATTTTTGTGAAAGCTTTGCAGTCCAGCCAGGAGAAATCTGTCATGATTCAGAATGTGATGGACTTCATGTTAAATAAAATGGTCAAAGAAGAGGGGGCTGGGGAGTGAAAAAGGAGTTAGGAAAATATATTGATCTATAACTGTTTCCTTTGTACAGTGTCAGTATTTGAAATAAATCCAATACCTAAACATTTACACTTAACGTTTTGGCAGGAAAGATATCCAAATAACAGCATGTTCAACGAGGTATATGGGAAAAACATGAATACCAGCACAAAAACAGAAGTCACCCCTTCAGTTGCCCATCAGGAGACTTCACTATATTCTCTCTTTGAAGGGACTCCGTGGTCTCCATCCCTTCCAGCCAGCTCAGGTAATCCTGGTATGGTTTTTCTTATATCTAGTGATTTAAGAGGATTTGAGTTAATTCTGAACCTACTGCAAGTTAAATGTAACTGGAAATTAAAAAAAATACCTGCTTGACAAGGTGTCTGAAGGTTTCTGTTTTTCTTTATATATCCTCAGAAGTATGAGGGGATTCTGTAATTAATACAGCATAAGAACCTGGTTTTTAATTGAAGTGGTTGAGCAGGATTAAAGTTGTAGGAGGTATTAAATCCTGAAATCTCTTTAACTTAGATTCCTGACAAGCATTTGTGAGTAGGGCTGAAACTCAAAGATCCATATAATTTGTGTTGCCTGTTTGGAAAGAGCTGGAAGAACTGGATTTCATAATGTAGATCTTTGAAAGAGAAAGAAACTGTATGACCGAAGAGTGTGGAAGAAAATATGACAGTGGGGTTTTTGTTTTAGTTTGGTTTTTTACTGTTAAGCAGCCTACAAAGCAAACCAGCTTTTTCCTTGGTAATTATCTTAAAGGTGTAAAATGTAACTATTAGATCATGACTTTATTTTCATTAAAAATCCAGAAGAGTGTGAAGGGAGGAATTAAATTAGTTGAATCTAAGAAATGAGTGGATTTTAAATAACATCTGCACTGGATGAGATTTTTGGTTGCACTGAGACTTTTGCAACCAACCAGGAATAACTGTTGTGGGTGAAATGGAAGGAGCTGCAAAGTGCTTTTATTCTAGCAGGATTTACGGCTCACATGGTTTCAGCTTTCTCTCCCTTCAGCTCTTCATTCAAGACCACATAGTTTCCTGCCACCCTGCTATGGTGTCTTGTCTTCAGTCATCATTCTGTCCTGACTGCAGATAGGCTTCTTCATGCTTGTTCTTCTCTTCTGCTCAGTATTGGCATCTGGTCTGAATTGCTTAAGACTCATAGAAGTGTAAAACATTCACAGACTTGGGAGTTGGAACTGTAAACTTAAAAACTCCTCAAGGTCTAATGTCATTTTTTTTAGTGGTTTGTCAAGCTTGGAGACAGATTATTGGGGGTTTTTATTTTTGAGAAAAGTTCTTCAAGAAACCTTGGGAAAGCTCACTTTGGTTAGCCAGCTGTCTCGGTCTCCTGGTTTTTGGTTTTTCTGGTAAGCACACGTATACATTAAGCACAGTCCTTCTGTTCTTGTATATGCACAAACATTTTCACTCGGAACTTAGGAATTTGCATTACGCTTGTGTAATGGAGGGAATAAACACTGACCTTCAGCACTGGAGAAAACTGGGTAATGGCAGAATTTGCAGCAGCACTAAGAAATTCAAAATCAGGAGGCTCCTGCTGTTTCTGTTGACCTTTTTCCTCTTGCCTTGTAATCACTAGATCATTCGACACCAGCCAGCCAGTCTCCTCACTCCTCCAACCCCAGCAGCTTGCCAAGCTCCCCTCCAACCCATAACCACAATTCTGTTCCCTTCTCCAACTTTGGACCTATTGGGACTCCAGACAACAGAGACAGGAGAGTCGCAGACCGCTGGAAAACAGATAAGCCAGGCAAGTGCTGGGTTTCAGGCTCGCATGAAGCCAGCTGGTGGCGGTTGTTTGGCGGTGGTTTTGCTACCTTCCTTTGAACTTGTCTTTCTCCCGTTTTAGCAATGGGAGGGTTTGGTCTGGACTATCTCCCAGCAACATCGTCATCTTCGGAGAGCAGCTGGCACCAGTCCAGTGCTCCCAGTGGCACCTGGGCAGCCCAAGGCCCTCCTGCTATGGAGGACTCCTCAGCTGTGCTTATGGAGAGCCTGAAGGTATGTTTGACTGAAACTGTGCTCAGGAAGGGGCGTTTGTCTGTGGGGCCAGAAAGTCCATTGATGGGCATTAGAGCTCAGAAACTGAAGGGGTTTCCTGCAGATTCAAATGTGGGAGGTGTGACCAGTGCTGGAAGATGTCACAGTTCTCCAGTTCTTGCTGGTTTAGAATATTTTGTGAAACAAGACCAGGCTGGCGGAAGTGGAAGAAATGATAACATTTGCTTTGACTAGTCTAAAATTAGTAATCGTTAATGTGGGATGAATTTTTATGGTAATGAGGATTCTGGAGGAAGATAAGCTTCTTCCAGGGAGCCTCTTTTTAGAAGGCCTTCTTTGAAGTCTGGATAGCTTTCATGGTAAGCCAGGTATGAATGATAAGAGAAGAGGAAGAATACAGAAAACTGCTTTTTCATCTGAAAGAGCAGGGCTCTCTAACGCAAGGAGGTGCTAGTGTTGGCTGTTTGTTTTTAGTCCATCTGGTCCAGTTCCATGATGCACCCTGGACCCTCAGCCCTGGAGCAGCTGTTAATGCAGCAGAAGCAGAAGCAGCAACGTGGACAAGGTGCCATGAACCCGCCGCATTGAGACAGAGGTGGCAACCCTTGCAAACGAAGGCTCCATAAACCATGGCATGTTGGGTTTGCAGGACTGGCCCACACAGTCCTGTGCAGGTGGCAGCCCTCTCTTCTGTTCCTTGCTGTCAGGAGGGCGTAAGTGCTCCACCGACCCACTGAGTGTGCACAAAACGTCTGCAGTGCAAGAAAACATCATCAGGAACTCTCCATCCCTGGGCTCTCTGGAGGGAGAGAGGAACTGCTGTTTGTCTCACTCAGTGACCCGATATCACCGCCTCTCACCTTCTCCATCGTGCATGTCCCCAGCCACATGGGAAGTAAAAGCTGAGAATGAAGGGCAGATGGGAGAAGCCAATGAGAACTTCTCAATCCTTTTCCTCTCTTTGGGGAGATAAAATAGGAATCCATTAATGATTGCTTTGCTGACTGAGAATGTAGTTGAAATTACTCCTAAACATCTTTATTACTATCTCAGTAGTAAGATCACACTGAATTCTTCCGTACACAAGACGTGCTTCGTAGTCAGTGTGTAGCAATGAAAGCCCCAGCTGCTGCTCCAGTCAGAGGTGGTGGGTGGCGAGGTGGGGCTCTATCTCCTGGGGTAACGAAGGACTTTCATGAAGGAGAGTCTGGCACTTGACACCACTTCACCTTTCACCCAAAGGCTTTGGCAAGCCCGTGGGTGGGTTAGAGACTCCAGCATGAAATGCCGCCCTCTCAGTAGGTGTTTGAGCTATAAATGGTGACGTGGGGCATTGCAGCACTCTGCTGGACAAGCAAGTTAACTGCTATGGGGTTTTAAATTAATGTTTGATTCCTGTACATTTTACTGTAGCATAGTGGCTAGCCCCACAAAGGGCAGGCTAGTCTGTGCATTCACAGCCTGACTCATTTTAATAGGTAGGTAGAAAGCTTTCAATGGTTTTTGGGTTTTATTTTTATTTTTTCTTTCTCTCTCCATCCTCCCATCTTTGCTGGATGCTAGTAGTTTCATTACCAACGTGCGACATCTCGCAGAAAATAATCAGGGGTCCAGCAGGGCTGGGTAAAGCCGACAGTCAGCCTGGACAGTGTGGAGTGTTTGCAGCCCCACAGGCACACATCAGCTCTGCAGAAACCCGTCCCTCCGCGCTCCCCGCCCCCAGCTGCAGCCCCAAACTTTCAGTTGCGGAATGAAATTCAAGGCACCCGTGGACACACATGTGTAACACACGGAAGAAAGCATAGTGCTGTTCATATGTGAAAAGGTGCAGAAGGGAAAAGGAAAACGTTTTATTTGCTATTTATTAGAGGGAAGGAAGACTGGAAGCTTCGTTAAAGAGAAGGACAGCGTTTTTGTTAGGTTTCCCAGGGAAGTTACGGAAACAATCTCAATGTCCGTTTGCTGTGTTTAGCAGTAGGGGTTTGTGTGACGATTCAGGATCTCTGAGCTGGAAGTCAGCTGCAGAGCAAAGCACATGCAGGAGCCGAAGTGACACTGGAGTCTGAGCAGCCCCAAAGAATACAAAAAGGGAAGACGGAGGAGACACGATACCCCTCCGGGGGTATGAGCAGCTCCCCCACGATCTCCACCTTAGCAGCATCACTGTTCTTTGTTGCATTTCGAAGCTGTATTTCCTTTAAAAAAGTCCAAAAAGTGAAATTCCCACTCAGTGGTAATACAAACCAAACCCCTCTGTACTTCCCTCCAGCCCTCCCGGTTTGTGTATCGAGCTGTGCACCCAGGCAGCTGCGACATTCCAGTGTTTGAACCTTCAGTCACTGACTCTTGCACCCTAGACGAGCTAACCAGGTTCACCATCTCACTCCCGGCAGTGCCAGGGTCCCAGCTGCACGTTCCACTTGTGCATGAGCATCTGGCCTCGGGAATGCATCCGACTTGGCTGGGATTCCCGTCCTGCCCTCCGGTGCCTGGGGGAGCAAGGGAAGGGGCCCCCAACAGAAACTGGTTTGTGTCGTAGGCTTTTTTTGTGTTTTTTGTCTGTCTGTGCAAGAACTGCAGCTGCTGAAATCAGCTTTGCCTTTAATTAAACCATGTTCTCTCCATCCAGGTCTGTGTGTAGTGTTTATTTCCCGTGTAACTTGGCTACAGGCTTTTAAAAATGCGTGATTTTTCTGGAGAAGTTAGAAGGTTTGAAGTTGAATTTTTATTTTTTTTATTATTATTATTATTTGGGTCTGTCTAAAAGAGAACTAAATAAATCGCAGAGATTCTGTCATGGGCTCAGTGCAGATAATTGGATCGTGATTTTGTGCTGTCTGTGTGCAGTGTGTTTTACATGCCAAACCAAAAATCTGGGGCGGGAGTAGCTTGCAAAGCTGCTCTTCAGTTGCAGACTGAACCCAGTAGAGCACACGTGGTGGGAGCTGGATGACACAGATCCTTCTGCTGTTTGACCCGCCTGCAAATTGGAGTGTTGCTCGTTTGCAGCCAGGTTTTAAACAGCATATTTTCAAATGTGTCAAAGAAGACCACGGAGATGCTCCGGTTTTGGAATGACAGGCGTTCATTGTATCCAGGCTAGTTTTCAGAATAAGTTCCTTTTAAAAAATAAAAACGGTATTTAGGTTATTGGGACAGTGGGGTTGTGCAGAACTCGCGTGATGGGATCCGAAGTGGGGAAACTGCTGCTCTTGGCACCTTGGAAGCAAAACGCTCCCAGTGCTGTAGGTGGCTGGCTGTGGCTACAGGTTGCGTGGCGTGAGGATGCAGCAGGGCAGGTAATTGTAAAATGCCAGAAGGACCAGCTGTCAGTGGCCAGGGGTACGGTGAAAGCAGTGCCAAGGGCGGAGAGGGGCAAACCTGTTGGGTAAGGAAGAGGGCAGCAAAGTTGTGTGGGCTTTTATAAAGGGGACAACTTCGCTGCTGCGTGACCTGCTGAGATTCCAGGCAGTGCCTTTCTGAGTTGCTGTTCTGGCTGCTGAGAAAAAGCTTTGAGATCCAGCTCCCAATGGGGCAAAGAATGTATATATTTGTATTGCCGAGGGGTTTAAAAGTCACCGGGATTTTGAAGTGAATTATTAACTGGAGCAGGGTGAGGCTGCATGGTATCTCTTAAGCTCTTGGGGTTGGCAGTAGTGTTTTAAGGAAGCAAATGCTGTTCAGCCTTTCCTGTTCTATAGCTTCTGGGCAGGGCTGTGAATTCAAGTGGCGCTGCCACCCCATGGGTTTTCCCAGCTGCTGGCAGGTGTGTTTAAAAGCTTTGTCAAGGGTAGGGCAGGTGGGACGAAGCAAGTCTCTAGACAAACATGGGTTTTATGGGTTTTAGGATTGAATATTCCAAACAGGAAGACAGTTAGCAAGTTCTTAATAAGTACATGTTTTAGAGAACAATGCAAAAGGTAAAAAAACCCTGAACACTGAAGCTTTTAATACAAGTAGCAATAATATTTAAAGTTCATTTTCAGATGCGGTGATGAATATGGAAATTTCTTAATCGTAGCAGTTGAATTCTTAATTTCTTTCCACATCCACAACTTTAAGCGGCACTGAAATCACATCTCCAGGTCTTTAGCGTTAGACTTTTGAACGAAGGCGGATGGGAAGATGCCTATTTTCCCATTGCACTGGCCTTCTAACCAGTCTTCGTTCACTGGAAGATAGAATAGACACAATTTTTGTCACCCTAGGGATACACAGGAGCATAATAACAGTCATGTGCTGCAGACAGAAGATCACCGTTCTAAGGTTTTCTGCTGATGAAGCTTTTAGCCCAGTGGAGAGAGGAACGTGGAAGAAAGGGGCTGAGGAGGAACGAGGTAGAGATCAAAGTTGTAAGGTAAGAAAGAATGCACTGCCAAATGAGGGTGGGAAAAGTAGATCAAACTAGAGACTGAGGGGCATAGAAACTGCCTTGAATAGAAGACAAATGGAAACAAAGTGAGTGTGAAGAGCAAGGAAATGATCTGAGACCTTGGGTGTCCTCTTCAAGATGCCAACTAAAATGTATTTTCATCTGCTATTCCATGTTCCTATCAAGAAAAAAAAAAAAAACAACCAACCAAAAGTCTCTGCTACCCTGGATTGAGTAAAGCTTAGAAGCTCTGAAAACTTGCTGTGGGGGAACTAAATGAGGTGAGAAACAACTTTTTAATGGTAATTACTTAGCTGAGCTGTGAAGTGGAGAGTAGGATTTGGGGGTCGGGGGTCGGGGGGTGTCATCCATGTTGTGTGGAGCAAAACTTCCCCGCACAGCGGTGGAGAGGGGACTGCGATGGCTGTTGTACTGCTGCTGCAGTGTGCGAGCCAGCACAAATTAGTGATAGAGCTTCATACAGCCAGGTATTGTAGGTTTTTTGCCTTTAAAACTGTTCCTTGATGCCTTGATTTCACTCAGAGGCTCAGCTGAGGAGGGAAGCGGATGCCCCGTTGCAAGGTCTGTGTGCAGCTCTTCGCCTGATGCGGGCTCACCGGCAGCTTCTGCTGAAGCACAGTAACTTTGTCCTCCCCTCCTGCGCAGGCTTGAAAGGATCCAGCTCTAAACCATGTACTGGATCTTGCTGACATTTAGTCTGTTTTCAAGCCTCCGATCTCATAGAAGCACTTACAACTTAATATTGAAGAGGACTGAGCTGATGGAAGGTGGTACCCTTCCCTTAAAGAGAAAACCAGCCGGGTAAAGGTGCCAGGTGAGAGCAGTAATAGTCTCCAACAAACTGATCAGTAAGCTTAAACACAGCTCGAGTGAAACTCTCCCGTCTTGAAAGCGTTTGGGGAAGGGGATGGCAGAAACAGGGGCGTGATGAAAATACGTTGGAAGAAGCGTGTGTGCCGCTGCCACTGGGGTGGGAGGCGGGCGGCAGAGCCGGAGGAGCTGTGCTGCTGCAGCACGAGGCAGTTGCTGTGGAGGGAGGCCCTTGAAGCAATCCTGCAGGCTGGGGGTCCCGCGGGGCTCGCGGCTCCACAGAACGGGCTGCTGAGCCGAAAAGCCTGTCCTTCCTCAGGAGCACGCAGAGCAGAGGCTTGGGTGGCAAACTGCGGCTTGCAGGAGAGGCTTGGTGTCGGTGAAGGCTGCCTGAGCCAGGCTGTTGCTCTGCAGGTCCCCAGCATGAAAGGGTCTGCTTCAGGGGACGGGAGGGGGCAGGGGAAGGGCTCGAAGTCCCTAGTGAAGCCTGTGGGCTCCACTGAAGGAAGCGCCTCCAGCATCTGACCAAATCCCTGAGAGTTTTTGGCCTCACCAGCAGAGCTCAGAGGGCTGGAGCCCCTCTCCTATGGGGACAGGCTGGAAGAGTTGGGGCTGCTCAGCCTGGAGAACAGAAGGCTCCGAGGAGACCTTTTAGCAGCCTGCCGGTGCCCGAAGGGGCCAACAGGAAATCTGGAGAGGGTGGTAGGACGAGGGCAATGGTTTTAAACAGAGTAGATTTAGATGAGCTATTAGGAAGAAATTCTTTACTGTGAAGGTGGTGAGACAGTGGAGCAGGTTGCCCAGAGAAGCCACGGATGCCCCACATGGGTTGGACGGGGCTTGGAGCAACCTGGTCTAGTGACAGATGTCCCTGCCCACAGCAGGGAGGTTGGAACTAGATGATCCTTGAGGTCCCTCCCAACCCAAACTGTTCTTTGATGATACTGTGATGGGAACCCTGAGCTCCCCCTGACCTGAGCAGCAGCTGCTGCAGGCACTTGGCATCTCAGGGTCAGACCCCCACTCTCCCCAGAGCTGGGAGGTCCCTCCCCTGCTGCAGAAGCAGCACCATTACCTTTGGATAAAACAAGTATCACGTCTCCTGCCTGGAACTCCAGGTCTTCAGGTTGGGTGGCTTCGTAATTGTACTGCGCTACCACTTGGGTTGGTCCAGTCTCCTCCGGCGTTGCCTCCTGCGGCGACTCCTCTGGTTTGCTGTCTGGTATGAACCCCTCTCCCTAGGGCAGGAGATCCGTTGGTAAGGACACCTTTCGGCTGCTTTTTCTTTGTATCAGGGTAAGGGGGACAAGCTAGCTGTCACCGACCTCCGTGATATCGCACCAGACTGTCAGACAGTTGTCCTTGCTCTGGCTCCAAGCTGCTTCCAGGTTCTCCGCGCTCAGAATCACGAGTGCCTGGCTCTCCGCAGGCCTGTACCTGGGGGTGTGGGGTGAGGGGGGAGCCCCAAGAACGTGCTCTGGCTCCCTGCGGTGAGCACTGCCTCACCTCAGCTGGGTGTGCTCAGGCTGGAGCTCCAGTTTCTCACAAACCATGGCCAGGAGCTCTGTGTAGGAAGCACCTGGCTTGACCTGCAGGGCAACCGTGTATTTATAATGCACCTTGAGGACATGGGGGCTGGAGATGGCCGCTTCGGCCTCCTGCGGACGATAAAAGTGGATGTCAGAGCTGACGTGGCTTGGTGAGGGCAGGGAGAGGGACTGGGATGTGGAAACTGCAGTTGTCTGAGCCAGATCTGAGCTTCAGGGCATCAGCTGGCTGCTGGCCAGGGAGGTATCTCTGCTAGCCCATGCTGCCCTTGGGGCAGGCCGGCAGTTGTGCCACCCCAGCTATGGTCGGGTGTGCGGCTCCTTGGCTTTTTAGGGAGCGCAGTAACAGATTAGGCACGTGGCAACCAAACTGTGGCTTTTGGGTGACCAAATTTGAGGTCTGTCCACCCTCCAACCTCCTTTTTGGGAGGAGAACTCCCAAAAAGCAGCCCTGGCCACCTGGTTGGGTCCTGATGACCTGCTGGCCCCTAACCCTGTTGTTATGTTTTGGGGAAGCTCCTGACTGATGAAATCCTGAACCATTTCCAGGGCTGCAGCGCCTGCCAGGCATGCCACAGACCTTTCAGCGTGCAATAAATGCAACTTGGTGACGCCAACGGGACCTCTGGGCCTGCGTTTGTAAGATGTTACCTTTGCTGCATCTCTTGGCTGTGTGGCAGTAGCAGGAGCAGAGTCTGTGGGAGGAAGAAAGAGGTGGCTCAGCAAGTGGGACAGGGTAAACATTGCTGCTAAAGACGCGTTCGGATCTCCTGCAGCCTCTCTCCCATCATTATCTGTGGACACCAGCCAACCCTGGAGCCAGCAGTGGTCCCTCGAATTGATGCAGTATCAGCTGTGGTGCAGCTTATCTGTAAGATTTAGATACAACCACCGAGCAGAGGTCTGGGCTCTGCACCTTCCCTCTTAAGAGGGATGGGAGCTTTAGGGGTGGGGTGTCTTTCCTGGGTGGATTTAATATAGAAATAAATGTCAGCTGCTGGTTTTAGTGTCTTTGCTCTTCTGATCTCCCTAGGTCCACACCAAAAGCCGGAGGCAATCCCTGTCCTTCACCGGGGTCATAAAGCCAAATTCAGACCTCCAGGTAGGGTGGTTCACGCAGGTGTGTTGAAGTCCCCTCACAAGGGTCTGCCCTGCGTTTGGTCAGTACTTTGACACGACTGTGCTCGTTGTGGGTTGAATGTGGTCCCACTGCTCTATCTGTGATGGCTTTTGATGCCATGAAGATGCTCTTTGAGGTTGTTGGGTCCCTGAGCTCTTTGCCCTGCACTGCTGTGAGCCACAGCCATCTTCTGTATCACCTTGACCACTGGACAGCCTATAAGGCTACTCCGCTTGGGACGCGAGCCCTGCCCCATGGTTAGCAGTCTTTTGGGCCACCTTTCCCCACCACCAACTGGCTCAGGCCCACCTCAGACCAAGGGCCTTGGCAGTTGGTTGGCTCCTGTTCCTATTTTTCTTGGCTGGTTGACCATCGATAGCCAGAATGAACGGCAGCAGGTGAACCTCTGTGTGGCACGCTCTGCGCAGTGGGGTTTTCTACCCCAAATGGGGTTCTCCTACAGCAACGTGGAGCTCACGTCTCAGCTGCAGGCTCCTACCTCTGAGCGCCATGGGATGTTTTCTAGAGAGGTCAACTGACGGTGCTTTCTCCCAGCTCTTCAGCTCAGCTCGCGTTCCTGTGACCCGCGTGCCCCTCAGCTTTAAACAGCAATTTTGGACCGCGCATCTGAGCACTTGTGTGGCAGCGTGGATGCAGGTGGCAGAGCCTTGTTTCAGCTTTCCAGTATCCTGAACCAGCTGTGCTGGGAGCAAGGTGGTGGCCCTGGTGCTCGCATCCCTGCCCCAGGCCTGCGATGTGGGGCGCCGGGTAGCACCGGCCAGGAATCCCCTTCCCAGGGCAACCACAGCCCCTTCAAACCCAGCCCAGCTCGCAGCAGCACCCGAGCCATGGCAGTACCCTGCTCTCGGGGAAGCCTGTAAGGAGCCTTCTACTCCAGGGCTTGGACAAGCTGGGTCACTTGCCTTGATCCTGTCCCCGGGGCCTTTTTGCCATTAGTCTCTGTGCTAATTGAGAGCACGGCGCGACTTGCTTTCCTCAGGGACCTACGTGCTCTATTTCACTCCGTCCTCAGCACTGCACCTGCCATCTCCGCCTCCTGCTTTAATGGCTCCCCGTCCTTGACCGCAGATAGGTCCGAGAATGAGATGGAGACGAGCTGTAGGCCTGGTCTCAAAGCGCGAGGACGCAGTGCCGAGGAAGCCATCCCAAACCTGCTGCCAGGGGGGTCACCCCTAAGCCCCCCCCGGTCCCTTCAGCGCCCTGCCACTGACCTGGTGCTGGCCGCCGCGGCTTCTCTGGAGCGGTGGAGCTGGGTGACTCTGGGACCTCGGCTTCCAGAGGGATTTCCTCCTGTGCCAGATGGGAAGAAGGTAGTGCTGCCAATCCCACCCTTCCTCAGGGAGCTGGGGTGCTGCTGCCTTGGGGTGCTCCCCACCCCCCCGCTATTTTCCCAAGGTTTGTTTTGCTACCCCTTACCTCCCCAGCATTGCCAGCCACCACCCTGGCGGCCATCAACACACCAGGTTTTGCAGTTCTCTGAGCTCACGTTAAGGTGACCATGAGCCAGAAGAACCATCCCCAGCATTACGAGGGGGAGGGAGTTGCAAGTATGGGTCCTGCTGGAAGGTCCAGAATAGGTGGTGGGTGAAGGTGTGGGGTTCTGCCCTCCCTGGGACCAGCGTCTCCTCCTGGGCGGCCTCACCTGGATATGCAGCTTGTTCTGGAGCTCCACTGGCTCGAGGTAGTTGCAGGGAACGATCCCTTTCTGTGGGGGAATTAAAGCCCGGTGGTGACTGCTTGGCGAGGAGGCAGCGCGCTGCTGGGCTTGTCCTTGCCCTGCACCTGGGGGAGCCCGAGGCCCCAAGGTGGGGTGCTGCAGGTTGGGTGGCTTTCACTGAACCCTGTGGCCTAAGCCAGGGCGGGCTTATAATCAGAATAATCAGAAACTCATTTAGCTGTCAGCACGACCTTGCCATGCAAGTCCTCTGCAGAGCCTCACGGTGTCTGCCCCATCGTTCGCCCCCTCCTGCCACGCGCACCCCAGTACCTTTCCGTTGAACATCACCGTAGCCCAGTTGTCCTTCTCTTTCTTCAGGACAAAGACGATGTTTCCCGGCAGGACCTGCAGCTCCTCGGTGGTCTCGGGGATGAACTCGTACAGGACACGGTGGGGCTGCCCTTTGAGGGCCCTGGGTGCGGGAGCAGGCGGCTCAGGAAGGCGGGCGATGTTGGCTTACTTTGTAGGGGGAGCCCAGAGCTCTGCCTCCTTGTTGCTGTGATCCATTCCCTGTCCCCCCTGAGTCTCGGGTGCCGGCTGGATGCTCAGCTGCGGTGGTGCAGGAGGGGGCTGCACCTGGCTGCCTGGCTTAGCAGCACCATCCATACTTCATCCAACTTACCTGAGGATTTCGGGGGTCTTGGGTCTGGGTGGAGGACCAGAGGCCTGCCAGCAAGAAGACAAAAAGAAAACTGTTGTTAATCTGGAGGGGTTTGGTTGCTTTGCAGAAGTGTCCTGCAGCTTCTACCACACCTGCCGTCATGCCTGCACGGTTCCTCCCTCCCCGTGCTGGTGTCAGGCTGGGTGATTTGAACCTAAGGGGGGGTCTTGCTGCTTTGCAGCTGGCTGCGGCAGGTTTTCAGCTCTGCCACCCTGCCCCATAAAGGAGCTGTCTCTAGAGCTGCGGGGAATGTCACTGGCTCTGCTCCTTTCAAGGAGCAGTTCCCAAATTCTTCCACCTGCAGTTGGTTTTCAGACGCACAATCCTGTTTTGGCTCGTGGCTTCGGTTTCAGCTCACAGAGGGCTGACATCAGGGATCAGAGATCAGCTGGGTGCAGCTAAGTTGTCCTTCCCCGTACCTTTCCATTACCGTGCTTGTCAAATCCCCTGCTACCGTCTTAGTGCTTTACAGTCTCTCTTGCCTAAGTAATTTAAGGTCTCTGGAGGCTTTTATCAACGCTCCGAAGAAGCTGCTTGAAACAGGCCTGACTCCTGTGGCGAGGTGTCAGCGCTTGGCTGCATCGAGAAGAGCGTATTTTATCTGGTGTAACGGTGCTGTAGGCTGCAGTGGCTGTGCTGCACCTCATCCTCTCAAAAAGCCCCTATAAAAACTCCCAGGCAGCGTTAGAGATGGGAAGGTGCTGCCGCATCATCAGGAAAATGGCACGGGAAATGCAAAGGGCTTTGGGAGCTGGGGGGGTGATGAAGAGTGAAAGCAGAACTGCTCGTTTCTCCACTCAAGCTTGGAGAGATGAACCCTCGAGAATGTGACAGAGGCTGTGAGACAGCTCCCTGCCACCAGTCACCCGCAGCCCTTGCGGGGGTGGGGGATGTGCCATCAGGCCACCGCTTCCCTTCTGGGGGAACCCGCGTGACCTCAGCCACAGATGTAGCTGGGTTTGGGCTGCGCTTTCTGATGACAGAGCGAGCAGCTGAGATGTGGGGGCAGCATCTGCCGCCTCCCCACGGCAGTAGCAGAAAGCTCACGGTGGTGATGCTGCTGTTCGGTACCCACTGTAGGCCAGAGCCCTGGGCAAGCTGCGGGATGGTACCCATCCCCACATCCTCCTGAGCTGTCACCAAGGATGCTGCTCACTGGTGGTGCCTTACCTGTGGTTGGAGTGGAGCAAATCCTGAAAAATTGTCCTTGTCCACCACAGAGGCTACCACCTAGAGCCAAAGACAGACAGGTAGTGACAGGTGACTAGTAGATCCTTCTTAGGCCTCTGATGTCCCTTCTCCTCCTTTGCTGTTTGCCAAGCCAAGTTCCTCAGAAGGCTTCAGGTCCAAGAAGGGCTGTGGTGTCAGGCTAAGCATCTTTGACTGCAGGCTGAGTGCCGCTGGCACCAAAACTCCCCTCTCAGCTGTGGTAAGTTCTCAGCTCTTGGCCTCGCTGTTACCGTGGTTAGAGGCGTTATAACCCAGGTTCCCCTTTATGTTTTAATCACCCATGTTGAAGGGAGCCAAGGCGCCCAGCTCAAGCCCTTACCTCCTATAGGTGACTTTAGACATAATTTAGCCATTTCATAAACGTTTGTGTGCATGTTTCTGGGGTGCCCCTGGCACCCAAGGAGCTGGTTGGCTCTCAGTTGTCCAGTTCCCCAGTGCCTGCACAGCCAGTGGTCCCTTTTCCAGGGGGCACTGCATCCCGGGACCTGAGCCCAAGGGCGGTATCCCAGTGCCTGGATGTTGCACCCTCATGGGAAAAAAAACCTTTCTCACTTATCTGAGCTAAAAAGCTTCTTTCAAATGGAGCAGGGAAAGAACTGGAGGTTGGTTGTGGGTGATAGATGTTAAATAGCTTCTTTTGTGCCCCCTGCCCCCCCCCACCCCCCACCCCAAAAAAAAATATCTTGGCTCAAGTTGAAGCTCCAGTGGGACCTTATGGGACCTTAGTACCTTGCTGACTGACTGTCCCTCAGGTCTTGCTAAGGAGAGAAGCTGAAAATAGGCCGTGCTCTGCAGAAACGTGCTTTTAGGTCCTCTCTCCTTGCAGAGTCCCTGTTCCCCACCAGATCCCTCTGTGCCATCTCTCCCTCCATGCCCTGAGGCATGGACCAGCTCCTTATATCTCTGGATAGATGTCTCTCCCACTGGGCAGCAGGTAACAGCTCAGAGGGGTGGTGAGAAGGATTGTCAGCAGCAGTCCTCAGCCCGCAGGCTTGGCCCAAATAAATAAGATATTTCTTTTTTACCATAGCCTTTCCCAGGTAGTCCTTCTTCTCCAGCTGAGCCACTTGCTTTTCGTTTGGTCTAAACAGCTTCCCCACGGGAATGGCCACCAGCCCACAGAGCTTCTGCTTCTGTAGCACAGAGAGGTCATAGCTCTTCAGAGGTGAGAGCAGGGGCTGCTTCATGTCCCCTTCCTTCTCCCTCTGGGGTTAAGGTCTTGCTCCACGAAGTCCACCAGCACCACAACAGCCCAACCCCAGCCCTGGCACGGTCCTTTTAACCTGGTCTTCCCATCCCTGTCTCCCCAGTGACCCAGAGCTCATCTTACCAACTCGTGTCTCACCACAACATCCACGCCTGCTGCGTCTCTCTCCTGCTCTGCTAAAGCCATAGGTAAAAGGTGGGGGTTCCATCCCTGGGATTTTTCTCCCTCCTCCCTGTGGGGCTGCTGCAAGCGAGCACAGTGGCTGTGAGACCCGCTCCCCCCTTACCAGGATGGCTTCCATTGCCCTGTCGATCTTGTTGTGCTGGGGCTCGCTCTTCATGCTCATGGCCAGTGTCAGGTGCTCCTCAGCTTTCTTCCAGTCCTCCATCGTGGCGTACACCAGCGTGATGTTGTAGAGTATCTGCCAGAGGGATGAGAGCAAGGGACCGAGCTCTCGGAGCAGCCGGACCATTGCCAAGAGGGTAGTGGCGCTGCGCCAGCTTGCTTGCTTTTTTGTAAGGCGCAAGGAGAGGTTGGCTGTCTTCTCCTTAGCTGTCCTGAGCTGGTGAACAGACCGTTGGGATCAAAACTGCCAGTCTTTCTCACCTCACAGGCAAAGAGCCTGTACCGCAGCCCCAGGATCTTGTAGTCGATGAGCTGGTTGCCTCGCAGCTGGGCCAGCGCCTCTTTGAAATCCTCAATGGCCTTTTCATGGCTGGGGAGCAGAGGACAAGGGCGTCACCACCTCGTGGTGGCAATCTGCCTGCTTCTATGTCCTTACTTGGGTGAGTTTAGTTGTGTCTCTCATATCTCTTGCAGTGTTTTTAGACACCCCAGGGGGAGGAGAGATGCTCCAAGGCTGGTGTCAATCCCAAGACCGCTCTGCTGATGCACAGGAGCCTGTTCTGCCTTGAGAGGTGGTGGTTTGGCCCCTGGGGTACCAGCCTGCCTGGGGCCATCCTCAGCTGGAGGCTGGCAGCTCCACAAGCAGCCAAAATGAAACTTTAAACCCTTCCACTCACTTCTGCCTCCGGTAAAACACGGTCCCCCGCTGGAAATAAGCCACTGCCAGGTGCTTGTCGCAGCTGATGCTCTGGGTGAATGCCTGCACAGAGGTAGGAGTGGGGGAAAAAGGGGATAAAAAACTTTAAAAAACCTGAGGACATAGAGCAATTCTACCTGTTCTGCTTTAGCCAAGTGGCCTAAGCTGGGCTCTGTGGGCCGCGTTTCCTTGCAGTGCTGGGATCTGGGTGGTGCAACCTGTACCAGGCTCCTAATTTTTTTGAGCTGGAACCATCTGCCACTGCTCGCTTGGCAGCTTAGTGCCTCTGTGGTCGCCTCTCCGGGAGAGGGAGGGCGAGCAGCAAGCT
This sequence comes from Falco cherrug, assembly GCF_023634085.1. NCBI lineage: Eukaryota > Metazoa > Chordata > Aves > Falconiformes > Falconidae > Falco > Falco cherrug. Next base: position 4,869,131 of record NC_073708.1, on the reverse strand, counting down.
GTGCGCCTCTGCTGCTGCTTCACCTCTGCTTCACGGGGGAAACGGGTTCAGCAGGACCAGCCCGGGGGCGATACGCTTCATCCCAGCTTTAAAAGGCCCTGAGTCCTTCCCTCAGATCATGGCCCTTAATTCCTCCCTTCCCCGTGGCGTCCATCGGGCTGGCAGGTCCGTGAGCAAACTCGCCGGTGCCTGCGAGCGGTAGTAGCGACCGTAAGGGCTGTACCTTACCTCCTCCGCCTCGACCAGCTTCCCCAGGACAAGGTGGATGCAGCCGATGTTAAAGCAGATTTTGGCAGGGGGGTTCTGGACGGCCATGAAGGCATCCAGGGCCGCCTGCCAGTCCTTGCCATCCGCCGCGCACACCCCTTCTTGCCACAGCTGGATCGTCTTCACCAGGGACATGGTGCGGCGGGAGTGGGACGGGGGGTTCCCGGCCTCGTCGTGGGTGTTGCCCCTCTCCTCGTCCTTCCTTGTGGTGCTGCTCAGCTTCTCGGTAGCTCCCTTCTGCTCGTACTTCTGCCTTCGCTGCTGCTCGTGTCGCAAACGGGGCAGGAAGTGTCCTCACGCCACGGGATGGGGAAGTGGCCAGGGGCCACCTCTGCCGCCACGGAGCGTCTGCTGCGCTGCCACAGGTCGCATGCAGCCACTACTCACCCCTTCGGGTTTTGCCTCTTTGGGTTTTTCAAGAAAAGCCGAGGATTTCGTCGGCTGGGGGGTTGGCCAGGTCACGCTGAGGCTTGCAAAGCCACAGGGGGAGCGGTGCTGCTGAGCCCCCCGTGCCCTCCCAGCGCGCTCCTTGGTGGAGGTCACTGCTGAATGGTTTCTGCAGGCACCTCCTGCCCGCCCAAGCAGGAGGGCAAAGCGCAGCCCAAGGCCCAGCCTGGGGGACCTTTTGGTCCTGCCCACCTCCCAGTGAGGAGCTCTGGTGCTGGGGGTGCGCGGAGATGCCCGAGTTTGGGGCTCTTGGGGGCAGCGGCCGTGCCGCGCTGAGCCCCCGGTGGTGGTAACTCACTCGGTCCAATGTCTTCTGGCCAGCGACCGCAGGGCTCCGACCTGCCGACTCAGAAGGTCTGGAGCTGGGTGCTCCACGCATGGTTTCCAAGTAGTTTTGGAAGTACTTTGCCTCTGTCGCACCTACCAGCGATGCGATGTGTATTTTGGGAGAGCTAAAAAGAGCAAGACTTTGCCCTCGTGTGTTTGCTGGCACTTCCCCAGCAAATTGCATAATGTGAGGAGCCTGGAGGAGGCTTTTGTTCATCTGACTCCTGCTCAGAAAGAAGCCCGAGGTGCTGAGCAGCAAGGACTTGGGTTCTAAGCAAAAGTAGGACCCAGCACATCCCTGAACCTGGGGCTTGCTTTGGTTCCCCAGGTGTAAGCGTGCCCTCAGCATCCCTCTGCGCCCTGCTGGCTCCCGTGGGCTTCCGATGGGAAGGGGGGGGGAGGCGCTTCGACCTCCAGAAAAGCAGAGGGAAATGCAACCAGCTGAAGTGATGCTAAAGGAGGGGGCTGAGGATAACAACGTGGTGAGTGTGCAAACACCCCTCTGAGATGCCTTTTCTCGTTCCTGTGAGGAGCGGGAGGCCCCATCTAGCAGGGAATGCCTTATTGTAGGGATGATTTTCTGCTCGTTTCATTGTCTGAATTGTTGCACTGCTGGGTCAGGTTTATCCCAAAATCGGGACAAGGGGAGCAGGAGGAGGATGCGAGATCACCCCTGTGACAAGTTTTTCTTTTTCTTGCGTTGCACGGCAAGGTGGGATGTGAAAGGTGCGAGCACAGCAGATGTTCACAGCAGCTATCCTCCTCCTCCGTTACTCTTTAACGTAACCTTCAAGCAACCTCAAAGCCACAATAGACTCACGCCTTCTAGTTAGAGGGAGCCTCTTGTTCCCCGTTCTCATGCTGAGCTGATTTAGCAGGCAAGCTTGTTTTTTCTACGATAACGTACAAGAGGAAGTGATGGTGATGCCTCCCGTGGGAGATTCTTGGAATCTGGCACAAAGGCAGGTTACCGAGAGATGGGTGAGAATTACACAGAGGTGCCCGGAGCCCAGCTGGGGTCTGCAGTCAGGCTTGAGTCTGTGTAGCTAGAGCATGTGCAAGTTTATCATCATTTCTGGAGAGGAAACCCCCACAAAAAGACTGATCCGGGCACTAGGAAACATTACAAATGAGGGAAGACCAAGGGGGCTGACCTTGTTTGGGAGGAGATCTGTAACGCGGGAGGAGCGGAGGAGGCTGAGCATGTCCAGCGCCTTCCCTGGAAGCAGCTCCGAGCTCTCTCTGCACAGGACCCGAGGGGGTTTGGCTCATTGCAGTGGCGGGGAGCGAGGCAGGGGCCCACGGGAGCTCTTTGGCCAAGCGGTGGATGACCGGGAGCTGGGGGGGGGGGGGGGGGCTGTGCTCGGGGCAGCGGGAGCCCAGCAGTTTCTCTCGGCTGTTACAAAAGCAGTATGTGACTGATACGGTGCCATTGCCACATGCTCCGGCCGGAGCTGAAGGCAGCGGTGGGAGGTTTGCAAACGAGCTCAGAAGTGCTGAGCCTTCCTGGCAGAGCTCTGCAGGTGCTGTCGTGTGTCCCCCCCCCCGAGCAGGTCTGATCGCCATGTGGGGTGTTTTCCATTGAAGGCTTCCTTCTCACAATAGGAAGGGAAATGTGTTTTGCAAAATTGAATCATTTAGGGATTTTTCTTCCTTGCCCACCTTTCTGTGTTTTTTTTTTTTCTTAGAAACCTGTTATGCCATATTGCTCAAAGGATTCAAACGCTCCCCCTGCCTGGGTGGGTGCAAACGGCTGCTCTGCCAGGATGAGCGGGGACAAGAGGGATTTGAGGCCAGGAGCTGAGGACGGCCGCCACCAGCCCCAAGTGCTGCTAGCTGGAGGTGGCGGCTGCGGTGAGCTCCTCGCCGTGGCACAGGCCAGTCCCATCCCTGCGCTTCACTGCTGGTGGTCCTGTTAGTGCTATGCCGGGATTGTGGCTGTGCTGGGAGCACTGGGTGCCCCCCGCTGCGTGCCTGCCGGGATAAGCTCAGGCTCTGCGTCACCATCGGGGTGGCGGAGTTGGTGCCTGAGGATTTAATGCTGCTCTGGGCTCGCTTAGCTGGTGACAGCCCCCAGACAGAGCGCTGGGGGCTCGCTCCCCGTTGTGTTTGTGTGGTCCACCACTACGAGCAAGGTGGGATTTGAATAAGTCCATTATTATTTTTTTAAAAAACTAGATTTTACTTTTTACCTCCCCGTCAGTTACCAGAAGAGATGCCTTCCTGCAAACCTCACGCTGCTGCCCTCACATCGGTGCGTGTCCTTTAGCACGTCCCCGGACACCGATGCAGAAGGTGTATACATTTTGTAAATGTTTCTGAACACACCCCAGCCCAGCCCGAGGGGGCTCTGGAGAACAGGGAGACCCCTCCTCGGGTCGCCTCCGTTTATCTAATGCCACCTAGAGGTAGCTGACCTGCTTTGATACCGTTTTGGAAAGTATTTTTTACTTATCTGGGATTACAGCTTTTTATTTTTTTTTTTTTAAATGAGGATTGATTGGTGTCTTCATCAAATCTGGACGATTGGAAGGAAACAGAGAGGCCAAACCCAGCCCCCGGGAGCCCGGTGAGGACGTGCCCAGGCGCGAGGCTGCTGCATGTAGGTATGGTTGGAACCTGGGTCGTTTCTGGGTTGTCCCAGCAAGGCTCGGTCCTCCGTGCACCCGCTGCCTCCCGTTGTGCCTGTGCTCTCTTGAAGCACTTAAACAAGAAAAAGCATCCTAGGAAGGCAGGGAAGGAGGGCACCAAAGGGCTGTGGGTAACCACGCCAGCTTCTGTCTGCACCAAGGCCCCGAGGACACGGGGGCTGCGCAGCGTGGCACCCCACGGGCACCCCGGGGGAGCGGGCAGCAAGGCGAGGCAAGTGGGGTGGCAGAGCTCAGCTGCTCCAGCTACGACGCAGGGATGGCAGCGTGTGGCAGCTGTGGTCGTGCGGGTCTCTTGACTGTCCCGGGGAAAATGAGGGAGGAGGAGGTGGCACAGAAGGGGAAAGAGACTTGTACGGAAGCTGCCTTACCGATTCCCGAGTTGAACGTGGTGCCATCAGGAACACTCTGAGCTGGCTGAAGGCATTAGCTCCCTTTCTGCAAAGCAGTGACTGGGGTAACGAATGTGCAAAGCCCTTCGGATGTTGGTGCCCAGCACCGTTTCCGTATGCTTGGGCTTTTAAGGAGTTCAAGCCGAGTGCGTATGCCATCGGCTCCCACCCACAGGACAAGCCCAGGACTGTATCTGTGCTTAAATTATTATTAAAACCAACAATTAAATGTTCGGTCTCTTGGAGGTGAGGCCAGCAGAGAGAAAAACAAAAGCCCAACTGTGGAGTCAGGAGTTTTGCTCCACACAACCACCTTGCTGGGCCATTACCCTTTTCCTTCTTTTGTTCTGGAGGAAGCCTCGAACATTAACAGTTGTGAGGAACTTGCTCTGCGGCTGCCACTTTTGCACAGGCAGAGACATCTCTAGTAGTCCTGGTTTGGAACATTTTTGTTATTTAATTATCTCACTAAAATCATCTCAGATTTTTTTTAGCTGGATGAAGCTGTGCACGTGTCACCATTACATACAGGTACAAATAACCACCGGAAAGGAAGCCTATCAAGAAAAATAACGGAGGGCTGAAGTTTTAGGGCTTGCTGTCTTACTGTTGTCCGTCCTGGAAAAGCAGCCTGCTGAAACTCCAAGGCATTTCAGACACAGAGTAAATGTTCAGTGACTGTTTATTGTCTGGTCTTTATTATTATTACAAAAAAAAAGCAGATATCAAAAAACAGCAAAGATATCACAAGTTCCCCAACAGTTTTACACAACTGAACTGCAGTAAAATGGTGAATGTAAAACACAGGGTTTTCAGTTCTGGCCCTAAACCTTCAGTGGTGACCTGTGGTCTGGGATGCCCTGGGCCTTCCCAATTCTTTTTACAGTACTCTTAGCGTGGAACCCAGTCTGCCCGCTAGCTAACACGCTGTAGCACAACGCAACAGGAATGTGAACTGCCTGGTATCCTTTAAGACCCTGTACACGCAGAAAACAGAGTATGGGAGCTCCGCAGGGATGGTGTGGACACCAGTATGCGTTTCTCAGATTATCCCTGGCAGCCGTTTTGTTGTGCTTGACGAAAAAGCAAACCACTTTCAAGTTGCTCAAAGGTGATCTGCTGTGTGAAAGCTGCTTTTTCTTCTCTGCAGGATTTTTGCTCCCCAAAATAAGAGTTCACTGGGTTGGGCTCCAGCGTAAATGGACCATCAACCTTTTAAATTCTACCATCCAAACTGCACGACGGGTAACTTCATGCTGCTGTGACTTTCCCACTGCAGACCCAGCGTCTGACTGATCACAAGGAACCTGAACAGGCCGTGAGATGTGAGGTTAAGGAAAATACTCGGCTCTCTGGAATGATAATTGGGGCTGGAAAGGAGCCTTTGCTTTCTGTCCTGTTCATGGCTGTAGGTTCAGAGGTTGACCAAAGGAAACATGGTCCAGTTACCCATATTAATAGCTGCCCCACTTCTCAAATACGGATCTTGCATCACAACACTGCTTGGCTAGCGAAAAGCATTAAGACACTGCCCTACGTCCCTCAGCATTTGCTTGGAAAGTCAGGTCCAAATCTGCCACAATTATCCACAAATGCAAATCACCCTAAACATGAAGTTATATATGTCGCTATACACGTCACTGAAATGTTCGCGAGTACCAAATATTCCTGTTAGAAATAAAATTGCACCTTCATAATTTTCCAGAACTTAACAAAAAAGGTATCACGATATGCATTATTTGTCAGGTACGAAAGAAGCAGCGAGAAGGCAAGCTGAGAGACAGGTGCTGCCCACCGGGCAGCAATGGCATTTGGTTGGTTTCTGTACCAGCTCTTCCCACACCGTGGATGGCAAAAAACCGCTCACTGCTGGATTTAAACCGTTTTCCTGGCAGTCAAAACACGGACAATGGACCCTACTCCTCCAGCAGCCAGGGCCTGACGAGAAAAACACGGCAGGTTAACACCAGGTCAAGGCAGCTACAGGTTGGAACGCCCGCTGATCAGAAAGGCTGCCCAACTGTATCTCAAACAAGCATCTCCCTGCCCGTTAACATTAAGAGGAAAACACCAGCGCTCAGGGTGCCAGGGAAGGATAATCACATTCATGTTCAAGACAGCTATTTAACAAGCTTTGATTTTCCTGCATAACCAAGTTGCAAATTTTGCTTCCCTCTAGGAAGGAGATTCTAATTCCATCTGCTTGAATCTCCAGATCAAACCACTGTGTTTGCCTCAGTCTAACAGAAAAACAAAATTTAATCGTAGAATCTTTACCTGAGAAGCCAGAACTGGGCACAGGATATTACTCAGCTGTGAGCTTGCAGGAGCATACCCTCCTCACAGCATCAAATGGGGTGTTTTTTTTAGTTTTACCGGATGGAAAGGTGGTTCTTCTCAGGGTCAGCAAGCATGCCTCGGACCCAAGAACCTGCTACCACGGATAACCCAGCCAAGAGCATGCCCTGTAAACGCACCTTCTCATGCCACTGCAGCAACACAGCACTGCTGTTGTCAGAAGGGCTCTCAAAGCCTTTGTAGATGTACTTCATTAGCAGGTCGACACCGTTCTTGTCCAGTGACTGCACTGCCTTCTCAATATCGTTGGCTTTGAAAGAGATGAGGACCTTCAGGACAATACTTTCTGCGCGATCCTGTCAACAAGTAAGAAAGGCAGAGGTATGTTCATTCTCATATACGATACATACATTCTCATGTAAGATGCATCCAAATACTACTCATCTCTCAAACTGAACTAGATTTTTTTTTCTCTTTAACAATTCTAAAATACATTCGAAGAGGGCGGTTTGTGAAGACAGCTTGTGGTAATAACACACAACAGACACATGCTCCCAATGATAAACAGTGTAAAAGAGTTTAAACGCATTTATCCTGCTCTAGGTTTTCTACCTCTCTGCTTGCATTTGCATTTCTCCACCTATTAAATAAAGTTATGGCTAAATAATACATTTTCATATTGAAACTCAAGGTCTAGCACATTCCAAAGGAATTATAAGAATCAAGTACTCGTCTGGCTTCCCTCACCACCACAGCCCTTTCCTTTGTACTGTTTACTATGATGTAACTATTACATGCCATGGAAACGCCACTGGCCAGCCTGGAAGAGGTGACTCCTGGAAGCTACACATTTTCAAAACGGTCAGTTTCTGTCCCAGGCTCACTGGATGCAAAACTGGCAGCATTAATATTTTGCATTAATAATGACTTGCAAGTTGATCTGGATGTCATTTCAGGCCCAGGAACATGTGCAGCACGCTTACAGTGCCGATTAGCCATGTAATCAGCAAAAAGCAGCTCTTCCTGTTCATCCATCACTAACTGTTAGAGAATGAAAGAAAAAAGGTCTCAGGTTTTGCTGGACTTTTGAATATTCCATTACACAAGTACTTCAAGCAGCTTCCTCCTACAGAATTTATGTATGTTAGTTTTCTTGTCCCATTTAATATCCCACAGCCGCTTAGCGAGACATCTAACTAAGTAAAAACATAAAAGTTCTACAAGATCAACTACAAATTAAGGCAAAAATTAAAATTCAGTCACTCTGCCCTCTTCGATTACACTGCCTTCCTGGTGTATTCTTAAACCTTTATCAATAAAAAGCTAATGGAAACAAGCCATTAACGCAAGGACAAAACTGTTCAATCTCTTACACAGCACTATCTGTAACAAACAGCTGTGAAAAAACAAACTCCTGTGAAACCTGTCTGAAAAGGTCTGGGGCTAGGTGAAAAAAAATCTCCACAGCTGGCCTGGCGAGCAGCACAGGAACGTGCTGGTGGGACTCTTCAGAAGCAGGGAGAACAGGCCTGCAGGCGCTCACCATCTGAGCAGTTGCACATCTTATCTGCCTGTTCCTCTTGCCACTGCAATTATGAGCCATTCAAGGTTTATTCTGGGGAGATTCAGGAACACATGCACATATATTCTGTCACAGGGGGCGTGTGCTTGTGTTTTCTGAGGTTTTAACGGCCTCGCTTCGATTGGATGCAGTAACCATCAGTTCTTCCTTTTTTGTAGCTTTCTGGTCCGGCTGTGCTAGGAGTTTCCTTAGTCAGGTGACTGCTGCAGTCGTGGTTCCTTGATCGTTCAGTACCAACTACATCTATGTGCTGCTTGGTCTGGATGAGACGCGGGCACCTGGTGATGTGCGGAGTTAGCCAGGGCGCACACACACAACCAGCGCTGGCAGGAGCACACACACAAAGCCTGATCTAGCACCAAGGTAAGGATACACACGCAGATGACACCCGAGCTACAGTATTTTGAACAAGATTAAAACACCGGAGACCACAGACATTTCAGTGCCACAGAATACCCTAAAACCAGCTTCCTTGGCTTCCTCAGAGTACACCGGGCAGGGCTGGTGGGGAAGGGCTATAGAAACAGGAAAGGATTTTTAAGGAGTGACCCGTAAGCGAGTCAGTTACTATTTCACCTTCACTGCCTGGTTCTTTGTGTTGATAGGAGGGTTCTTCAGAGCCGCCTGTAGCGCGGCCATCATGTTCCCTGTGCCAGACGGTTAAGGACCAGACACCACATATTTGGAAAGCAACAGAACCAGCTCCAGGCCAGCGTGAGACCTGTAGCTGGCTTGTGCATGACTGAAAACACTTGAGGTTCAGCGGCTGCAAAGATTCCCTCAACAGATAGCACAATTACGGTGTAAGGTGGCCATTATTAGGTTGTCTGAGGAAGAGGCAGCGCCAACAGGAAGCTGTACGGCTGCAGCGCCGGAGAACACTTCTGAGGCCCTCTGCTTCATGAACGGGGATCCAGGTTAAATAAACTATCCCCCGCCGCTCCGGCAACTCGTAGCCCTGCGCACAGGCCCCCGCTCGGTACAAGGGCCTCCACCAGCCGGTGACAGGGGCTGCTCGGGAGCCGGCTGCGGGCCCGGGGCGCTGCTCCCCGCCGTGAGGGACGCCCCGTCCCGCCAGCCCTCCCCGCCGTGAGGGACCCCCGGCACCGCCCTGCCCCAGCCCCCGCCAGGGCACGGCCGGTGGCCCCGCTCCGTTCCGCGGCGGGAGCGCCGGGCACGGATGTTCCCATAAAAGGCGGCCCCAGCCGCCGCGCCCGCTCCCCGCCCGCGCCGCACCACCCCACCCCCTCCGCGGCCGCTGCTGACGGGACTATTTTCCTGCTGGGCGGTGGAAGGATATTGCCGCAGGCACGAGTCCACCTCGCCCTCGTCGGGCCCCGCTTGCCCGTCGCCTCCTTCCTCCTCATCCACGAACTTGTTCTCGTCGTACTCGTCCACATCCACCCGGCGGAACCGCGCCGACGACACCGTGTGCTTCGCCATGGCCGCCCCGCTCGCCACCGCCCCGCGCAGGCGCCCTCCGCACCACCCCCCCGGCCGCACCACCCCCGCGTCCTGCGCCTGCGCGCTGAGGCGCTGCCGTTGCCGGGCGGGGCGGCAGCGTAACAAAGGGGTGCTGCGTTGTTGGGGCCCCGGGGTGCTGCGTTGTTGGGGCGCCGGGGCCGTTGGTCGCGCAGTGCTCTGAGGAGCGGTAGCGGTCATGGGTGCCGGTTGTCTCTCGTGTCTCCGCGGGGTGCGAGACGGCGCGACACGTGGCGGAAGAGACGGCGTTCTCCCCGTCGCGGGCGGTTCCGAGCAAGGCAGGGCCCCGCCGTCCCTGGCCAGGGCTGAGGGGGCGGGGTGGGCCGGGGCGGCGCTCCCCGGAGCGAGCAGCCCGCGGCGGCGCCTGAGGGGCCGAGCGGCCGCGCCGCCGGGGTTAGAGACCGGCTCGGGCTGGGCGTGTTGTGGGGCCGGGGGTGCCGGCCCCGGTGCCGCTGCCGGCCGGGTGCCCGCCGCTGCCGGGCCAGGCGGGGCCGGCAGCGTCCGAGTGCAAGAAAGCTGCTCGGAAAAGGCCCCCGGGCCTTGGACAGTGAGGGCACCCGATGGATTCCAGCCCGTTTCTGCCCCTCGTGTCTCACGAGAGGCGCCGGCAGGCGCTTGAGTTTCCAAGGGGGATGGATCTTCTGCCGGGGGCCGGGGGCCCGCCGGGCAGCGGCTCGGGGTCTGGTTCCCTCGGGCCCCTCGGCTGCGTGCGGTGCCTGCGGCCGCAGAGGCGGTTGCCAGAGGAGCACACGCGCCGGCTTGTACAAAACCAGCCGCTGTGGTCCCTCGCCGCCAACATCGCCGGGGAAGGGACCCCTGCTTGCTGGGGAACAAGGCGCTCCCGACTTACTTGCCCTGTCCAAGACCTTTACTATGCTAATACATATGTTCAATCACAAGGGAAAGCGCTGCTTTAAGTGATAGGAAGAGATTTTTCTTTTTCAGGATGCGCCTGCACTGCGTAGATCCACGTTTTCTACCTTATCCTATTAGATACTTCTTACTAATTAGAAAATGACACAGCTTCGTGAGGTTTCCTCTTGACAGAAGGCAGCAGTTCTAGGAAATAAAAAAATACACACACACATATATGTATATATATGCCCTCCCCCCCCCCCCCCCCCCCCCCCATTTTAAGCAAGTAGCTGACAGGAAAACTTTATTCATTTATTATTAATGTATCAGCCTTACCTACAGAACCACCTTCTTGCTAGAGGAGGAATTGAGGACGTCATGCGTTTCCCCCAAGGTTGCCTCAGCTGGGAAGCTACAGTCTGGCTGTAGTTGTGGTTGTAGCTTGGTTTACATTTTCCTGGTAGAAACTGGCTTAAGGGCAGGCAACAAATGAATTTCAGGAGGGAATCGGAAGATACCGAGGTTTTAGTTTTACTGCTATGGGTTTATGTTGGAATGGTATCGGACTAAAATAAAAGCGTGATATCTTCAAAATCAGTTATTTGAGACCCACAGTTATGCTGTGGGTTGACTTTTGTGGGAGGTGGCTTTATTGGTGGGTTTGGTTTTGGTTTTTTTCACCATCTGAGATCTCAGTTTTAGAGCCTGGAAGTGGTTCGATTTGCATCCTCTTCAGAGGAGGTGTCTGCCACTTGGAAACATTTCAGAATTATGAGTTTCATCGAGTTTTTCCTTTGGCATTTTTAAATGCCTTACAATATTTCTAGGTCTGGGGTATAGATGTTCCCTCCAAAAGGGCAGAAACACGGCTGGAAAAAGCACAGAGAGCCTTTGAGACGTCGGAGGTAGCAGACTGCCTTTTACCGCTTGGAGAGGCTGTTGGGAAGCCAGGCTAGGAGGAGAAAACGCCTTTTAAGTTCTGCTGCACAGCAGACTTTCCCTGCCTGGCTTGTGGAAAGCTTTTCCTAAAATATGGTTTAATTCCAGTTAAGTCATTATTTTGATGTGGATGTTGTCTCTGGGCTAAGGTTCTTGATGGTGGACTTGTGTGATAAAGGGATGACCTGGGGATGCCACACACAAAATTGCAGAAGAGGTAAAGGCTGCTGTAAAATAAAATCTGTATTTTATTCCAGCTTTCTTCTGCATTCCACATTGGTTTGCCCTCTGTCAGTATTTAATTTTCTTCTTAAATTACTGATTTGATTAATTTGCTTTGTTTTCCACTCCTGACTCTGTGCCAACTTCCATGTACTTTCCTGTGTTGGTACTCTTTCCTGATCCTGGCCATTGTGCTGTTCTCATTCAGATTACTTTGAAAGATTGGCTTCCTGACATCAAGAGTGCTTCGTCATTTTTGACGTTTCTGTACATTTTTGGTGTTCAGTTGTACTCTGTACTGTGCATCACAACATAATTGTGGTAGCGGTGTGTCTCAGAGAATGAAAAATGCGTTTGCTACCTGCCATAAAAAAGAGCAGGTCGAAGAAGGGGGTGTTTGTAGAGGGATGGTATGAGTTACCGCTGCCTCGCCAGTCCTCCTGTAGGTTGCCGATATTATTAAAGACAATTTAAACAGCTGCAACCTGTGGCAAGGTTCCGATTCCGTCTGTCGTGGCTGGTATTGCTGCAGAGCCGGAACGGCCTCACGATGGCAATGTTGCACGCCAGGGTTGCATCCCATGTTAGGCCTGTGGATCGAGGCAATGGCTTGAGCGCTGTTTCAGTGTTTTAAAAGGATGCCACCAGAGTCCCTGCCACCAGAGACATTTAAAATTTTCCATCTCCCTCTAAAACTTGCCTTTTTGTTTGTTCGGTTGCGTGGTGGCTTGGCCTGATCAAAATCCAGCAAATATTCAGCCTTCCTAGTTGATAGTGTCACATCCTTACAGGACAGGAGCCTGACCCCAAACTACCCAGTTTGATGGATTAATGGGAACCGCGTTCCCACGAGCCAAGTGCATTTCTACATGCGCAGTACCAGCCTTTGGCTCCTTTTCCAGCGCTGTGACAAGGGCTGCTTGCTCTGCTGTCCCACCAGCCTGAATCCTCTGCCAGCTCTGACAAGCAGAGAGGGCCAGGGAGCAGAATCCCAATGCATCTGTGAATATAGATGGCAGAGGCTTCTCATTGCTCATGTACATCACATTTTGGGGGTGCAAAGACAAAGGCTGTTTACAAAAAGTGCAAGCTAAGAAAAATGGAAGAAAGCTGACCACTCATCATGTTCTCAAAATGGACCCATTTCTGGTTTATGAGGAAGCAGAAAGTTGTTTTTTCTTCCTTTTTAGCATGATATTTTCTAAAGTAGAAAAAATTGTGCAAATGTGTTACACAAGATCTCTTTAAACTGATGGATATATGCACGTATGTACGGATGTGTGTGTATACATGCACGTGGATTAAGCAGCTAATAGAAGCACTTATCATTCAGCTCTTTCACAGGAAAAAATTCCATTCCCACACACAATTTTATTTAGTAATACTGACCAGCTCGGTAGTATTTGTCATCTTCGAAGTAGTTTATAAATCTGAGCAAGTGGTTAAAAGATAGACTGGTCTAAATGGCTCTCTTCTTGGTATTTCTGCTGCTTAGTGTCACTTAGGTCCCATGCAGGGGAAAGTGTTCAAGGGGCTTCTGACTTTCAGGGTGCCTAATTTGTCACAGTCATCCTGGTGCGTCTGCAGAGTTGGCAAATGCTGCAGGCTTCAGCTGAAGTTAATAGTTTATATAGGTTGGCAATTGGGAATTCAGACAGTTTCAGGCTGGGAAATAAAAGATGAAGGTACTCCAAATGACTTTTCCCTTTTGGTAATTTTCATCTTGATTTCAGTGTTTGCAATCCTGACTGTGAAGGAGGAAGAATTTTACCTGATGAGTGTTGGTTTTGTAGTTCATTATGAGACGGCTCTCCTAATGCTTGTTTCCAGTACCTGCTGTTGGCACTAACCACTTGCAAAGCGCTTTGAGATCTCCAAGATACATGGTGGGCTGCGGTGTTGTGTGTAGCTCATTTGGTTTCATTCTCTTTATCCTTCAAATGCAACACACCAAAAGTCAATGCCCTGGTATAAAAGCAAGATACCCAAACTGTTCCTTTGCTTTTTCTGGTTGTCACATGCTTTTGAGCCGAAAGCTTGCCCACATATTCTCTAACAGTAATCTTTTCAACACACAGCCCTCTGTGAGCTCACAGGCTGTTTCACATCCTCTAAAGAAATGCTTCATTTTAATATGCTGTATGAGATCTTTTAACACTCAAAGTCATTAGGAAAAATATCATCTTCATCTATCAATTTAATTGCATGAAGACATCGTTCTGAGACAGAAGATCATGCCTAATGGATACGGTTAGGACCACAAAATGTGTGTTAACAGATCTGTGTCCCCCCAGTTATATTTAAAATTATAACTCCTCCTGTCTCTCCCAAATATTTAGAGGGGACAGGGATATAATGATAACTTTAAGAAAATGTTTCACTTATTACTAAAATGCAGCCATCTCTGGGGCAGAGGGCAGTAGCTGTTTAATAGTGCTCCACAACAAGGTATAAATGTTCACAGGAGGAACTGGAGAGGAATGCTTTATCCAGTTAAAACCGCAGGGGAAACTGATGTGGTCAGTACATAATTACTCACATTGGAAGTTAGCCAGGATACAAGCCATATGTTCTGCTCCTAGGGAAAAAAAGCGTAGTGATCAGGGTTGTGAATTTCTTTTTATCCAAATATTAGCTGAAACCTGGTGTCTCTTTAGGCTAAAAATCACGCAGAAATCCTGATTCATCCCAACGTGGCCAGTTTGGACGTGATACTGACATTTACTGGTATGAACTTGGGATACTGTAATTTATGGAGATGTCCTTTGGAAGCAAAGTTGCATGCATTGATTAGACAAAAGCTGTTTTTTCTGAGGCGTGATTATATGGAACTGTGATGATTTTTTTTTGTTCCCTGAACTAAAACATGCTCTACTTCCACAGTCTAGTACAAGTCTAGTTCTGTTTATGTGAGGGCATCTGGTGCTTCCCCCCAAAGTGCTGCGCTCAGTACAAGAATGGTTCCTTTTTTTGCTGCTGAAATATGAGTGTTGAAATTTTGTTACATTTCTTAGTACAGCTTCGTTCAAAATAATCTCTGTTGGAAAGCATTTTACACATGACTTCATTCAGTAAGAAGTTGATCTGAGTTCAAAGTACGGCAGAGTCACATGGTCCTTTAAACAGCCACAGACTTGACGTTCTTGTGCAGTCCTAAGATTTTAAAAATAAGAAGTAAAGGAAGAAGCAGAATGCTATCCCCAGCTGCTAATAAACACATCCACACGGGCAATTTAAACCCGAGCTGTTGTGGCATAACTTGAATCCATGCTCAACAGTCTCAAGTTCATTTAACACGTGGGTTTGCAATACCTAGTACTGCAGGAACGCTGTCTTGCAGGTGCAGAGCAGAGCCCTGGTATTTTGCATTCTGCCACCGGGCCGTAAAGATTAGAGAGGATTTAGGTCCCAAGTTTGGAATATTTCCTGCTCGAGCTTGTGCGAAAGTCAGACCTTCACAAAACTGTTCCACCAGACTTTCCTCACCCATTGTGTCCAGCCTCAAAATGCTTTAAATTATCACCTCGCTTCCAGAGATTTTTCCAGGGCTCCACCACTTTGTTGTTTATTTCCCTTTCACTATCTTTACATCTAAAATAAGTATTTTTCCCCTTGTCTGCCTATTCAGAGTAGAATTTTAAAAAACAGAGTTTGGCTACTTCTGAAATCTTCCCATCCACTGATAAATTTACGATGCCCCTGATAACGAACAGTGTCATGAGCAGCAGCTTGCCTTCCACTGCTGTTAATTGGCATGTAGATCAGCTAATGGTGATCCTGGAAATTAAATCCTCGCCGGGCACGCAGTACATTCTGCTATACCCTGTCTGTAGGCTCAGAGGATTTGATGTGACACCATGCTTGATGGGCAGTGGACCTCCTAAAGCCCATAAGGAACTACAGGGGCTTGTGTCTTACTTACCCCTATATATGACCTCTGTTCATTTCTCATCTGGGTTTGACAGGTTCAAATCACACAGGATGGAGCACGAAGGACGCAGAAAGGCAGCAGGATTGCATACACTTGTTTCTCTAGGATTTTAGGCTAATAGCCCTACAGAAGCAGCCAAAAAGAGGGGAGAGAGGCCTATTTTCTATCAGCTGAGTGAGAAGGTGTCCTGGTTTCAGCTGGGGTAGAGTTAACTTTCCTCTTAGCAGAAGAATGAATTGCCTGAAATGCTTAAGAAAGCTAAAAATATACAAATAATGGGAAACTTACTGATTCTTGTTGAAGGCGGTGTTGGTCTGTTGGGTACTATAGCACTGCACAGATGAACCCACTACAGAATTATTCTTTAAACCAGAAATTGACCTGCTATGTGTGTGAACTTGAGATGGGGTAAACTTTATGCTGTGGGTGTAAATTGAATATGTTTGAAAACGTAAGCCAGTGAGAGCCGAATGGCACATCCACAGAGGTGTAATGGCCTAGGACTGTAACATCCAGAGGGCCACTAAGCAATACTGGGTGCTTATTCACTTCAGCTGTGTCATTTCTATTTTTGCTCTATTAAAGGAGTTGAGAATTAGACCCCCTCCCCTTGGCATGAAGTAGAGGAAAATCTTTTGCATGTTGTGGATAACTGCTGGAGACTGCAGCAAAGAGTGAGTGATCTTGTAGCTCAGATGCTATTAGTTGTAGCAGCTACAACGGGCAGTAGAATAAATGGCCAAGGGCAAGAGCTGTAACAAGAAACTGCATGATCTTGAATCAGGAAGACCAAACAGTCTTAACTGACATCTCTAGCACTCCTTGTACTTTGGTGTGTGCTCTCTGCAGAATCCGTTGCACTGATGATGTTGATTAATTACTGGGTTTCATTAGGTAAGTGCTGGTGGCCATTGAATAGAATTTTGCTGTTGAATTAGACCAAGATTAGCAAAAATAAATATGCCATTGCTAGACCGGCCCCTGAGGCACGCACTTACCCTCAGGTTCATTCAGTTTAAATAGTGTATGTAGGTCACTCTTCAGCATGAGGATAAAACTGTTGAGGCAAATGGCCATAACTGGTTTTCAGGTGTTTTCTTGTCAAAGAATCATGCTGTTCCTTTTGATGGGTTTCACTTGTAGACAGGCAGACATCTAAATGAGCCCTTGAAAGATTTTCTGGGCTTGGAGAGACATATTTGAACCTAAGGTCCCTTGAGAAAGCATCATGAAAAATGGGGTCCTGAAAACACAAAGTGAAGAAATTATAATCATACTTATTTCAGACTCAGATTTTATTTGCTTGCGAGAATTCTAGTCAGTGCCCTGATTCTATAAGGTTTAAATGAACAAGTGTGGGGGCTCTTGCTAGTGTCACTGGGACCGTTTACATGGATAAAGTTAAGCAGATGTATAAATCTTTGCAGGGTGTAACAGCTGCCAAAGATGATTTAGTTACTGTATGAGGGAGGGTCCTGGCTGCTGAGAGTGAAGGCTGACATTGTATGAGACTGGTCAAATTGGTACCTGCTGTTCCTGTCACAGGTTGGAATTTGGATCAATATGTGGCTGGGTGAAAAAAATGTAAATCGAGGTTAGAAAAAAGATATGTCACATGGCAGCTACAAATCCTGTATTTCTTTGTGTATACCCCAAATAAATTAGGATCCAGGATTTGCACTGGTATCATTGCCAACCTTGAGCACTTCATGAGGCTGGTGTGAAAGCTAAGCCCCTTTTACTGAGAGAAAGGGCTCATCTGCCCTCCAACACAGAATACTTCCAAACTTTGATAAAGTTTTCCAACTTTGGAAAAGTGAAAAGCACTGAGGTTCTTCAGCAGTGATCTGGTTTTGTTAGCTGGGTTCCCATCTCAAGAGCTAAGTATGAGCATTGCTATCCAGAAGTGAGATCGTCTGTACTTTTGGTATGTTTGTAAATCTTTCATTCAGGTAGGGCATAGGTTTCTTCCCTTTTGTCTTGGTTTCATCTGCAGCAGTGCAAACGATCTGGTAATCTAAAGCACCAGCATAATTCACTACCTTGGTTTCCTGCTAAAAGAAAATGCAGTTTTGACTGGATTCAGTGGAGGTCTAGCCCATGAAAGGAACTGTTGGTCTAATTTTTCTGTTGGAAAGAGGAAATGGTTTATTTCGTAACAGCAAGGATGCTGAGCCTTCTGCTTGTTTTTGCAGGCATGGGTGAGAGGAAGGATGCTGTCCATATCAGTGAGGTTTGCATGTGGATCTGGAAGGTGTGAATCCACACATCCTGCAGTGTGAAGCTTGGTCTCTTATCATGTGCCACCTGCTGCGCTGGGTTTCCTGGTCATCCCTCTTTTTTATTACTTTGTCTTCCAGGCCAGACAAAGTAATTGTGCTCCTCTCCAAGGCTTTTGGAGTCCTTCAGCTCTCAAAAGAAAGAAGCTGTTTTCTAAGCAATGGTGATCGACAGTATACTGCTGTCATCATCATCATCTTCTGACTTATCTTTTGTTCCTCTTCTTTTCAAGAGATGATTCTTTCAGCTTCTTCCTGGAATCTAGCAGAGTCTAGCAGCAGTTCTCTAAAGTCCTTTTTCCAGATCTGCAGGGTGACCTTTCTTGTCCTGACTTTATCAAGCATTTTTTGCTCATGATTTCTTCTAGCCCACTGGAAGGAAGGGGAAATTAGTATCTGTATTTGCTGTCTGAATTTTACTCTATTGGTTCTATTTGCAGGCAAGTAATAATTGTGGATTTCTTTGGGGTTTGCTCATCTTTTCCTGTGTAAGGTATGGTCTACACACCCTGACACGGGTGAATGATCAGAACCAGACATTCACATGCTCAGGTTTCAGGGAGCCATGTGGGTGCAGTGAATGAGAGAGGTTTGCTTTATTCTCCTGTATAATAATCTCCATAAAGGCGGCTTTGTCTTCAGTTTGTGAAACACAGAACATATAGATCTCTTTCTTCTGTGCTAGAAAAATACTGTCCTCATGTATGCATTCTCCTCAGGAATATAAACTGAAAATGCAGGAATTGAATCTAATATAAGGGTTTTCATGAGTTTGTGCACAGTGCGCTAGCTGGAGACTGCTGAATAATTTGTGCTAGTGGCATTAAAGGCAGAGTGGAAACTTAACGTGTTATCATCAGCACCCTATTTTCTGAAATAGCAGCAAATATTCTGAAAAGAGTATGAATTTCAGTGGACAAAGATTGATAGTGGTGTTGGTTTGTTTGGTTTTGGGGTTTTTTTTGTTTGTTTGTTTTTTTCCCAGCTGTTACCTAAGGATGAATTGCTGAAAGTTTGGATAGCGGTTTGCCAATTTTTGTATATAGTCTGTATGTTACATTAGGTTACTCCCGTGCTTGCATATGGGAAAAATCTGGTCCTGTTTTGATTGTATTCCCAGGCTTAAAAAGTGTAACTAACTAGATCATAAAAATGAAAAAAAAAAAAGTTCATTGTTAACTGATCAAAACCTCCATCTGTCAGATTGTTTCCAATCAATATTGAAAGAAGGCAAGAATATTATTTAAAAAACCAAAAGATTGCAATTGTCTGGATTGGGCAGAGGTAAAACCAGAGAAAATGAAAGACAAATGCTTGTTGGCTTTGGAATACTGTCCATCTTGAATAAAGAAGGAAAGCATTGAGTCAAGAATAAGCTGTAAGTGCCATAAAGCGGGGAAGGCCAGCAGTCTTCCTTTTTACTTCATGGTCTTTGCGTAACCTTGAGATACACACCGTCACATCCATTCGGGTAAATTATTGAATCACATTCCTCCTCCTCCTGACACCTGTCTCTTCACTGCAGTTTTCCTATATTCTTCCTACTCATCTCTTCCTGAAATGTGCGTTCTCTCCTCCTGATGGCTCTTGGATTGAGTATTGCTCCCATTTGGGAGTTAGAATTGGGCAGTCTCCTCATTGGTCATATTTGAGCTCTGAGAAATACTGCAATCTCTTGTGTTGAAATGCAGATTTGTCCCATAGCAGCAAGCAATCTGTAACGTGAATGACAAATAAGGAATACTTAAATGTCATAGGCAGGGTGACCAGTTTAAATTTTAGGACAGCAAAAAGTATAAGGAAAATTTATAGATTAAGCCACAGGTGGGTTTTTTGGGGGGTTGGTTTTGTTTTGTTTTGTTTTTTGATTATTTTTTTTTTAAATTCCCATTCTGTTGAATGTGGAGACACTACAGATTCTACGTTGAGAAACTCTTCCAATTCTTTTTACTTTAGAAAGTGTTATCGGTGTGCTTTGTTTGTCAAACAATTGGACAGATTTCCTCTTGACCTATGAAAAAGGCAGCAAACTTGCCAAGAGCCTGTGTTTATAGATAGAAAATATAGAAGACTAAACCATAAGTTTAGAGATGGAAAGAGAAGGGACCTTATATATATATATATATATATATATATATATAAAAAGAATGATACTTCTGAGTTTGATTCTATTTAACTGTCAGTTTTTACAAGAGTGAAGAATGAAGCAGGTCTACAAAGCTGGCTGCAATTCACGTAAAACACATGAAGCAAGCAGAAAGAAGAAACTTAACAAAAAAATGATTGAAAACAGCTACTGAATGACTGCTAGTAGTATGCTGTTTCATCTTCTTTCCATTTAAAGTGAAGATGATTCTTGGGACTCAAAGAGCCGTATTTCATTCTTAGGAAGTTTCAGTTCAGAAAATAATTTGAGATTTAGGGTCGAATGATTAATGTGTATAAAGATTTGCTTCAGTGAAGATCAGCAGAGCTGGGACGGTTTCCAGAAGCGCAGGGCCAGAGAAAGTTTTACCAACTACTTGCATAAGTGTCTGGAGACAGGCAGAAAAGTTCATTTTAATTTTTCTATGAATTATGAGCTGTGTACATGTAGAATATTGCACCAATATTCAGTCCAATTCTGATCTCACTTCCACTTGTCTAATTTATGACCCTTCTTTTGAAATAAGTGGAATTAAGTATATATATAAATAATTGGCATAAATCCCATTTGAGTTGTGACTCCACTCTGTTAATGGTATAAACCAGGCAAATCAAAATTAGCTAGTGCAAAAAAGGATGCTCACAGCTGTTAACTCCTCCTTCCAAACTAGCTGCCTGGTGATTCAGATCAGGCGGACCGACAAACGCTGACTGTATGTCAACAAGAAAGTGGAGGCCAGAATTTGCTGCTCTTTGGGAATACCCAGAGGTGCCTGGGCCTGTTTGAACCGTGGGCTCTGGGCTCAGCATCCCAAACAGCCTCTCTGGCCCTTGTGGCTTTTGGGGTTGCTTACAAGAACGGTCATCAGAGAACCAATAAATAGGACTGGGTGGTGCATACTTCCAAACTGTTTGGTGGGGCTCAGCGTGTTGTTTCGGGCCAGTTCCGTCTCTAATCTTGTCATTAAAACAGTAGAAGAGTGGAGGAAGTCACTCATATTTCTTTATTTGGATGACCTATGTTCTTTCACTACGCAGAGATGAGTGTTAGCTAAATAACACAATTTAAGATCTGCTGGTCTCTAATAGAAAAAGAACTATTATAGTGTAGGAAAATCTGCTTTCAATTTATATTGTTAGGCATTATTTTAGTCAATGAAAACAAAGTGTGCTTGGGAAGTTGCCTAGAAGACATGTGATTTCAGGGTATCGCTATTTGCCTTTTTATGGGAAAAGAGCCAGCTTTTTTCTTTCATGTCATGGCTGGATAAAGTGATGTATTCAGTATGGATGATGGGAATTCACTCAAACTCCTTTGATATGTGCAAGGCAGCTCTACGTGCTTGCCGGTTGAACAGCACTGAATTCTCTTATTTGATCTGGTTAAAACTCATGTAAACTACCTGAATTCTGTTAGACATCTCAAGGTCCAGTAAAAATTGCAATATGAAATAATATCCTGTTTCTAGATACGTGCATTGTGCAATTTCAACTGGTTCTTATCAGAATCATTTAGGAGAGAACGAGGTGCTTCCTGATACAATTGATGGTGTTAAGACAACGGGAAGCTTGAGTTTTGTGTTATTTCATGCTAGTTGCATTGCTGATAAGCTCATGAGGAGAGGAAAAAGCAGAACAGGAAAGTGGATGAAAACAAACACTTTGCATTTACAGGACAGCGGACTTCCTCCCTCGTCCTTCTCTGCCCCCTTCTCCCTTTTGCCGGTGTTAAACTGCAAGAACTGCATGACCTCATTTTGTTGCCTACGTGATTTCTTGACCAAATCAGTTGAGGTTTCCTGTGTTCTCAGCTTGCTGTCATGTTTGGTGGTGGTGGGTGAACCTCAGCAGGTTCAGATTGCAGATGGAGATCAGACAAGCAGTGAAGTTATCTCTCCAAATTAAACCTCATGGATCTGCAGTCTGGTCCTTCCTGCTTCTGATTGTGTTGAAAATACCTCACAGCCCCTTTTGACATTTCTCTCCAGATATTTCAGACACTCTAGGATGTTTAGTCCTTGCTGTTCTTTTAGATGGATAAACTTACGGGCAAGGAATGTCTTGTTATTTTTTTCTTTATTCTGAATGGGACTAAAGATTATTTTCAAAGTATCAATGCCCTGTTCTGCTATATGACCCTTGTTTCAGGTCTTCTAAAACTTGTATAAATGCCAATGAAGTAGAATGTGCATTTCTCTGAGCTAGACAAATCCACAGTCACTGTACCAGTAGTATTTAGTGTAAGAAAATCAGAACCCTTTATGTTCAGTGTCTAGAGCAAGAAACCAAGGTGCAAGTGAGTTACTGACTGAGCCAGGAAAAGAATCCAGATTTTTCCAGCTTTGTGTCAGCAGCAAGACTAACCTTCCCCAGAACAGCAGTTTCTTCCAGTGTCCTGATGGCTTGTGTGTGCCAGCTGTTCCCATTACAAACCAGATGTGCTGTATCATAAGCCAGATGTAAACATTATTGGTAGCTTTCTCACATCCCTCTAGAGCTGGCCCTTATAGAAACAGATCAAAGAACTCTGATGAGATCAGCATCACATCTGCAAAAAAAACCACCCTGGTTTCAGACACTTTGGAGAATCCCAGACTCGCCTGTAACTCCCCGAATTACGCAGCACCATCAGTGGGCAGGTCCTGCCCAGAAGCTGAGGGTCCGGCAGCCCATTCGGTGATGTTCTAACCAGTGTACTGCCGATGTGGTTCTGATCTGTATCAATGTTGAATTTGTGTGTGAAGCTTCCTGGTACTGCTTCTTGCAGCTTTGCCCGTCTATGGAGTCAGAATTTATAGGTGAAAGCAATATACATTTTTTTCATATGTATATATTTTTATGTATACACACACACGCACTTGTTGTGTGTTTGGTTTGCTTTTAACGGACATGGTTCTTTACACAATTTATTGTATTCGGATATTTTGGGTTTTTCATTTTGTGTTGCTGCTTATGTACAAAATAACAGGCTGCTTCTTTCCAGGGTATTGCTCTGCTGACTCCTGCAAGCATGTTTACAGTGCCCTGCAAGATGGTATAGAGGAATCACTCTGTTCTATACAATAGCTGTGTATGTGACTGATTGCTGAATGTGTGGTGAAAAGATGTGAATATGGTGTAAACACATTACCCCTCCCCCAGGGCTAACAGGAGGGCTGGATCTTACCCGTATTGGGTGAGCTGGCAGAGGTGGGCTGCTGATTTCCTAGTCCATTCACTGCAGTCCCAAAGGACATGGTCTTTTGGGAATGTTCCTCAAGGACATGCAATTATTTTCTGGAAAAGCTAGTGAAGTTTTTCCACTTCAAAGATGGGGGGTGGGGGGGTGGGGAGGGGAAGGGGTGCTTTTTCCTTTCTGAGTGGCATTGAGAAAAATGTGCATCTGGTATAGTCATGCCTTTTGCACATTGCTCAGGCTTTTATATCCCAGAGTGGGAGAAAAATCTTACTGTGATATAGGAAATACTTAAAGAACTGCAGTTTTCTTTTTTTCTTAGGTTTTCAAATGCTTTAGTAGGGCTGTGTCTGGATTTCTCATCAGATCTTAAGAATACATTGGATCATTCTTAATAGCACTTGCAAAGACAATGCCGAATGGCTTGTGTGTGTTTGTTGGGTGCTGGTGCTTTGATCCTTGATTTTTATATATTTTTATGTGTGTTTGTATAAATACAGGTTAAGGGTTAAACATTGACAGCTGTGGCTGCTACCTCACTGACCTATCTCCCTCTGTTTTATGTACCAGTACTTGATAACTGTATTTATAAAATGCCGTCTCTCCATTTTGATAGCAGTCTGGAATGCAACAAATGAAATACTTTGCTGCCTCTGAGCTTCTCAGCCTGCACGCTGTTTTGTATCACTTGCCATCCACAGGACACAGGGAGTTTTTTGCTCTCTGGTACTGTAACTCATCACTTTCCATGACCGTAGTTTCTACTGTCGCCCTGAATACAGGTTAGATGCATTAATAAAAAAAGAAAGTTGCATTTGCCTCTTGCATTCTCCAATCCAATTTCTTTGAGAGGGGCATTATTTTACCCATATGCTTTGTAACACCCCTGTACAGGCGATAATTTTTTTTCTCTGTTCTATTTTTCTAGGGTGATGGGTTTTTTCCCCTTCTCCCTCTGAATTTAGCAGGAGAAGGGGCACTCCAAATATCTGTATTTTTTTGCCGCTAAGAAATAATACAATTAAAATGATCTTGTTAAACAACGAAAGTAAAAATACACGAGAATAAAACCTGTTTTCAAAATACAAACAGAAAATAAATAGAACTTTGCACAGGAAGAATGTAGCTGGTTTCTGGTTTGGGCCAGGTGTCATACTGAGTCATGGAAAACCTGGATTTCCAGCCAACGTATTGCTTGTGTTGTGATAGGAAGGTATAGTTCCTTTACATGGAAGAAAACCTGCTGGTTTAATTTCTTTTAATATTTAAAAAATATTTTAATATCTTTGTAGTACCTTCAGTCTCATGGCTTCAAAGTGCTCTACAGATGTGGAACTAAAATCCTAGGGGCAGGAAGAGTCTTGTATTTGTTGTCTGACATAGGATTAGATCTTAGTTTTGCTGTATGGATTCCACCATAATGTGTGTAAGAAGCAGGTGTAATTTTCTTGGTGACCATGAAATGGGAGCGTGAAATCCCTTGAAGAGATTTCTTCCTTTGCAGGGACATGGGCAGAAGGCTCTTGGGGATGACACGTTTATGTTGTCTGTTTTGGAAGAGGGAAGAGATGGTGGAGGAAGGACCATAATAACTTGCTGTGAATTAACTGAGTTTTCATACTGTCTTGTGTCAGGAAAGGAAGAGGTGTCTGAAAAATCAAAAAGTCTTGGTTTTATTTCAAAGCTTGATTTTGGTTCAGACAAAGTAGTTCTCACATTTCACAAAAATAAGAAGTCTCCTAGATCCTGCAGGTTTTGGTTGGGGTTTTTTTTGTTTGTTTTTAAATCCCGTTCACTTTTATGTTAACTCCATTAACCCATTTATTTCAGCAATTTACACTTTCCAGAGTCGTGAGCACTAGTGAGCCTCTGGCCAGGGACAAAATAATAGGAGTCTAGGGAGAATTCCGCTGGAAACTCTCAGTTTGCGTAAAAGATGTTTCAAACCCCAGGTATTTTTAATGAACCACATTCACTCAATAGATGACCCATTTTCTGATTAAAAAAACTTAACATCTGAAAAATTTCAGAGCAGTTCTATGTGTTACCCATGTCTTAAATATAAGTAAACAGGAAGCTCTTCCTAAAATCATG
The DNA here is from genome assembly GCF_023634085.1 of Falco cherrug. Classification (NCBI taxonomy): domain Eukaryota; kingdom Metazoa; phylum Chordata; class Aves; order Falconiformes; family Falconidae; genus Falco; species Falco cherrug. The sequence goes on along the minus strand of NC_073708.1, from coordinate 4,844,048 downwards.
CAACTTTCCAAAAATTATGTTAGGCAGTGCCAAAGCCCTGCCTCTCGATCCTCATTAATTGACTGTATTACCCTCCTGTTATACTGGTCCCCTTTTGACCCAAGCAGTTTGCCAGCGTTTTGGGTTCTTACAGACTTTTCTCATTAGAAAGAAAACCATTAGAGCCAGACTTTTCTTTTTTTTAAACTCAGTTCTCTTGTTTCTAAAAAATGTATCCAAAGCACCAACTTTGTATAGAAGAGGATTCAAACTGCCAGCAGGTTTTTGTCTTCAGTTTCCAGCTTCTTTCCAGGTAGCACCTTGCCCCTGCTCCTCTCTGTCACTACACAGCTTACAGGGTGTCCATCTGCCACCATCTTTCTTAATAGTATTATTTCTTCGTATATGCCAATCAAGATATATGTAATGCTCTGACTTTAGGCTAAAACGCAAGTTAAAAGTAAAAATTTCCATTTATGACAGCCAGTAAATTTATCTGGGAAGCCAGATGCAGCTACTGCCCTTAGCTGTCTTGCATGCTCTTCTGTCGAAACGATTCCCCCTGTAAATAAAAAAGACCAAACAGGGTATGTGTTGACTTTGGAGTTACCAAAACTTTTATAGCTCACTACAGCAGCAGCAATGGAAACCACTAATGGACTGTACATTTGTACAGGGCTGTAAACTGCTGCGAGTCATCTGGTCTGTGAGTCTGCAGCCCTCTGCTCCTGGAGGAGCTTCAATTCCAGTTCCACAAAAGCTTCGTCAAGGTCTTCATTTTGACTTTTGGTTCTTTCCAGAAAATACTACATCTTATATTATCTTCATCTGGTTTAGTCAATATTGTATAAAAACCTCTTCATGCCTCAGATGCTCTTTTTTCCCCCTTTTTTATTGGCTACAGTTGCAGAATCAAACCATCTGTTCTTAAAAGGTTTCCTAATTTTACTTTGCTCTAAAACATCACCTCCTTTTGCAGGGCTGTTTCCAAATTCTCTCTAATCTCAACAAAACGTATTTATTGGCCGAAGCCAGTGAGGTTTATGTAGGCATGCCTGCCTTCTTTCAGCCCGTAACTCAAATGAATCTTGAGGCGCTTTGCGGGTGTCAGGGTGTCACCTTAGCAAAGCAGCAGAGGTTTCCCAAGCAGTGATGCAAGTGCTATAATAGCCAGCACTGGGGGAGCGAAGGGAACTTGTTGTGTGACCCCGCTGGAAGAAAGGCTTCCAGCCGGGGCTGCACACGCTTCCCTCTCTGGGCAGCTGGCACGGCCGTGCCGGTGGGGCAGGCGCTGGCGGTAGGGACCAGCTACCGCAGCAGCTGGTTTTTGCCAGGGCATGGCCGGTGGCTCCGCTCCGTCCAGCCCCGCAGCCCCCATCTCAACCGTCGTCGGGGCCGCCGCTGACAGAACTTTTTTCCTGTCGGGCGGCGGAAGGATATTACCTCCGCGGCCGCCCCCACCGCTGCCGCCCCCCACCGCGGCCGCACCACCCCCGCGCCCTGCGCGCTGAGGCGCTGCCGTTGCCGGGCGGGGCGGCAGCGTAACAAAGGGGTGCTGCGTTGTTGGGGCCCCGGGGTGCTGCGTTGTTGGGGCGCCGGGGCCGTTGGTCGCGCAGTGCTCTGAGGAGCGGTGGCGGTCATGGGTGCCGGTTGTCTCTCGTGTCTCCGCGGGGTGCGAGACGGCGCGACACGTGGCGGAAGAGACGGCGTTCTCCCCGTCGCGGGCGGTTCCGAGCAAGGCAGGGCCCCGCCGTCCCTGGCCAGGGCTGAGGGGGCGGGGTGGGCCGGGGCGGCGCTCCCCGGAGCGAGCAGCCCGCGGCGGCGCCTGAGGGGCCGAGCGGCCGCGCCGCCGGGGTTAGAGACCGGCTCGGGCTGGGCGTGTTGTGGGGCCGGGGGTGCCGGCCCCGGTGCCGCTGCCGGCCGGGTGCCCGCCGCTGCCGGGCCAGGCGGGGCCGGCAGCGTCCGAGTGCAAGAAAGCTGCTCGGAAAAGGCCCCCGGGCCTTGGACAGTGAGGGCACCCGATGGATTCCAGCCCGTTTCTGCCCCTCGTGTCTCACGAGAGGCGCCGGCAGGCGCTTGAGTTTCCAAGGGGGATGGATCTTCTGCCGGGGGCCGGGGGCCCGCCGGGCAGCGGCTCGGGGTCTGGTTCCCTCGGGCCCCTCGGCTGCGTGCGGTGCCTGCGGCCGCAGAGGCGGTTGCCAGAGGAGCACACGCGCCGACTTGTACAAAACCAGCCGCTGTGGTCCCTCGCCGCCAACATCGCCGGGGAAGGGACCCCTGCTTGCTGGGGAACAAGGCGCTCCCGACTTACTTGCCCTGTCCAAGACCTTTACTATGCTAATACATATGTTCAATCACAAGGGAAAGCGCTGCTTTAAGTGATAGGAAGAGATTTTTCTTTTTCAGGATGCGCCTGCACTGCGTAGATCCACGTTTTCTACCTTATCCTATCAGATACTTCTTACTAATTAGAAAATGACACAGCTTCATGAGGTTTCCTCTTGATAGAAGGCAGCAGTTCTAGGAAATTAAAAAATACACACACACACATATATGTATATATATGCCCCCCCCCATTTTAAGCAAGTAGCTGACAGGAAAACTTTATTCATTTATTATTAATGTATCAGCCTTACCTACAGAACCACCTTCTTGCTAGAGGAGGAATTGAGGATGTCATGCGTTTCCCCCAAGGTTGCCTCAGCTGGGAAGCTACAGTCTGGCTGTAGTTGTGGTTGTAGCTTGGTTTACATTTTCCTGGTAGAAACTGGCTTAAGGGCAGGCAACAAATGAATTTCAGGAGGGAATCGGAAGATACCGAGGTTTTAGTTTTACTGCTATGGGTTTATGTTGGAATGGTATCGGACTAAAATAAAAGCGTGATATCTTCAAAATCAGTTATTTGAGACCCACAGTTATGCTGTGGGTTGACTTTTGTGGGAGGTGGCTTTATTGGTGGGTTTGGTTTTGGTTTTTTTCACCATCTGTGATCTCAGTTTTAGAGCCTGAAAGTGGTTCGATTTGCATCCTCTTCAGAGTAGGTATAGGTTTTCATGGTTCCATGCAGTGGTGGGGAAACCCTCACCAGTGTGATAAAGCTGAGAGAAATAGGTGCAGAGTGTGACTTCTGGATGCTTCAGCAAGAAGTTGTAGATTTTACTTATGCAGCAGTGGTAACCCTCATTACAAGGAGAGTAGGCTTCATTAATTCTTTTGCTCACAAAATGGATTTGTTTCAGATCGGCATTATGAGGTTTCAAATCGAAGACTCTGAGTTTCTTTGTATCTGCTCCAAAACTCCACATACAAGGTTTTCTGAGGTACATCAAATACACCCTACTGTGTGTTTTCAGTCACTCTCAATCATGGAGACCAGAATTAATGAAGCCTGGTTTTCCTCTAGTTTGTGTTTTGTGATTGATTCTGGATTCTAAGAAGATGTGTGCTCAGATTGAAGTATCTCCCAAGATTGGGTCATTTTTTATCAATGAGATGCTAGAAGGGCCTTTCCTCCTTTCCAGATGTAGAAGATCTCCATCAACCATATAGCAGTTTAAATTTCTGTTCAACCTGACTTGAATCCACTGTTGTAAGGGGGAGGGTGGCAGGCAATGTGATTGCCTGGGAAATCAAGCCAAAAGAGTATACTGATCTAATTCCTTTAGTGTTGTTAAAGAGTTAGCCACCTGAGTCCTCAGAGTAAGGATGGTCCTTCCTAGCATCTTGTCAGGTTCTGACTGCTGTGATTAGGAGTTTTATGACTTGCTACTAATTTATAAACCTCTGGCTTTAGAGTTTCTTCTTCCATGCATACATAATGCCTTTCCAGCTTCAGGTCTAATGAAGAATCGGTTTGCAGTTGTCACATCCTCTCAGTTCCTTGTTCAATAAATTTCAGGTATTTGGGTAAGTTATATGTGGCAAACATGCTGACTGCTGCACCTCAGGGAAGGCCCAAACGGGTTAGTAGCTGCTTGTCTTGGGGGCCTTCTTGAGCTACTGTTGCGTAGGTGCTCTGTCAGTCTTAATGGCACCTTTTTTTGCAGTGGTAACGTGATAAAGTGGAAAAATTCCTCTGATCTTTGCTAAATGTTGTTTAAAATATCATTTACCTGACTCTGCACTGTATTGTTGCTGGCCTGAATACCTAGATCAAAGGAGGTTGTAAAACAATTCCTCAAATAATTGAGCAGGAAAAGGTAAAACAGTGACCTAGATAAGAAACATTTTCAGAAGCACAGTAAGAAAGTCCTGAAGAGGGACTCCGAAGTCCCCCCATTGCCAGTGTCCCATGGAGACTAATTAAGTTTTCCTGTGGATTCTCTTTTTTAGCATACCTGTTTAATACCTGCATTTGATCTGGGTGTTGTATTCCATGCTTGTATAAGCATAGGAGACCAACAAAGATTATGGATGACAGGTTAGCACAGGTAAAAGATTTGTTGCCATAATACTGTTACGGCAGATGGCTAGCACTGTATTCTGATCCTGAAACTAGTCATAACCTGAGTGTGATACATGTCATGACTTTTTTTCTTAAGTCTTTTGATTAAACATGTAGGAACAGGCAAGTCATATGCCCTGTATGTAACATGCAGGGCACTTTGTTTTGATGTAGTTTTATGTTAATCAACATTTGTATAATCGGTTGAATATTACTTTGGAATATTTGTTTCCATTCTTCTCTTCTAAATAACGTTGGAGGAACTGCTTTCCTCATCCCTCAACTGTAGACTGAACCAGAGGAATTCGTTGTTTGTCCATGGAGTACGCTCAGAGCTGGCAACCAAGTTACAGTGAAGGAAATCCATGGTAATTTGAGAAAAGGAGGTGAGGAGAGAAAGAAGGAGACCTATCCTGTCATTCAGACACAAGCAGTGTGAGCGTTGTGATGACACAGCCTCTCGAAAAGGACAGACCTTCAAATTGTAAAGCCTTGTGCCTTAGAGGTGCAACACTGCGCTCTCTTCCTTCCCCCCTCACTAAACCATTAGTAGGCCAGACTATTGTAAAGGGTTAGCTAGTTAGCATTATCTAGATGTGATTAGTGATGAGAGGCAATTAAAAAGGTTACCTTTCCTTAAAAGGAAGAAAAGAGCAAAACTGAAAAAAAAGGGAAACATGCAAGGCTGGAGTGTTATCCAGTATCAGTGTAGTAAAAACCAAATAGATATCCTTGTCTGAACCCAATTATCAGCCTTGCCTGACTTCTCCAGAGATTTAACTGTTGGGTCTCTTCCAGAGCCCAGCTATGATCTCAGATGCTTTGCATTTTGAAATTTAAATGTCAGGAAGTTAGCAAGTAATATATGGATTTTCAAATTAAAGCCCAAGGAGCAGTCTCATTTAGAATAGCAGGACTTCATGGTCGTAATCCTTGGATTAAATGTTGGCTTTCCCTACACGTGTGAATATACATTGTGTTTCTCAGGAAAGAAATAATGTCCATCAAAATAATCTTGAAGCCTGGGGAGACGTGGTGATAGCCCCATAGTTAGTATTGCATTTCCACAGAGTGGAAAGGGATTTAAATTAAATCTCTTGGTGTTCAGATTAAACTGGATGATATCCTTATGTGTCTGAATGACAGCTGTTAAGGTTACAGCCACATAATTATCAATCCCATCTGGCAAGCTCTTCCCTCCCCAATAGGAGGATGACATAACTACAAGACTTAAAAAGTAATCATGTTTGCATTATTTTAATTTTTTAGGTATTAAAGGAGTTATTGGAGGAGCCATATTGAGGTATTGGAATATAGGAAATTATTTGCATGTAAGTGATGGGTTCTTCAAGGAAAATGCTAAATGAGATAAAATCATGATGTATGGCAAGATTGCTGCCTGGATCACTTGTATTAGGACGTGCCTGGCCTAGAAAATGTATACTTGAGACTCAGCACGTTCACTGGGTGATGATATAGAACATGTATCTGTTGCTTTGCATTACTGTTGTTATTTGCTAGTGCTGGAGGCTGTGTGTGTGTTCAGGCTGTTGTTGCAAGTGCTGCTCAAGCCCATGGCCCAGGTGGTGGCTGCACAGTCTTTACAACAGGTCAGCTTTCTTTGTTAAATTGTTCTGGTTGCCACTTGATAGGAAGCCTTTCAACAGTTTTGGTGGTAGTTGGATCAGGTTGTTAATGAGTTCTGTGTTATTGTGAGAGACTGAATGTATTCCTTTTAAAAAATGAGCCGAAAATAAAATCTTTCAGAAGTCATTGTGCATTTCTTTGTGGGTTTCAGCCTCTGATTCTTTTTGTAAGGATTTGTTCCTAGGCCACCAGGCCTGAATGGAGAATAGGAAGTTGCTCCAGCTGTTTTCCTTGTGTTGGCACTGTGCTGAACAGGAATTGCTGAGCAAAGAACATAATTTCCCCAGAGAGGTTTGCTGGGGTAGCACAAAGGCAGTCTGGATTTTTTTTTTAATTAAAAGTTCCTGCCAAATACTATCATCAAGGGCTGGGACAGGGAGGGAGGGAAAGAAATACATGAAGTCTGGAGTCCACTTGGAAGAGCAAGAAACCTGCCTGGAAAAGCAAAAGAGCAATGTGTTTCTCTGCTGAACTCTTTTGCTTTTTTAACCACTTATCCAGAAAAGTGGATTGAGATTTTTTTTTTTCCCTTCCCTCTTCTGTAAATCTTGGTTCTGACTATTGCTTCTCCAACGAAGTTGGAGGGATTGTGCAACTTTGCACTTGGTTTTGGACTAGCTAGTGGAACAAAAAATAAGCAGAATTCTTTCTCTTAAGTGGGTGCCAAATTATCAACTGACATATCATGCCACGTTATAGTGATAAATGCATGTCTGGTCATGGTTTGCAGTAAGTTTAAATTCTCTGTTTTTTCTCTTTTTTTTTTTTTTTTTAATATAATAAGGCTATGGCTTTGGTTTCATTTTGCTTTGCAAATCAAAGGTTAAAAAAACAAGCCATAAAGAATAATAGACACATATTTGGGCGAAGAGGAAAATACAGAGTCATTTCACTTCTTGCTTGCAGGTTTAATCCAGGACAGCCACCTGATGCTGTCTGGTGCTGGATGGGAAATGCATCGGGTGGTTTATTCCAGTCCTCAGTGCACTGATGACCACTTTATAAACTCCTTTATTGTATTTGATGCTTTCTGGTATTCTTGCTGGCAGTATTACTAAAGAATTGCCTTGCAGTTTGAATAGTCCTCTCTAGCAAGACAGTTTCAGGTAGGAAATGATTTGTGGATGAAAGGCTGTGTGTTTTAGCTTATTCTTTGAGGATGCTGCAAACCCCCTACAATGTGGAAAGCAGCTATGGCTATACCAAGATTGACAAATTGCCTATGTAGTGCATATGTAGCTCCTGACAGTTCAGTTGTGGACAAGTATGGAGTAACTTCTTACAGGAGGAACTCCTCCATGGAGCCTATCAGTCTTCAGCTCACAGCCCAAAGTGAAAGAATGTAATATTCCCTTGATTTTTTTTGGTGTGTTTTAGTTATTTTTCATATAATTGCATAATTACTAATTATCTACTCTAGGTTTTTATTTCCAATCCAGTTCATCTTCCTGATCACAGTAACATATTGCACAATTAATTTGTTGTTTATAATATTCCCTTGAAAAGAGTATCTTCCATCCTGTTTATTGGTGTGTTTCCAGCCGATCTCTGGATAACAAAACAGTTGGCTTCTGCTCAGTGTTCAACCTTGGCCAGTTTTGAAGTTCTTTCTTGGTTTTTACTGAGGAGAAAGTATGTTTGACTTCAGCTAGATCTTTGTCTATGTAAAAACTCCAAAACACATCTTTATTAACGTCATCCCAATACAATGGATAGGATTTGAGTTTGCTAAGTAATGCTCTACTGCCAGCAAGCTACATGCTTGTTCAGAATAGTGCAAAACTGATCTACAGCCTGGCTTGCCTGTTGATAGGTTTTCTGAACTTCTCCAGTACAGCTGGGTTTTTATGTTCCTGTATCAATTACTGAGAATGCATATATAAGCTAAAGGACGTTCCTTGCCTCAGCTTGTGGAGATCTTGGAATTGGATTGGCTATGAAGCTTCATATACCAAAAACATTCAGTTATTATGTTCACCTGTCACTGTGGCGAGTACTTTGAAAATACCTAAGCCAAATATCTTGTTAATATACCCATCACAAAATACACTGAATGATTGTTTTATTTGTTTTGTTCTTTGTAAATTTGCTTGGAGGCAGACAATGGAATTTCTGCAAGTGGAACATGGAATCATTTGTTCTGGTTACATCTTGTTACTGTCATGTCACCGTTCCATTCCTGCTTTTATGTAGCCAAATTTTTTCTAACATAATGTTCTAGACCTGGATTCTCTCTAAAATTTTCCACTCTGCTGGTATTTAAAACAAGAGGATTTCCCCTTCATGGAGTTTTGTTTATGTTTTTATTTTGCTTGTCAGACTTTGTCAATATCTTCAGTAAATATAATCTGGAGGAGAATTGCGGGAACTGTCAAAACACAGGCTGTTTCCTGTCATTGTCTAGAGTCTCAAGCATTGTGGACTTCCATCTCCTTCCTGTCTTTTGTTTCTGGGTTGATAATGCTGTCTTTAAATGAATTCAGATAAAAATAGATGTAATAGAGCTGGAAATAGAAACTAGTATCCTTAAATGAATGCCTTTGCTGTCTGTGCATAATGGTCCAATAATAATAATAACACACCGTAATCCCAGAGGGTACTGAAGTGTTTACAGCTTGTGGTTCTAATCCTGTCACCTTTCCCTTGGAAGTGAATCCACTGAAGTCACTAGTAGCAATTCTTCAAGGAAGTGATATAGGGGCTATAGCAGCAGCCAAGCAGCAAGGACACAGGTATTAAGAGGTATTTCTCTTTATGCGAGTATGCTTGGGCATGTTAGAAAAAAATTGTTCAGGTGGATTGTAGTCTATTAATCTACAACAGACTGGCATCAGTTGGGATGGTTGTTGGATATTGGACTCTATGGACCCATTGTACAATATTATTTTTGCATTGTAATAGTGCCAAAAGGTCACAGCTAGGATTTTTATTGTCTTGTCCCAGAACATTTGCAAGTAGGTAGAAGTCTTTCTCAAAGAATGTAATGAAAATGAAGAGGCAGAAGATGGGAAGGATGTAAGGCAAGGTATGAAGGTCGATACCAGTGAGAGCAAATATTTATAGATCACTAGTGATACGCATCAATTGCAGGCTGTAAATCATTTAAAACTTTGTTAGTAAAGGAAATACTGCTTGTGTTCTACAGGATCTTTATGTCATATTGTTGTAAACTGCAGGTGCATTTTTGGCATCAGAATAAAGATGCATCTTAAAGCTGGGCTTATACTAAGTGTGTATGTATAGCATATAGAAGAAAAAATCTTGCAGCTGTTTTTACCTTTGGGAGCTTCTAGCATGTATTGGTCTGAGGGAAGATGCATCAGCAGAGATGAGGACCTTCTGAGAGATAAAAACAAGGAGAGTTAGACAAAAGATTCTGAGGGATCATAAAAATGAGTATTAAATAACTGAGAGCAAGAGAATGGTGCATTTTCACTGATCTGGAGTGTAAGAATATAGCCTTTGGAAAGACCAGAGTTTGCAACAGATGGAAGGCAAGAGTCAGTCGTAACAGCATAAAGGGAAAAAGGTTGGAGCCGACTTATGCTGCCAGAAGCATTTTTGCCTTCCCTAGCAAAACAGGTCACTTCCAGAAATCTGTTTAACACCCATTTTCTTAATCTAAAGGTGTCCTGATTGAGGAAGTCTTAGCATTGAACTTACATATGCAGTGTAGTCAAGAGGTAGAATTCGAGGTTGAAAAGGAAAGGTAGAATTCGAGGTTGAAAAGGAAAGGTAGAATTCGAGGTTGAAAAGGAAAGGTAGAATTAGAGGTTGAAAAGGAAAAAGGCCTAAAAACCTAAAGATCCACCTGAGAAAAGTCTCAGGTAGAAGTTCTGTCCTGCCTTACAAGATTGCCCACCTTGGTTCCTGAGGAACCATAGCATGTAGTGCTGAATCACCCTGTTCTTGCTCCCTGTACCCAGGCCTAAGCCATTGTTGGAAATCACTGTACCAGGTACTAGAAATCATAAATTAGGTAGAGTTAGGCACCTCAATAGAAGAAAATGGTAACAAGCCAAGATTCATGTACAAGATCCTGGCAGGGTCACTTGTGAAAGAAAGTTGAAAAGTGCAACTCTGAGACCACCTGAGCAAGGCCGAAGGCTGGAATGACCCTCTAAAAATTGATGCCAAGAGAAAACTCCGCCTAAATTCTGCCCAGGCCCCGCCTAGACTCTGCCCTTCATTAATATGCAATGAGATGTTGTAATTGCGTTAATAATGTATGAGAAGATGTTGCAATCATGTATCTCAAATGTATAAATTTGCTTGCTTCACACCTGTACTTGGGAGCGAGTTTCTGTGGTGCAAACCATCTCCCCTGTGCAGAAAATTAATACCTTGCTGCTAAAACTACAAAAAGTCTCAGCAGTTTTCTTCATTCCGAGTTTTATTGGCATCAAGGTGCTATCTAGGTTACTGGTTTAGGCCACTGCAGTAGTGGTACTTAATCTAACATCAGAGAAAGCAAAAAGTTAAGCGAGCTGGGAAGGGGGCTCAAGTGTGTGTAACCGTGCTGTTGGTTGTGAGTGGCTGGCACTGCGTATGATGACCATGACTGAGCATCTTCCTTATTTATGTAGTGATCTTACTTGACTGTTGTGTTTGACAAGAGAGAAGCATGATGTCCATTAAAAGTAAATGTATTCCTATCCACATTTTAAAACTGCCTTTCTGTTGTTTTCAGATACTGAAGTTGTTCAGAAACGGCGTTTTCGTTTCTGGAAATTTTGCAGAAGACAAAGGAAGAATTTCCTGAGGAAGAGTCCAGAGAGCCTGCAGCAGGCAAGTCACTAGTGTACAGGCTGTTGCGTTTGACTATGGGATATTTTAGAGATGGAGGACGTAAAAACAAACAAACAGAAAAGCAACTTGAAACCCCCAAACCCCAGCTTCCCCAAACCTTGCATTGCATTGGACTTGATTGCGCTGCACTCAAAAGACATCCTTTCTAATTTAGAGATTTCTGTGTTCAAGGCTGTCGTAGTCAGTAAAGCCCTGAAATCGTAATTGTTCAAGTGGTGTGTATGATGATGACACATGACATGGTTGTAGGGGGAACAGTATATATATTTCTAATGTTAATTGTTACATATTTATTTACAATAGTCTTGTTCTTTGCTCCTCTCTGCAAATCTAAACAGCACTCAAAAGAAAGCTGTGGACTAGGGGTCTGATTTAGTGGTGCCTGTCTACCAGGGCTGTAAGAGGGTAATACAATCTCTGTACAATTTGACGAAATCAGATAGAATGAATGTGGCGTCACAGATAACAAGAGACCCATAGATATGCTGATTTCTTGCTTCACTTCAGTTATTTCACTTTTAACCCAATGAAGAGAAAAAAAAAAGATGACAACTTTGGCTTAGTGTTGCTTGAGCACTGGGAAAAAGATAGGGTGAGTAGCCCAAGCCAACTGGAAAATGAGATTCTTTCTCATGCCTTCCCTCTGAGCTGAATTGAAGCCTATGTTCTATTTTCTGTTATGCTAGTGGGAATCCTTTGTTGGCTTGGATTCACAGCATTGTGATCTGAGACCAGAGAATCTCACAGTGCACCCATCTTACGTGAAAGCTTGCAAGGATTTGTTTTAGATCTGGCTGAGAAATTTGTTCAGGGTGTTCAACAGTCTTCAGCATGTGGAAGAGCTCTTGTATGTGATGGCGTTCAGCAGGCATCTTAAAACGGGGTCTAGGAATTTCTGAGTATTTTGAAATATGCCCCACAATAACAGGGCACATAGTTTTTAAGTTTAATATGGGTCATTTAAAATAAAAAAAACCCCACAAATAAGATAAACTATGATAGTAATACAAGGATTTATGATTAATTTATCCCTGTTATTTTAATGACCTCTGAGAGGTTAAGAGTGCTGCGTTTGTGCATAACACTCCGGAATGCCAAACTTTGTCTTGGGGTTCACAGTTCACAAGATTGCTTTATGCGCATTTTCCTTATGTTTTAAGTCTAAGCTATAGAGTTACTTTTGGACATTTTAATTGTGATCTCTAACATATATAATGCTGTTGAAAACGTATGATTACTAGGATTTGTTGTAGGAACAGCATTTAAATTGAAACTCTTAATTTAGTCTTTCTGGAAACTATGTATGCATGAAGGGAATGAGTCAAACTGAAGACATGCCATCTGATTATAACTCAATGTGTGGGAGGGACGACGTCCTTGGGCTTTGAACTAGTTAGATAGAAATACAGAGCTAGCTGGCAAAAGCCTGCTCAGAGGAATGGGAGGCCTGAGATAGAGTGGGAAGTACTCCCAGTATCCTAAATAATAGACATTCAGGTATAATTTTTAAGCCTAGAGTACTCTGGGGAGCGCTTGGATTAAAGGATACCAGAGTGATACAGACTTCTAGGGGAAGAAATATTTCTTTTTTAAGAGGATAAATGAAAAAGACTCTAGTGTCAAAATTAAGGAGAGGAAAATCCTCATAGTCAACAGAGATTTATACTGTTTAAGCATACTGTAACAGGGCCATAAAAGGCATATGTGCAGTATATCTGTAACCAAAGCAAAATGAAACAGGGCAGAAGGGGAAAAGAAAGTTATGTTTGCAAATGAGAACTTTTGAGAGCGCATTTAATCAAGTAGTTCAATTTCTTGTTCTGGAAACTGAAGCTTGCTAGAAAAGAACATGAACTACAGCAAGTAATTCAGGAACAAGGAGGAGGATTGAGTACCAACTAGCCAATAATATAATATATAATAATAAACAGACCAATGTCCTGGTTTCAGCTGGAATAGAGTTAATTTTCTTCTTAGTAGCTGGAGCAGTGCTGTTTTGGATTTAGTGTGAGAACAATGTGAATAGGACACTGATGTTTCTAGTTGTTGCCAGGTCATGTTTATGAAATCAAGGACTTTTCAGTTCCTTGGGCCCTGCCAGTGAGAGAGCTGGAGGGGCACAGGAAATTGGGAGAGGACACAGCCAGGACAGGTGACCTGAACTAGCCAGAGGTACCACATGACGACATGCTGAGTATATAAACTGGGGGAAGGAGGGGGGGGGGGGGGGGGCATTTGGCATGATGGCGTTTGTCTTCCCGAGTAACTGTTATGCGTGATGGAGCCCTGCTTTCCTGGGGGTGGCCAAACACCTGCCTGCCGATTAGAAGTAGTGAATGAATTCCTTGCTTTGCTTTCCTTGCATGCAGGGGTTTTGCTTTAGCTATTGAATTATTCTTATCTCAACCCTTGAGTTTTACATTCCTTTCCGACTTCTCTTCCCCATCCCTCTGGGTGAGGGGGAGTGAGCAAGCAGCTGTGTGGTGCTTGGTTGCCAGCCGGGGTTAAACCATGACAGACCTTCTTGGCGCCCAACGTGGGGCTCAAAGGGTTCGAGATAACAACAGACTTGTTTGGGATGTGCTAGTTCAAATGTATAGCTGTTACTGCTGTTTAGCTATTAAGGGGCAGGTTTCTGTGCTTGCCCTGGGGCTTGCTTGCCTTAGAGTCTAGTGCTCGTTAGTGGCTGCTTCTTGCTTTCTCTGCTTGCTGTACTGCTGATCATCTTACTGTGCTGGGCCCGGGAACATTTTGATAACAGCAATGGCGATGCGCCAGGGCTGGCAGGTGGCCAGGGCATCCCTGCTGTTTCTGTGCTGCTGTACTGGACAGACTGGAACTCCAGTGTGAACTCAAATCAAAGGAACCTGAGAATGAGTCCACATGGGAGCATGACACTTCAAATCCCCTGTGGCCGTGACTAAGTCTGTGCCTGAGCAGGTGTATCTCAGAGTGTGTGTGGCCACAGTTACGTCTGTGCCACAGCAGCTATGCCTCTGAAGGAATTGTGGCCCAAGGGTAAGTCCACGCAGGAGAAGGTACACCTCGAACTGAGATTGTAATGGATATACCTTTAAATTGTTGTAACCCATGGTTTGAGTTTCATGTTATAGGAATGACTATAGTGGGAACCACCTGGACAAGCTGCACAAGAAGCAGTGCAAGTGCAACAGTGACCCGACCTGAGCTGGCTTTGACACACGATAACCCCACACAACACACAACCTCCCTTCTCCTGAGTGACCATCGTAAGAGATCGTGTTCATGGACTAAATGAACTCAATGGACGTTTTGTGGACACTTGTGGACATTTTATAGACATTTTTACAGAGGTGGTGCATAGACTAGGGAAATGATGTCTGTGTGTTATATCAAAGGATGGGAAGGGTAATAGTGGTTAATGAGGTTGTATTGGAAAGTGTGGCATGATGTAAACGGTATGGAATAAGCGGTGGATAATGACAATAACAAATTTGTAAATGTATTGAAAGTAAGAAGTTTCTTATGGAGAATCAGCCTGTTTATGGAGATGAGAGCGCAATTAGGGAAAATTAAGAGTTTTGCTACATAAACCAAATACCTGTTTGTGCCATGACCAATTTAATTCTTAAACTTTCCTTAGGTGCAAAGAAAGTATCTGAAACACAGGAAGGCAATATTCTGAGTGACACTTGTAAATGAGAGCCATTTGATTCACAAGTCAGGAAAGGGGTTTTCTTTTCCTTAATTCATCTGATGCAAAGTGACCCATTTATATCACAGTGTCTGTAAGGGCTTTTTTCCCCATGTTTGTCGGACTTATTTTATGATGCTGTCCAGGAGCTGTGGCAGAAAACTCAGTGGTTACAGTACTGATGATATTGAAATGTGTGTGTATATGTGTGTAAAAGATGGGAAAGTCAGTCTTTTCCTTGAAAAAGAAAGAAATCAGTGAACTCCATCTCCCTGTCTTCTCCTTTATATGTGCACTTGTCTATTCTTCTATGAAACAATAATGTGATAAAGGAACATGGTTCCATTGTTTACAGAGCGATCTCAATGGCATAAGGAACTTTCACTTTGTTAATACCCCTCTGTCCCTCAAGATAGCCTTGTTTCAAGCACTATGCAGTATCTGAATGCCTCAGTCACTGTCCCTTCAGGCCTAAATCCTTGACCTGCTATACCTGGTTTTTACCATCTTTAAAAAAAAATTACTGAGTGATGTTACCATGTGATGTTGTATTTAACATTTATTTTTTTTTAGATATGACTGAATTATCATGAAAGGGTAGTAAACTCATGGGCACTGTAGGCATAATCCATGTCTAAAGTGTCAGCTGAGCAAGATGCAGGCTGTGCTAGCGCAGAGTCTGCCACAGGATTCAAATTTCCATCTGGCCAAAGTCACCAGGCTCTTTGATGACCCTGTTATTTTTGTCACTGTTCTTACAGGTATATAGGCTTGCTGGATATATTAACCTTCTCTTTTCAATTTTCCAAGGGAGCAATAATTTTATTAGTTTTGTGTAGGCACTGGAGTTGATTCTGGTCTCATGACAATGTAAATTGGGAGAAATGGAACTGACGTCAGGAGAATTACAGTCAGATTTGTAATTGAGGAGTGCCTTTTTATATGATTAAAGTATTTATTCTTTGCAGAAAGTTTTAAAATGAGGCCCTTGGACGCTGCTCAAAGGTAAATTTTTTGGAAAGTTTGAGTGAAAACATTTCATCCATGTGTGAGTATGAGGAGACTGGAAAACTATTTTTCCTTCCATAAAGACTTTTTGCTGCCTTCTTTTGAACAGCTCTGCAATGTGAGTGGCTGAGGCCTGTGTACTAAAATTTGGCATTGAAATAGCCATAAGTATGAAGTGTCTTAGTTTTGACTTTGATTTGACTGAGTTACAAGCCTTAGAAAACCATGTACTCAGGTTTTTCAGTGACTGAAACTCTTCAGGGTTTTGTTTCTTCCTGCAAAGCTTGTGAAGGATGCAGTGAAGATTTCTTGATTCACAATTCTAGAGCTTCATGAAACTCTTATTTAGAGACTAGAGGAAGATACTGCTTTGAAACAGCAGGGACACATGGGGCTGAAAGGAACAAAAGATTTTGTAAAGCACTTATGAACTAAGAAAAGTTTCTGGGTGTTTTGCGATATGTGCAGCTGGGACTTGGGTTCCTAGGGCCCACTGCCTCTGCTCCTACAGGTCGTTCCCAAAGAACCGAGAGAGGTTTCTGCAGGCTGAGCTGGGGGCAGGTCTAAGACCAGACTCTGAGGTACACAAGCACTTACACACCTCTTGAGTCAAAAGGTTCAGGGGACAGGGAGTAAAATATGCTGCTGTTCCTGCATGTGATGTTGCAGGTGGCGCAGTTTACCAGTGATCTGACTGTGGTTTTGCAAGCAGCTTTGTTTTGAAGTCTTAACAAATGAAGTCAAAGGACTTGCTGTTCCTGAAGGAGATATGCTACCTAGATCTGAGATTATATAAAAGCATGCCATATCCTATTGGACAGCATAGTTTGTGAAACAGTGCATGCCTATCTAATTGCAATCACATGTGAAATGAGAGGTCAAGGGAAGGCTGGATGTGCTTCCTCAACTACATAATTTTTTGACTTAGCGCTGTTAATTATGAAGCCTTATGAATCATTAATTTAGTTTCATGTATGGGAGCTCTGCTGCATTTCCTCTGGCATTTTACAATGAAGCTGGTTAGTACTTGCAATTACTTGAAGGCCTCTATTTAGTTCTAGTGTCAACGAAGACAAATTATGATGAACTTGTGTATCTGGTTCTTTACTGAGCTGCTACTGCATCGTCACACCTTTCAATGCAGTTCAGAGCGAGTGGGGAACATGGTTTTTCCCTTTTTGCACAGCATTAAGGATTACAATGTTTGCAGACAGTGCTAGATTAGACATACAGTGTGTAGTGTAACGTTTCTTTTGCTTTGATTAGTTAGTGATTTGAAATTAAAATTTAATTTCTGATCCCAACAATTTTTCTTACTGGCTGACATGTAGTGACATGCATCTTATTAATTTAAAGAATATAAACATCAAAATTAATTTATTTCTAGATGAAGATGACTGAGGACCTAGGTCACCTCTGTTACCCTTTACATCAGCGCACAGCATGTGCAAAACATTACCTCTGTACTGCATGAGCTATGTGCCTCTGAGGTGCTTTGTGCTGTAAAGGACCTTCAGTGTAGGTGAGATTGTAGCGCACTGCAGGTGAAGCAGATCTAAAGCACTCCTTGACAAACTACCTGTGTAATTGAGCAGAAAGTAGGAACTCATACACAATGTCAAGGAATACTACCAGGTGATTTTCATATGGTAACTGTAGTAAAGAGCTTTCTGCAGCCAAGCTACAGGCCAGAGTCCACAGTCATTAAAACACAATATAAAACCGGTTTGTGTTTGCATTTCTATAGTGTCTGCATTTTCTAGCTTTTGTGGCTCATCAGTGATCTTTATCTAGTTGTAAATAGTTTCATTCTCAAGAACTGTAGTCTGCAGCACCTATTAGTTATCAAATTGAGGGCATGCACCATAAATGGAAAGCAAGAACTAAATATGGTTATAAAGAAAGCAAATGAATAATAATTAATGGAATAGTCTTCACAGAAACAGTACTTATTTCCTTTAGTAGGCATGTGCTTCTAATGCATCATCCATTGCAGGGGTGTCTCTTTGGAAGTGCTTCATTCCATATGATAGATTCTCGTATTTTCTGCAGAATGAAAAGGCAGTCTCAAGGAATCCTCTCTTCCAACTGACCGTTGCACATGTGTAGGTAGTGCCCTTGAAGTGGTAGCTGTTGCCACTTAAAAAAAAAAAAAAAAAAAAAAGGAAAAAAAGAAGAAAAAGGTAATATTGTAAAAACATTTCATGCAAAGGCATGGTTACTAGGAAAAATCTAGCATATCTGACATGCAAACAGTTCTAGTCCCTGGCTCAGTCAAGCACCAGGGAGCGGAAACTGCTTGAGCTGGCACTGCCATTGAAAAGAACATTTTGAAACCATGGCCTAACTTAATGCAAGGAATTTTCCCTATTTTGGAAAAAAAAAAAAAAAAAAAGAAAAAACGAGACAGTTGTGTTTTGCTTTCCCATCTCCCACTGAGCATCCTTTGCTAGTGAAGCTAATTTACATGCAGATCTCTGGTACCTGGCTTCTTTCCTTTTAGGCTGCGTGATGCCGTTCTCTCATGGAGAAGCTGTCTGGAATGATTCTTACATCACCTGGTTACTCTGCCCTTTTCTTTGCTCTTCTGAATATTTCCCTTGTTTGGGTATCTCTGATGACTTTTTCCTCTTCTCCTTCTGTTAGGCCCCTAGCATAGGCCGTAAGACTAGCTGTTCTTTATTTCCAGCTGGTTTATAGGTCTTTTGCTTTGTCTTCTCATGAAAGCGTCTGCATGCCAGCTGTAGCAACAGCCGAAAACAAGGAAAAATCATCACTCTGTGACTAACTTAGTTCTCTGTGGACAGTCAGCAAGTTCTTGTTGGGCTGTAAGTGGTCAATTATCTGCAGTTTGAGAACTTTACAGACCTCAAAGTATTTTATCTAACATTTCACTGTGAGAAGTGTAAGCTTGCATTCACAAATGGATTTGCATTTCTTTCTTGTTGCGAGATGGAGGGAATACATACTCAGATGTATTAGAGGAACAATTCTGATTCAGTAGAAAGGGCAGTCACAAAGCTTGATCATGGTAGGAATTTAGTTATTGCATGTGAACATGATTTGGAAAGAGCCAAATATTTAACACGATGTTGACTGTGAGTGTGGTTCACTGGTACAGATCAGCTCTGTTAAAAGAGCAAAACAGCAGTTCTACTGAGTTGCAGACTGTTCTTACTCTTTTTCATGCTTCCTTTGGTCCTTGAAATCTTTACAGAACATCTTTTAGATTAATCAGAGCCTGCTTTGTCTTCACGTTCTCTTGTGCATTCTGATCCTGTCTCTTGGTCTCAAATAAATGTTTGAAACGGTCTTAGAGTGCAACTAAATGGCAGCTAAATGTTACACATGCTTTTACTCCTTTCTAGTACTAAATAATCCGTGTTTGGATATAAAGCAGATTTTTAGGAGCCTAGACTAACCACAACCCTTTCTCTCTAGAAGACCAAATAAATACATATATGTTATGTATACATACACAGACCTGCATGTTTTGGTAAAAGTTAACGACAGGAGTTGGAGTTAAAATGGGTCCTTCTGTTACATTTGTAGTTGGTACAGTATGTTTCATTCATTCACTGTGAAAGATTCTACCAGTCCATGAGAAATTTCTTGTAGTCCATGTAACAGCAGTGCTGTAGCTACGAGATCTGATGATGTAAATATGGACAAGGTCTGTCGAAAGAGGTAGTGTATTTAAATTGACCTCTCTGCGTAGCTGGAAAGCAATAAAATACTGTGGCATAAGAAAGGCACACTATGTTGGAAAACGCTATCCCATCCCATGTCAGCTGCTTGAATGAAGATACCACCCCAACCGACAAATACCCTTTTCCCAAGTGAGATGGTTATCAATAGAATCCAGACTTCCGAGGAACTAGAAAACTGCAAATATTAGAATTGGCAGAGGATTTGGATAAACAGTCTTTCACTGAAAATCTGTTGCGAATGTGATTGCTGGGCTTTTTGCAATGCAATGTTTGATGTAATTCTTGTGGGAGGCAGACTTGGTCCCATGGAGGTTTGAACCTGCAATTCACTTTGATTTCAGGATCTAGGCTCCAGTTCATCAAAGAATCTTAAGAATTTAGTTCCTTTGATGTGAATATTTTAAGCTCATGCTATAGTAAAGCTACTGCTTACATGTTTTTCTGAGCTGGCATACTAGGTAGGGGGCTAAAGAAAGATTAGTTAATTAGTCAGGCTAAGTTGCAGTGTGCGTTGTCCTGGCCTTCTTGCAGTTTTCCTCTTGCAGCTAAACTAGTTAATGGAAACAGTTTCTAGAAGCTTAATCATGCAAACTAATTTAAGGGCTAAGTAAACAAAATAACTAGACTTAAGAATTCAATCAAGGAAACGCTGAAGGTTTCTACAAAAGACAGACTTTTAATATTGGGTTGGGGTTTTTTTGCCTCATCCTTAAAAAGCAACAACTCTTAGCACAGACAATGAATTTTTCCTTCAGGCTAATTCTGGTAGCTCCCTCCTGGATCTGCTGGCTGAGGACAGTACAGAACCAAATATCCCACTGTAAATGTATCATCTTCAAGGCTCACTCAGAAATCTGTTGAGCTGGAAATAGCTGCCTCTTAAGTGTATCTGCCTTCACAAGTGCATTTAACACCCATGACAGCAGAGGGTGGATGATCCTGGGGAAACCCAGGTAACAACAATTTGCCATCTCAGGTGCATGTTGGCAGAGCTGAGATCTAGGGGTAACGATTAGCATCTGTGTGTGGTTTAGACTGCATGAAACTCCAGCTTCAAGTCTAGAAGAGTGTCGGTAGCTCTTTGTTCTTATAAAATACATGTAGTTAATATAGACCTCATCACCTTGGCCAAAATTTCTCCCTCCCCTCACTGCTCTGGGTGCCTTTGTGCCCGTTGCAGGTTCTTGTTCAGCAGCCCCAAGGGACCGTGCGCCATTGTGCAGTTTATACAGCATCTTGTTTGTGCAGTCCTTGCAGTCTTGTTAGGATGAGAGACAACGTGTAAATTCAAAATACTGTTTAAAAAGTACGGTTCGGTTTGACATACTACCAATTTATATCCCTGATTACTGTCCTTCCTGTAACCTTTGACTGTGATGTTGATCTTTACTTTTTTTCTTCCATAAAGGTGTATCTGCGTTTAATGTTACAAAGTTTGGGCACCAAGTCTCACTGAAAACATTCTGGAAAATAAGTCTTAAGTAAGCAGGACTAATGCAAATCTAATTAATAATAAGTGTAGTATTTTGTTACTTGCTAAACTGGATGAGTTCATCTGGCTCTCCTTCATGATGGAGAAGATTCAAAACCACCATCCATGATAGGACTTGGCTCATACCTTGAATGAAAAGTCTGACCTTGTCTCTCTGTAAGGTGTTCTCTGAGGATCCAGCCTGAAATGTGAGATTCAACAGAAGGTAAGTTGGGCCACATATGTGTACTCCTTCCCACGTGTACTCCTTCCCACTCTATTAACTCACTGCCATTTTCTTCTTATTAACAAAGTAGTTAGAAATAACCACCATGTTTTGGTGACTGCCATCCAAAGCAATGGTAGTAGCATCAGTGCACTTACTGTGGCATCAGATCATCATACTGTGACAAAGCTTTTATTTCAATACAGAGTAATGATTTGGCTTTGGTGTTATACTCCTTGTAGCTGGCTATCCATTTTCATATGCTAACATATGTCTGTCCCGTTCAAGGGCAATTTGTTCAGGAACTGCTTGCGTGCCTCCTGGGTGAGCTACATGAATTCAATGCAGACTTTGTTGTTTGCGCCTAAAAATTATGATGTGGAAAACCGGTTTGAAAAATCTAGAGCGTTCAGAATGCTCTGTGCAGTTTTACAGAAGAAGCCAAGGGACTTTGGAAAATCTAGACTTTGGATTGTATGCTAGAATACATTATAGTCAGATTATTAAAGTCAGTATCTGCCTCAGCATATTCTGGATCACTTCAGCGTGAGGCAAATAAACTGAATGCACAGTCTAGCAAATAATCAGATCAGGTCACCCATGACAGCATAGCTCAATCTTGGTTTTGTAGCTTAAAATCATGTTCCTTGCTTTTGTATGCTTCCTCATGTTAACAGCTGCAAGCGATGATCGTCTCTCTGAACTAGTGCTGCTCCTGAGCTAATTGGTGGTATAAATACGTTAGTATACTGACTGCTAGGGCTGAGGTTCAGGAGATGTGAATTTTCTAGTTAAATTCGTGCTGCTTTCATTGACTTGCATGGTAATTTGTGCAGTCAGCTCCTCTCTCCTTTGATTTAGGAGTCCCCAAAACCAGGCAGCTGAAGACAGCCCGGGAGGCAGCTCCAGGTGGCGGCTGCTCCTGGGGTTGGCTCGCTGGTGCCTGCCGCTCGTGCTGGGGCCGGGCCCAGCGCACCGGGCTCTGCCCGTCAGCGAGGGGCTCCCGGGCGAGACACGGCGGTACGAGGTGGGCTCAGCCCGTGCGGAGAGGAGGGCGGGGGAGGCGGTCACCGAGCCGGTCCGAGACCCTTCTCTTCTGCAAAGGGAAGAGGTGGGACAGGTGGAGACGGTCAGGGTCTGTCCCCTCATGCCAGGACAGGCCAGATGGGCAGGACTGCCTCCCCCGTGCCTCCATTCCCCACCGCCCTCAGCCGTGCCGCCGCCCCTGAGCGCGCAGCCCTCCCGGCCCCCCGCTCCGCCTCCCCGGGTTCTCACCTGCCGGTGCTGAGCGCTGCCCGCCCGGCGCGGCGGGGCCGGAGGAGGAGCAGGAGGAGGGTCCGCGGCTCCCGCCCGAGCTGCCCGGTGGGCGAGTGCTGGCCAGGCTCCGCAGGGCGACGGCACGGAGCGCCGCCGCCAGCAGGGCTTTGCCGTAGCGCCGGGCCCGGCGCCCCGCCCGTCGCGCCCTGCGCTGGGTGGCGCCCGCT